>NC_090130.1:11053425-11653425 GCF_040581485.1 Linepithema humile | reverse complement strand
GGACGAAATCGGAAAGGCAATAAAAAAGTTAAAAGATAAAAAGGCCCCTGGATACGATGGGTTTAACTCAGAGATTATCAAGAACCTCTGGCGGTGTAATGAGGCGGTTCTGATGGATTTGATAAATAACTGTTTCAGGGGGGCAATCTTCCCAGACATATGGAAAGTCTCGGCAATAAAATTAATACTAAAAAATGACGATAAAGATAGAAGCATGCTAAATTCATACAGACCAATTGCTATGACCTCCACGATGAGCAAGATATACGAAAGGATTATTCTGGATAAAATTATGTGTAATTATAGAGAAGCGGGATTAGAAAACAATAGACAGTATGGTTTTAAGCCGGGAAAATCGACAGCGGATGCCTTAATGTGCTTTAAGGAGGGTATCAGACACTCAAACAAAAAATATGTTGTGACATTATTCGTTGATATAGAAGGAGCATTTGATAATTTGTGGTGGCCTACAATCAAGGCTCGTATGATTAAGGCTGGATGTAGCAGCCACCTAATGAGAATAGTTAACAGTTACTTTAGTAAAAGAAAAGCATTTGTACAGAATAAATTTGACAAGGTTGAAAGACGAATGTACAAAGGATGCCCACAGGGCTCGATCATTGGACCAATTGCTTGGAATATATGTATGGACGAGTTGTTAAACGATATAAGTGAAAATTTTAATGAGCAAAACGTAGAAGCCGTAGCTTATGCAGACGACCTGGCTATTCTAGTTAAGGGAAATTCGAGAAGAGAAGTCGAAGAATTGGGAAATGCAACAATGAAAATTCTGTTGAATTGGTGCACATTGCACAAAGTCAAACCCTCGCCCTCAAAAACAGTGGCAATGACAATGAAAGGAAAATTTGACAAGGGAAGACCGCCGATAATCAAGAAAATAAGAATATAAAATATTGTACAAAATTTAAATATTTAGGAATTTTAATCGATGACAAAATGAATTTTATTGCACACTCGAGACTTTTAAGAGAAAAACTGACGAATTATATAATGTCTATAAGAAGAGTGGCCAAGGATACGTGGGGAATAAGGAGTAGCATGCTGAAGGTGCTATACAAGGCGGTTGCTGTACCCATAGTCACATATGGAGCTTCTCTGTGGTGGGAAGAAGTAACTCACACGTTCATAAAACGTAATAAGGGAGCAGCGCAACGTGCGTTGCTTCTTATAGTTATAAGAGCTTGTAGAACAACATCAACGAGCGCCTTGCAGGTACTGTCGGGGATGATTCCCTTAGACCTGGAAATAGTACAAAGAGGATTAATAAATCAAATGAAAAAGAACAAGCGATTAACATGGAAGGGATATAGCTACGAAGAAATAGAAAACGAAGACGATAGAGATATAAAAGGAGAAACAAAAAAGATAAAGGAGGAGGTACTAAACGAATGACAAAACAGATGGACGAATGGAGAACATGGAAGACATACATACAAGTATATAAAAAATGTGGACTTCGCGGGAAAAAGAAGTTGGTTTAATCCGGGCAAACATGCAATATATGTGTTAACTGGATATGGCCCGATAAACAGCACATTGTACAAAAGAAGAGCGATTGACTGCCCGAACTGCCCATTCTGCGAGGAGGAAGAAACGGTGGAACATCTGCTGTACGAATGCGGCTGTTACATGGAACAACGGGACTCAACGATGGAAAACAACGAGGCGAGGAAGATAGAAGACAAGGAAGGATGCGAGGGATTGGAAATATTAGCAAAGAACATATTTGAGAAAAGGAGGATAAAAATAATGGAGATAGAGAATGAAGGGTCCGCCTCCACGTGGCTAGGGACGGGCAACGGCAGAGAGTCCCTCTGACGGCTAAGTGACCCTAAGATAAAACAAAAAAGGAAGAAACAAGGAACGAAGATGAGCAAGGCGGTAATGAGCTGACGCTCGAACTGCATAGCAAGAAGAGCAAATGAAAAAAAAAAAAAAAAAAAAAATGTTCGTTGGCTGGAGTGTCGCGGAAATCTAGGTTGTGTAATAGGTGGCGGTAGAGCCCTCCTGAATCTTATAATCGGGGTACTGATTCGGTTCGACCTCTACAGCCCTCTTGATGCGGGCGTACCATCGACATGGCCTAGTCTGATCAACAGCGTTTACCTCGGGTCCCCTGGACAGGGCGTCAGCTAGTTGGTTTTGCGCGCCCTTGCGGTATTTGATCTCGAAATCGTATTGCTGTAACTCCAGTATCCAGCGTCCCAGTCGACCAGTCGGGGACTCTAACCGCTGCAGCCATTTCAGCTATTGGTGGTCGGTTAAAACAGTGAATTTGTAGCCTTCCAAGTAGTCTCTCATGCGGCGTATCCCCCACACGACCGCTAGGCACTCGAGCTCGGTGGCGCTGTAATTTTTTTCGGCGTGGTTTAGCATGCGACTGGCGTACGCTATTACTCGTTCTCCCTCGGGGTGTTGTTGCGTCAATACGGCTCCGAGACCTATCATGCTGGCGTCTGTTTGTAATATGAACGGTCGAGTGAAATCTGGGTAGGCGAGCACTGGTGTGGTAGTGAGAGCTTGTTTTAGCCGGTGGAAGGCTTCTTCCTCCTCCTCGGCCTATTTCCATCGTATGTTCTTTCGAGTGAGCCGGATAAGTGGCGCGGCAATGGCGGGGAAGTCGGCGATGAAACGGCGGTACCACGAGGCTATGCCTAGAAACTGCCGGACCATCCGGACCGTGGTTGGCGTGGGCCAGTTGACGATGGCGCTGACTTTGTCGGGATCTGTTTGGATGCCCCTTCTGTCCACTATGTGTCCCAGGTATTTGAGGCTGTCTCGGCAGAAGTGGCATTTCTCTGGGTTCAGTCGTAACTTTGCCTCTCGTAATCGGCGAAACACTTCACGCAGATGTCGTAGATGGTCATCGAATGTTTGGCTGGTAATGATGATATCATCGAGATATACCAGGACGTGAAGTTCGAGCTCCGGTCCCAATACGGAATCCAGTAGCCGTTGAAAGGTGGCGGGAGCGGAATGCAAGCCGAATGGCATGACTTTAAATTGACGGAGTCCTCGGCCAGGAACGGTGAATGCGGTGAGCGGTCGACTGTTTTCCGTTAGCGGGACCTGCCAGTAGCCGTCCTTTAGGTCTAGCGTGGTTAGGTAGCGAGCTCCTCTCAGCTTGTCTAGCGTGGCTGTGATGTGAGGTAGGGGATAGGCGTCCTTTTCGGTTACCGCGTTTAGCTTGCGGTAATCAATGCAGAAGCGGTATCCCCCGTCCTTTTTCCGGACCACCACTACTGGCGAGCTCCATGCGCTAGTCGAGGGCTCAGTGATACCCTCTCTCTCCATTCGTTCTACTTCCCGGTCGATGATAGACTGCATTGCAGGGTTCCTAGGTCGGTATCTCTGTTTAATTGGTGTATCGTTTCGGAGCCGGATGCGGTGGGCGGTTCGGTCGGTCGGGCCCTTGACTTGGTCGAACTTAGGAAGCTCTCGGGCCAGGAATCTCTGGAGGCGGACTGCCTCGTCGTCGGCAGGCTGGTCCGAGATAAGAGTGACGCCGCCTATGGTCGCCTCCTGAGTCGATTGGCTGGCCTGCAGCGGTGGGGGCAGTATTGCTATCCGTAATTTCGCCCAAAGGTCTGTCCCTATGAGAACCGGAATGCTCATATCTGGGAGAACGGCAAATCGATGTGTCACTGCCCTTCCCGGTATGGTGACTCGTGCCTCTATGGTCTGTTCGATGGTTACTCTTGAGCCCTCTGCTAGGCGGATCTCGCCTCGGTAGAGCAAGCTAGGGCAGCCCTTTAGTTGCCGGGCGGTTTCGGTTCGAATTAGTGAGATTTCGGAGCCGGTGTCGATCAGTGCCGGGATGGTTTGTCCTCCCATCCAAAGGTAAATGTACGGTCGTGGGCGGTACTCTATTCGGATTCGGGCCGGTCGGTGGCCGCTACTGCTCCGGCCCGTGTGGCGTTTCCCGGCGGCGGGTGACAATCTCTGGTCAGCACGCCATCTTTTCCACATTGGGAGCAGAACTTCTGTTGCGGTCATCGGCAATCCCGGCGTGTGTGTCCTCTCTGTTTACACCGCCAGCAGCATTCCCGCCTGTCATAAGTAGCGGCGGCGACGCGGTTATTGGCGGTCGGTGCCGACTGTTTGTCTCTCCTTGCCTGAATCTGGTTTAGTGAGGCCACCTTAGCACTGAGTTCCTCCAGACTGGCCACGCTCTATCGTGGGATGTATAACTGGTAATCCGGGTTCATTGCCTCATATATGTGTTCCACCTGCTCCTCCCGAGAGTATTCGCCGGATCGGCGCATCATCGTTTGTACGGCCGTAATGAAGTCCGCGAAGGATTCCCCTGGTTTTTGTTGTCTGGCCTGGATCTCGCGTCTAAGTTGCCGGTGGTACCCCAGCGGCAGGTAATGGGCTATAAAGGCCTGTCTGAACTCCAGCTAATGGGTCCAGTATGCCTTATTATTGCGATACCATAATAAGGCGGTGCCCCGCAACATCTCGGGCAGACCCAGGAGTAGGTGCGCCTTTTTGTATCCATACTCTTGTCCCAATTCCTCCACTCGCTCTATGAAACCCAGGGGGTCCTTCCCCTCGAAATGCTGTCCCCACTTTCGAATCTGGTTCAGAATCTTTGTCCTCTCTAACAGGCTGAGCGTGGGCGGTGCCTCTTTTTCTTCTCGGGGGCCTGCCTCGGCCTCTTTAGGATGAATCGGTGGCATCTTTATGCCAGGATTTGCCTTAACGAAGGTCGATAGTCGTTTTCGAAGATCGTCTATTTTCCCGGTACTATCGAGATTAAGTCGGTCTAGATACTGTTACAACTGGGCCTTTGTTAACAAGTAGACCCACGTGGACATTAAGCTACCTGATCGTTACCTGGAGTCTCTTTCCCTACGGTCCCTGTTCGGGCGCCATGTAACGGTGCGAGTTTATCTGACTCAAGTGACTAGCGCGGATAAGCTCGCTGGTGCCAGGATTCGGAGATACGGTTGGGTGAGACTCCAAATAACCAGTCAGTGATTGTCGAAGTAACTAAATATATTCTGTTCTCAATTATTTACATATTTACAAGGAGGAAGTAAGCCATAGCTGCGCAACGTAAGAGCGTGGAATAAGCGGCGCTGGTGGTTGCAGCGAAAAGAGCAGCGGTGCTGGTAATAATTAAAGAATAAGCGGTGCTGGTGATTACAACAGATACGAGTTAAGCGGCGCTAGTAGTTACAAAAGAAAAGAGAAGCGGTGTTGCTACGAGCTAACAAATGAGCAGCGCTGGTAATAACTAGAGAATAAGCGGTGCTGGTGATTACAACAGAAACGCGTTAAGCGGCGCTAGTAGTTACAAAAGAAAAGAGAAGCGGTACTGCTACGAGCTAACAAATGAGCAGCGCTGGTAATAACTAAAGAATAAGCGGTGCTGGTGATTACAACAGAAACGAGTTAAGCGGCGCTGATAAGAAGAATAATGATTTGGGCGCGGATGCCCGAGACTCAAAGTTCGCTGTCGCGGACGACGCGTAAAGGGTGGGTCGGAACGGTGCGGGGCGAAGATCGGGACCAGGTGGTAGGGCCGGGTCAGAGAGCGCCCTGAGTCCGGCTCGGAGTGTCCGCTGCGTGCACACAGCAGACGGTGTTCGGAAATGATGAATCAGAGTGCGCCCTGATTCCAATTCGGAGTGCTTGCTGCGAGCTCACAGCAAGCTAGGAAATGCCGGGTCAGAGTGCGCCCTGAGTCCAGCGAGGAACGTCTGCTGCGTGCTCACAGCAGACCGGGAATGGTGTCGATTGCCCGGAGTGACGGCCTTTTATACCACCGTGCCCCACTCGGTAGCCGGATCGGCGGCTCGATCTGCGTTGTGCGGTGCGGCGGCTCGGGTGCGGCATAGTGCGCGGCCCGGTGCGTAATGTGCCTAGTAACACGCACGAAGTGTGTACTTTGTGCGTGTTACATGTTTATAATTAATTTGTTCTTATTTATTATAAAATTCTTTTCACTTGTGACAACACCGTTGAGATATTAGATAGATTAACTGATAGGAAAATACTCATGTAATCATTGTTACTCTCTTTATGTTTTTTTTATTATATCACCTTTAAATACTCTCTTGAATAAATATTATTTCGTTTAATTTACTTTTGTTAATTTGAGTCTCCTGATAACCAATCGAACGAATCCTGACGAACCGTCGAGCTATTCTCCGCATCGTAAGAATCCGCTTCGTTACATGCGTTGTAAAATTCCGCATCGTTACGTGTGTAAAAATCATGCATCGTTACAAAGATAATAATAAAGGGAATCTAATTGTGTATATAATCTTTTTGTTTAGAATATAACATAAATTTTGTTTATATAAAAGAATTAAAAATTATTATTAATTGAAAGTATAAAGGTAATATCTTAACATGAAATAGAAATCTGTCTTTATACATGTTTGCAAATCTTAAAACCTTTTTTTTTTTGTGCGGGAGGGGCAAGCCCCTCTCCGGAGGTGGGGAATCTTCCAAAGACACCCTCTGGCGTGCAATGTGAGTTCCTAACGAGAAACCCACTGCCAGAGGGTAGTGTTGGATTTGTCTGGGAGAGTGGTTTGCGACACCACTTACCCCCCAGACGCCTACCAACTAAACCCCACCTCCGTTGCAGAGCCATCAGCAGCCGTGTTGGGGGGAGGCTGGGAACCACTATCGTATTACTTCCAGCCATCCTCCCCGGCGGCCGGTTTCCCGGCGTAACCATTTTGTGGGGAGAACAAATGTTCTCCCCCAACCCTCGAACGCCTCTCCGCTCCGGGCCCGAAGGCCCGAGGATCCACACTGCGGGCGGCCCGCGTCCGTACGCCGCGTCTTAACCGCCCGCAGGGGATCAGTTCTTCGGGTCGGTCAAAAAGACCGACCCGAGGGTCTCTCTCCCAGGCCCGTCTATTGCCCAACCTAGGTCGGGCCGGACCTGAGGGGACATAATCTATTTTATGGCTCTCACTTCCTCCGGACTTAAAGGCGGGGAGCGCATAGCGCTTCAATCCCGCCGTCCGGAGGAGGGAGCCTCTCTTAAAATAGAGCAGGGGTTCGGGGCAGGGGTAAGCCCCTACCCCTCTCCCTCGCTCGTCTCCCCAGTGGAAGGGGGTACTACCCCCCAATAAACCTAAAAGTAGAAGGGAGAGGGCAGATCCCTCTACCCCCCCACGCATCACCTACATGGGCGGGGTTTTACCCCCACCCCCACCGTATAATCTTCCACCCGATGGGGGGAGCCAACAGAACTCCGTTCTGACACTCCCCCCCCCCCCGAGCAGGACACGCTTACTCCCCCCTTTAAGGAGAGGATTTGGAGGGAAGGAGAATGATGTTATCTCCTCCCACCCCCCTTCCTCCTTTGTTTCCCCCGTCCGGCCACCTGTGAGGGAGGACAGGACCCATGGATTTCGTCCATGTCCTCCCCCAGGCCATCCAGGAGAAACCTGGATGCCTCCCCCAAAGGCGGGGGAGGATTGGCCGGTTTTGGTGGCTGCGGTCCCCGCATTCGGGGCCTTCAAGGGACAAATTGTGTCTCCGGAACGAGCCCCCAATGCGGGAACTCAAGTGCAGCCTCCTCGGCTACTCTCCTCAGTACTCCGGCCCCCTCCAACTGGTTGGGATCGGAGTACGTTACCTCCATTTTCCTCTCACAGGAGTGGCGGAACGAGTCCCCAAATCTGATGCAACCGGGTTTGCCGCCATGTGCAACCCAGCCCCGGTGCATCCGCCTCTTAATCTCTTCGGGTCGCGGGGGTTCTATCGTTATCTCCCCGCCCGTCGCCGCTGTGTTTCTCCACCGGAGGAGGACCCCGGAAGGAAGACCTTCCCTTCCGTGATCCGCCCCCTGCCGAGGGACACTCTCTACAAGAAAGGCGGCCTCCTCCTCTTCCGTCGTCGTCTGCCCCTCTTCCTCCTCTGTTGTCCAGGTGAGTCTCCAGGGCTCCCTGGAAAACACCTCGGCAAAATTCCGGATTACGCTGGTCCACAACTTGTAGTTAGGACCAGCGCTCTCCATCACCATCTCTTCGCCAGACTCCCCGCGCATCAGCCACCACTTGATGCGCCCAGAGTCCAGCTCCAACTCCTTCCACACCGCCAGGAATAGCTCCCAGATTTGGCGGTAATCACGGGAGGGGGGGTGCCTCTTCCACCACCCTCCCCATCTTCCTTCCTTCGTTCCTCCACCAGAGGATGGCCCTATGGACGGGACCATCGTGCCACTCCCCCGGCTTGGGATTGGGAGCCCATACGGCCATGGAGGCGACGTCTTTGCTCCCACTCGCCGCGTCCACCGCACCCCTCCTCCTTGGATGGGGGGGGAGTCCTTATCCTCCCTCCCCACCTGCTTTCTCCCTTCTCTTGCCACCCCCCTCCCCTCAGTCCCCACTCCCTGTGGAGGCTGGGGGGGGGACTGATCCCCTTCTCTTTTCTTCCCTTCTTGGGAGGGGGAGGGGTGGAAGGAGAGGCCCCGTGTACCTTCTTAACGGGGACCATCTCTACCCCCCCTCTCCTCATCTCCTCCGCCTGGATTTGGGGGGACTTCGAGCTCCCTCCTTCAGGCAGTTTGAGGGAAGGTGATGTTGAGAGAGGATCCTTCGATTCCCCCCTCACCTCCCTCCTCCCCTTCTCTGGGACGTGGGCCTTAAGTGGACCACCCCCTCCCTTCCTCATTTCTTCCTCTTTTCTCATGGGTGAGGATGGGAATTGGGCCCTGTGTGGCCCTCCCACCCTCGACCCCGGTTTTCACCTTTCTCTTTGGGGTGGGGCAGAGTGGAGGGCCTTTACTGGCCCCCTTCTCCCCATCCCTTACCTTCCCTCCAGAGGGTAGGGGTTGGATTTCCCCCGTACCTCCCCATTTGGGAGGATCCAAGGAGGCACCCCCCTCTCCTCCATGGGGGCAGTGCACTTGGACACGGTTCATTTGGACACAGAAAGTTGCGCACGGTTCAATTGGAGACAGTACAATTGCGCACCGTTTACTTGCGCACTGTTCATTTGGACACAGAAAGTTGCGCACCGTTCATTTGGACACCGTTCGTTTGGACACCGTTCGTTTGCGCACTGTTCGTTTGGACACAGAAAGTTGCGCACCGTTCGTTTGGACACAGTTCGTTTGGACACCGTTCGTTTGGACACCGTTCGTTTGGACACCGTTCGTTTGGACACCGTTTATTTGCGCACTGTTCAGTTGTGCATCGCTCAATTGTGCGTTCGTTTGGACACGAAAAGATACATATACCATTCGTTTTGATATGTAATATATGGAAATAAATTAAGAATAATTCGTGAAAAATATAATTATACAATGTTTTTATTGAATTTTATACCGGTAAATAAACGTGAAGTGTGAAATTGTAAATATACATGTGACATTAAAGATTATTAAAGGTTACTTGTGTAACGGTGCAGCCCGCAAGCTGCATCGTTACGGCTACGGACCGTCCATCGTCCGTAGCCCACCAAGGGCGCATCGAGCGCCGATAAGCTTTTTGTCAAAAACAGCGGCGGTCAACCGCCGAAAATCCCCCACACCCGACTGTTCCGAAATTCCGTTTTGTGGGGGACTCGCCGCCGAAACCGCCGATGCTTGCCGATTCGAAGCCGATCGGCTGCCAGCCGGGTATAAAAGACGCCCGGCTGAACGTCTTCTCACCAGACTCCGTTCGCTGATAGACAGCGAACATCCCTCTACGAGTGTCCTCGTAGTCCTCAACCGAGCATACTCGGTTTTTCGTATACCTGTGCCAGCACACGAGTATCCTCGTGTACCGCCGAGCGTCCTCGGTATTCTTGATTCCCGCATACGAATCTATTCGTATACCCGCCGAGCGTACTTGGCTCCTCTAGGTCACCGAACTTCGTATTGCGGGCATTTCCGCATACCAAGCTAAGTCGCCGTTCTAAGATTCCGCCTTCGTACGAGCATCCTCGTACTCCCGCCGAGCGTAATCGGCAACCTAAGTCCTGATACCGCGTTTATTCGCCGGGATTTCAAAATCGTAATCCGTCCGGCAAGCAAAACCACGTCGACCAATCTGCGCCGCCGAATAGTCCGCATCAATCTACGATCGAACAGACTCGCGATACTACGAACGCACTCACCGACAAGCGCTCCGTATCGTACCAACCGTTGCGACACGATCGCCCGCGCTTGCGCTCTCGCCGACCGCACCGGGACGCCTCACGTCATTCTTTATAGTTTCACATTTATTTTCACGTCGTTTTTGTATTTAGTTTACACCGCTTTTAAATAATTATTTCACCGTTGTTCAGATAATTATTCCGCTACCGCCGATACTTCGCTTACGTTCACGCTGCTTTATATTTATTCCACGCCGCCTCAAGATTTATTTCGCCATTGCCAAATAATTATTTCACCGATATTCTGTTACTGATTTCACCGATATATCCTTTTATATGTATTTTACTTAGCTCAAATAATTATTCAGCCGTTGCTTAATAATTCTTTCGCATCGCATGTACACACACAGTCATCAAACATACTAAATTAAATAAACACGTCTTCTAATTTACCATTAACTAAACGCATTTTCTTTGACACACCCCCAACCGACCGAACCTGGATTCCGACGAGCTATACCGCGCTCGAAAAGCTCACACGGTTTCACTTGTCAGAAAGTGAAATAAGACGCATGCGATATATGTACCATTCGTTTTGATATGTAATATATGGTGAGAAATAAAGAACAATTTGTAAAAAATATAACTAAGTGTGTTCATAGTGTGTTCATAGTGTTATACCGGTTAATATACGTAAAGTGCGTGAAATCAAAGAAAAATGACATTGAAAGGTTAGATTAGGTTAGGTTGGATCTGTCAATGTAAAATGTAAGAAAAATTTATCGAGACATGAAAAAAAATGTTTTATTATTTAGGTAGAAAAATGTTTTATTTTTAACAATTTCTGAACTTTTTAGCTTATAACTGCATCAGGCATAAGCAGCATTCATATAAAATATTTATTTACATGTTACAAGAAATAAATGTTTTACAATATTTATACTTTTGAAAAAAAATACAGCACGAAATTACAGAGCAATTTACATTATTAAAAAAAGTAATAAAAGTATCTCGACATTTTGTACATTTGTTCAATGTAAAATCTTTATATGTTAACTTGTATGTCAATCGTAATTACTTAGAGTAATTATATGAGCGAATTTTTATAACAGTACGTTTCTAAGAAAATATGAACGGTTTTCTCTAATAAGACGTAATGAAGAAATGAATGCGAAATTGTGTGTTGCCAATCAACTTGTAGCTAAATATTCGCAACGATTGGATATAATAAATAGTAATCA
The DNA here is from genome assembly GCF_040581485.1 of Linepithema humile. Lineage (NCBI taxonomy): Eukaryota > Metazoa > Arthropoda > Insecta > Hymenoptera > Formicidae > Linepithema > Linepithema humile. The sequence continues at coordinate 11,642,107 of NC_090130.1, read as the reverse complement.
TTCCAGCTATGACAGTCAGATGTAACGGTACATTTACAACGGTCATCGATTACATATGAATTAATTTGTGCAAATGTGTGAGATACCAAACGTTCTCTACTTATATTTAAATGAAAACGAAGCACTGATACTAAATATATAAAATGCGGCACACTATATTTTAAATATTTATTTAAACAATAGTTTAAAGTGAAAAATAAGAATTGAAATATCTTTGGCTCAAGAAACATACATTTGCAGAAATTAAATCTGTATCTTCATATAAATGACCTATATTACTTAGAAGTATAAAACTATCACAGCACTTAGTACATATTCGTAAAAGTATTACAGAAAAAAATAAAAGTATCTTTGGCATCTTATAGCTTTGCACAAATTGGAATCTCTAATTACGTTATATGCGAAAGATACATTTTTCTTAGAATATAAAATGCTGCCATTTCTATAATGATACGTCTTTTGAAAGATATAACTCATAGTCATTCTTACTCATAGTTATAAACAGGAAAGAAATAAAAAAATTTGACGTTATCCATCAATTTGTAGCTAAATGTTCAATGCGATTGGATAAAATAAATTGTACGTACCATTATAGCAAAGACATTCCGGTACATTTAATTGATATCAACTTCTCAACTCTACTTATATTTAGGTAATATAACAAATCTCTGGTATTATATATAAAATACATACAATAAGTCAGCAGGTACTTTGCCTTATTTGGTTAAGGCTGTATAATAGTATAAAATAAAATCACAGTTTCATACTATATTTAACAAAAAAAAGAATAAAAACATTCATATATCTTTGACGCAAGAAACATACATTTACAGAAATTGAATGTCTGTATCTGATTATAAATTATACCTATATTTTGATTTAAAATAAATCTGAAAAAAGCTGAAATTTCTATAATCTATATATCTTTCAAAATATACAAACTATTATTCTGAGGGTGATCCTACAATGCAAATTGTCGCCTGATTGTCAGTCAATACAAAGTATTTTTCAATTAAAGCCATTATTAAGGGGGGAGCCTCGTATGAATCGCTAAAACAAAGGTGATTTTTAGGAATTTTTTTTTAAGAAACAATGCAACGGATTTTTTTTAAACTTTTTAGTGTTTTATAACATATATTAAAAAGTAAAAAAAAATTTTTTTTGTTTAAAAATAATTGATTATAGAGCCACTACCCGAGTCGAAATTTAAAACCTACTATAAACCTCATACATGGTTATTTGTGCCTCTAATAATGTTCCTTGACCTACAAGTTCTATCTTGAAAGTGTTATGTCTTCTTTTGGCCTTTCTTTAATCTTGTTGTCCTAGAAAACCCTTATTTTTATTGATGTTAAATATACAATTCCTACTTTCGTTCTTACAACTCCTACCTCTTTTGAATCTCCAAATCTTATCGAAATTTCTAGCAATAAAAATATTAATATTCAATCTATAATTGAGTTCAATTTCTATTATTTCAGATTAATATAATAAATGTTATAATATAAAATAAATAATAACAAATAAATAGTAAAAAATATTTTATTCCAATTCTTTTTGGTTAATAGGTATTCCTATGTACATTTGATTATCGATTTTCATATATACGCATACACATTTTAATTTTTCAATAGGAATAGCTGTAAAGTTATCTGTTTTGTGGCATTTGTGTAAAAAAAAATTAGTGTCGGCTACATTATAATCACCACGAACAAGGAATGCATCGTCAGTTGAAATTTGTTGTGCAATCGCATAATGTCTTTCTCTGTGTTCACATTGACAGAATTGTTCATTGCAATTTTGATGAATAGTTTTGATAAAACATTGAATTTCTGCATGATGTGTTTGATCTTCATTATTCACATATTGTATAATAGAAGATTCAGTTTGCAAATCTGTTTTATACATTTGCGATACATATAAGTAGCTATTTTTTAATAATCTAAAATACTGCCACCACGAGACAGTTTCAGGGATTCTTGAATTACACATTGCAGTGGTAATAATATTTGGTAGTCTTTGTAACTTCTTATATGCACCAACACTATAACAGTTAGGAAATATCTGCTCTATAATTTTTACTTGTCGTTTCTTGCTTAAGCAAAATTTATGGACAGGACCTATAGGCATTTCATCTATTAATCGAATCATTTTTATAAATTGTTCATGAGCCGTCGCTCTGTATATTTGTGTTTCAATATGCCGTGTTCCATGCACTAATTTTAAAAGCTGACCATTCAAATTCTCGTATTCAAAACAGGAGAAAACCCACAAGGGCCCCATTTTTATAACGTTATCTGGTAAGTGTCGTAGTTGATGGATATTAATTGAGCAAAACTGTAATCCATATAAATGTTCGAATTCACGGACAAATTTATTTAAAAAATCTCGAGCAATATTTATCATAAAAAAACTGATTTCTTCAGAATTTAGCATGGATATTGCTACTACTAAAAGAAGATAATGATTGAAATAATCTTGTCTTAAAATTCCTTCAAGAACTGGAACAGAATAATGAAAAAACCATGTTTTCAATTTGGACGCTTTCCAATGAAGTAAATCTTGTATACAGCGCGGCATACGATGCACATATTTCGGCGGCTTGATTGCAATGAGTCTACTATTAACGACATCAACGACAGCATATAAAGAAAAAGGAAAGCCTCGATATTTTACATCAAACCATAGTGATAACATTTTTTTCACAACACCGCTATCGACGCAATGTATTCTGTCAATTCCAACACCTTCGATAAAATCTGGCATAAGTTTTGAGAAAGCAGTGTGTCCCTTTATCCCCATAACAGGATTATCAAGACTTGCTCTATTAGCATATTCAATACATTCATTTAAAGATCTTAATTTTAATTCATTTTTATAACGATAAACATGCACAGAACCTTTTGGAATAAGCGAAACATTTTCACCTTTACAATAACACGAGGGACAACCATAATCTCCATTAAATTGAACAAAGTTCAAAAAATCGCTTTTGGCTGGTAGATCAGCAGTTCCCATTAACAGCACACCTCTTATAGTTTTTAACTCTATATTATTATATCTTTTTACTTCAATTTCAATACCTTTACTAATTTCTTCCAACGCTTCACGGAACTTATATATAAAACTATTTGCATTGGGTTTTTTATCTCCGTACCATAAGCCTAAGAGTAATGTGTTTTTTCTCTTTTTTCTTTCATTAAAAGGCAATTCATTGATAGTTAAGTATAAAGGCCACATACTAATTTTTGAGGATTTGAAGACAGGCACTCCATCAGTGTACCAACTGAAAGAAATATTATCAGGATTCCTTAGAAATCCATTATCAACCCATTTTCTGTATAAAGACCCATCATACACATCAGTTATAACATCAGGTAAATTGGCTATCCTTTCAAAACGCTTTTGCAATTGATTATAAAACCCATTTCTTTTGTACATTTCTCGTAATTGTTCAAGAAATGACAATTCGACGAAATATGAATTGTTCTTTCTAGGGCATGAAGGACAAATATCTTCAATTGATTTCAGATCTCTAGTGCAAAATGAACAATAATAATGTTTCTGTAAATATGTATCTTTAAGAGAGAAGTATTTTCTAAATTTATGTAAGCTATTTTTTTTTAATTGTTCAGGCAAGCAATGCAAATTTATTACTGTTATGATATCTGAGAGACATAACATATTTATGTTATGATGAAGAAGAAGCGTTAAAATTGAAAGCATACTATGAGAAATAGTCAAGGGGGCACCCAGATAAAGTGCCTGATCATCATAAAATTCGTCGTTATTGTTTTGCGCTAATTCTTCATACTCTTCTATTTCATTTTCCATATTCTCATACTCTTCTTCTGTTTCTGTTTGTTCTTCTTCAGTCGTAATATTGTAATATTCGTCGTCGTCTGCATAATTGGAAGCATTTTCTTCCTCAGTGTCAGTGTCGTGAATTTCTCTATAATATTGAAAAACATACAAAACAAAAAATTCTAAGTTTTGATAAATAATAGTGGAATATTGTAAAATAACCGCTTTTTTAACTAATTTAATTGATGTATTTGTTGTTTAATTCAATTTCATTACAATTATGTTTATTTTTTATATTTATAAGAATTTTGTTTTTTGTCAGAGATAATTTTGCATTGAGTTAAAATGAAAAACGTACCGTTGATAAGGTGATAATGATCTTTCTATTTGCATATCCTGTTGTTCGTTTCCTGCGTCGGCACGTCTAAAAATTTTTCTAAAAATTTGACGCCGTCTTCTCTGACCAAGGTCGCTAAAAGCTTTTCTTGACATTTCTACAATTGATGTAACAAAGAATTCGTTTTATGCTTTATCTACAGTTCGGTCGTAAATTCAATCAATAGTGATCATAGCTAATAATCAATTCTTTTATTTAAAACCGTTTTAAGTACCGATTAAAACAATCAAAAAGACGTATTAGCATTTTAAGACAGTATAAGATAATTTTATAATAAAAATGGAATATCAGCTTACAACCATATAAAAAAATAATATAAAAAGTAATATTAAAACAATACATACTCTTTTTTTTAAATGTTTCTTTTGCGCTGTTATCTATAATCCTTACTGAATAAGGTTATTTTCCATCTCCTTACTGAATAAGGTTATTTTCCATCTAAGAGGACAATATCTTTCTTAATCACAGAATATCGACAAAGATAGATGACAAGATTAACACCATCTATTGAGCGACTACCAGCATTTATTGATAACTGAACGTAGCGTAGTCAGATTGAGGAAACTATGCACACATATAAGCGAGAGTGTCGTGTGCTGCGCAAAGCACTCTGCGCAGTCATATACATACATTCTCATATATGTGTGCGTTCGTTGCTCGGGCTGTGGCGTGACTACATAAAATAATCATATCAGATCATAACCGTCGTATCAGTTATAACAGTTTGTACTTTTGTAAAACTTTCGACGAAACGTGATGCCGAAACCAAAGAAATACGCCCTTATATGGTGGTTAGACAGTGCCTACAAAGATGTGATCGATTTATTAGTATTGCCGCGAAATAACAGAGAAGTTAATTGTGTTGCATCTGTGAAATGGCGTGATAACAAAGGAAAAACAACCAAAATGCGTGCTAAAGTTCTCGCCATAAGTGGTAAGTACATATATGTGTTTTATAAAATAATAGTAATAGAGCCTGTAAAGATAGCAATGATATCTCCCATTATATCTTGGAAACTAATAAAATTGTTTTATAATTCTGATCAGAAACATGCATTTTCGACTGGGAAATTCCCGTCATTAAGATTGTTTGATCTTTTGTTAGGAAAGTTATTATAGAAACCGTCATATATTTTTGTCATTCGATTAGTAAATTTTTTATATTGCTTTTGTCTCTCTTTAGGCTATTATATAGGCCGAGTCTACAATAGATTTTTTTCCAATGTCAGCTAACTTTAATCTCGTTGGTAACTATATCTTTATCTCTTTTTTCAGAATTTATCTGAAAGAGACAAAGATATAATTACTAATAAAATTAAAGTTACCCGATGTTGGAATAACCGACTCCTAAATCATAAAAAATTGATCACTCAGAGATAAATCATAGAAAAATAATCAATTGTGATTGGTCAATTTCTTATAACTTAAAGCTTATTACACTTATTGTAGCCTTATTATTTTTAAAAGAATAAAAAAATCTCTATTTTGTTATTGTCCCTTTTATTCCAAAACTATGAATGTGCAGCTTTTTTTCAATCTTGTTTTTCTTTGTGAAATTTATTTTGTACTACTTGAATTTATAGAGCTTCAGAATACTTTAGAATATTTTAAGTTTTTCCATGGTATCCTAGACTCTAAAATTCTACAGACAATACAAAATTAAATAACAAAATAAATTTTACAAAAAAAACGAGATTGAAGAAATTTTGCAAATTCATGATTTTGGCATAAAAAGAACGATATCTTAACAGAATAAATAAAAATGTTATTAATTTAAACATTTTTTAATGATTTATACGTCTCATGTATTATATCTTTTTGACAATAATATTAATTTTATTCATTAATGTTTTTCTCAGAAAATCGTGATGAACTGGAAAATATTATTGTCAATGCTTGCGGGATAATAAATGATCCCTCAAATAAAATTTTCTCAACGGAAATATTGGAAGAAAGACAAGTGCTTACATAACAAGAAAAAATATGCAAATGCATAAAAAAATCAAATAAAAGACAAATGGAAGAAAAAATAAAAAAAGATCGCCCAATCTTTGATAAAGAGAATTTTTGGATAAAACCTGACAAAGTAGAAAAGCTCAACGAAGTTCGACTTCATTCAGAAAATATACGAGATCATCCTAAGCAAGCAATTAACGAAAGTCAGTCATATCTCCTTCCAACTTCTTCGAATATTTTAGAAGAGAAAACTTATGGAAGAGACAAGCCAGACAATCAAGGAGTTACTGAAAACTTTCATGTATGTCTCAAAAATGTTATAAATTTTATTATTCCATAGTAAAAAATAAACTATTATGTAATTAAAATCCATAATCTGAAGAATTAAATATCTATTTTATTTGATCATTTTTCAGAAACCTTCTCAAAATTTTACTGATACATGGAATTCTCAGTCAGAGTGGAAGAAACCGGATGCTAATTCTTCGAGCCAATTATACAGTAGCACAGATTCGTATTTTTGTGAAAATTATCCGATTAGAGAAGTGTCTCAAAATAATATACCCTTTGAGCAGTCAGATTACACTTTGATGGAAATAGGGAGTGTTTCATCTCAATCATGTGTAAAAAGCAGCAAGTATGAAAAGTCTAATAATAATTCGGAAAGATGTGTAAATCCTACAAAGATACAATCCTATGAAAATACAGTAAAGGTAATAACAACTAGTATTAACTTACAATTAATACGATGACAACTTACGCAATAATTGTTACAGTATCTTACATATAATTATATTACAGTATCTTAAGCCAGCGGCACACGGTACGTTTTTACTTACTGGAGTGATTGCAAGCTAGTGAAATGCTAAAAATGCACCATACAGCATATCACATTTTTAGTAATTTACTAATTCGCAAGCAATCCAGTAAGCAAAAACGTGTCGTGTGCCCCTGGCTTTACGCACAATTTTCTAGCTAATAGAACACTTTATATTATAGAACGTAGCAAAAACAAAATTTATCTCTGAAAAAAGATTGCGAAAAAATAAAGAGAGTAGTTCAGAATCCACATCTACCAAAGAATATTCAGAGAATATGCAGAATAATAGCGAAGATTCAACATTGGATTTTTCGGATGAATCTCAATATAGTGAGCAAAATTTAAATGCAGCACGATCATTTGCAAGATTAATACCATTTAAAAGTAATTTTCTAACAACGTAATTTTATAATTATATTACTTTTTTATTTAAGATTATGTTGATTATAATATTCTTTTATTTATGTTTTAGTTACCAAACGAGACATTGAATTTCTGCAATTTCTTCTTGTAGCAATTAAACATTCGTACGAAGCAGAAGCAAAAGCCGATCGAAATAATGAAGAAATTTTTGAAGTAAGAAACTTTAAAAGAGTTTAATATATTTAATTTTTTTATTTTATATTATTTATCTTTTTTTCTTTTGTATAGATTCCGGCGCATATGCTGAAACCTGGAGACAACGTAAAAAAATTGCTAACATATATTTTTAAAACATCACATATTTTACTTAACTGATTAACTGATTTTTAGTAATTAATAACTATTACAGGTGGAGATATCACCCAATAGTGGCTTTTATTTATCTCGAGAGAAAATTGCTTACATCGAATTAAAATCGACAACGGAAAATGAGAACTGCGATTGGAAGAAGCTTGTGCGAGAAACTCTTCTAGAAGTGTATGATGAAAGCATCACCAATTATTCTGCTACTGGAAGAAGAGGAGCTCGACCAGCAATTAATGCTGTACTTTTTAAAGCTTTATTTAGTACGTAATTTTAATTATAAGTCATTATTTATTTTTTTACGTTTATAATTTATTACAATAGTAGTATTTTTTTTTTTTTATAGAATGGGCAACTGAAAAAGCTGAAAGACCGATTACTCGGAAAGCATACATACAGTGCATAAATAAGTGTGCGTCGAATAAGCGTAAATATAGAACAAAAAAAGAAAAAAATGAAAAGCGCGCACCGAAGAAAGTAAAAAGTATATATAATTGAAAAATATATATATCAATCTTTAAACAATAAGATAATCTTTTATTCTATATTAACATCTTTTTTATTATAAATTATACATTCAAATAATAAAGTTACAAAAGCTAATTATTAATTTAATATTTTACACTTACACATATTTGTTTCTTTTCAGAAATTGATTTGCGATAACTGTGGAACATCCGTGATGGAAAAATTTACACATATTACGGAAATTACGGATAACTTGAGAAGCTACATATTTCATATTATTTTTTTAATAAACTACATCTCTAGTAATATTTTTTTAAGCTAAATTTTTTTCGAAAGCTAAATCGTTTTTTAATATTTTTTAATTTTAATTGTAAAAGCTAGATGATATAAAATTTATTTTCTTTTATGTCATTTATTGTTTTTTTTAGATTTAGACTTTTATTTTATTTGCGATATAATTTCTGGGTAATTTGAAGTTTGTTTATTTTGAAATATATATATTTTTATTTAGTGTCTATTTAGTTAATATATATTTTTATTTAAGAATATTAAAAAAAAATATTTTAAAAAATTAAGTGCAACTCAGTATTATATTTAGTATTATAAATAACTAAAAATTTATTTGAATAAATAAAAAACAATTGAAATTCAAAATTTTATTTAATATTTTATTACATATTTGACCTATAATTCAAAATTATTTAATATTCTATTACCACATTTACTTTATTTGTATTTAATGCATATCTTAATTTCAATAAGCGCAATACATTAATTATGTAATTTACTTAACTGCAGATAGATGTGTAACATATAAGTAAATATTATTTATATAATATTTGCTTATAGTAGCCTATTTACAGTTAAGCAAATTATAATAATTAATATATTGTTTATTGAAATCAAGATCCATACATTAAATGCAAGTAGAGTATATGAGATAATAGATTATTAAGTAATTTTGAATATTTATTTTCTAGAAATACATATTTATAGAACCTGGAGCCTTTTTAGAGGTTCTCAGCAGGTACTCTTTTGAGCTTCCACATGGAAAAAACGACAATAAGTAACAATTTTTAGTATCAAAGGAGGGCAATAGCCAATGTAATGTTATATCTATATATATGAATTAAAGCTTACATTGGTTCTCCAAATTCGACAAAACTTGTAGGTTTAATCTAGGCTAAAAATTTCGACTCGGGTATAAACAAATGTTGACGCAGCCTCATCACTGGAGTTGTGAATTGGCGGGAGTTGTAGCGTCTTTTGCACTCGTTTAAAACAAAAAAAAAAAAGTTTTTCTTTTCTATGAAATTATCTAGTCGATGAACCTAAAAAATAAGTAAAAAGTTGAAAATTGAAAAAATGGCAACACTTTAAAAAAAAATTGCGATTTTGACCCACAAAATGTCACCTTATTTATGCAATAAAAATTGTTTAAATTAATTATTTTACTAATTTTATAGGTTCATCGACAATTTATATTATTAAACTACATGTATACACAGGGACAACTCGATTGATCGAATAGTTTTTGAGTAATCTTTCCCGCCAATTACTAAAAACTGGTGTGGCGGCTCACCGCCACACCGCTGCACTGACGCGGTATAATACGCCGCGGCGCCGCTACGTGCCGCAGGCCGTCTACGATTATGAGCTTGCGGAGACACCGCCAGGTTGCGCAGGCGGTGAAGAGCTTTCTCGCGATCAAGCTTCGATCGAAGGGATATAAAAGAGCTGCTCCGCAGATCTTTCCTCACTCACTCGCTTCAAGGCGAGCTCTCTCCAGGGCCCTTGAACTGAGTCGTACTCGGCCTCGGCAGAATCTAACCAGAGACACATAGTCTCGCAGTTTTCCTCACGCTGCCTCGCAAGGCGCGTAAAAAGAAAACAGAGTCCCAGCATCGGCCGCACATTTCAACCAAGCGGCCCGCGGATACTCCACTTTCGCCGTCACCTCCTCAGTCTCTAGTTTAGAAATTGATTCCACTAGAGTTCTGCGTCCGGTTGACTCGACCACCAAGGGACACTCTTACACAAGGCGACATCCGAATTCGGAGACCTCTCTCTCCTCGGTACACGGAGCAATCCGTAATTCCGAGAGCCGGTTGCAGTTACCAGCACACCAGAGACTCGTTCCGTGGCAGTACAGACTTCACCGCTCAGAGCCTGCTCAGAGAGCAGTTGTCAGACGGAAGACCATTTCCCGAACGGAGTTCCACCGACGCCGGGAAAGGGGCTGCAACGAGCAATTGAACCGTCCTTTTTAGGACCCGTTCAACACACTAAGACGCGGCCGGTAATTTCTTACCGCGCCCGTCAATTTTTCTTTTGACTCTCGGCCTTACACTTTTGCCGAGAAAGCGCCTCTGGCGCAATCAATTAAATCAAACAAAACTTGTACATTTACTCTATTTCTCTGACGAGGAAAAATAAATTATATTTTTCTAAGAAATTGGTTTCATAATTTCAACCAAGTCGAACACAATCTATTAGGCTATACGCCTATAACTGGTTTCGAGAAAAACGCGTTTAAAGTTTTCGGTATTGAAAAGTAAAAAAGAAAAGTGTAACAACAAGTTTAAAACTGAGGCTCCGATTTCCTGCTTCTTCGAATTTCACACTTTGCTTGCACTCTCCAAATTGCACTCTTAAATAAGTACTTCCGAAAACGCGCCAAAAACAGTTACAAATTCTATAATCTTATATCTTATGGTACCGTTGACCAAGCGCCCCGCCGCGCGCTTGTATATCTGCGCGCAAGAAATAGGCTGTGGACTCCTTAAAACTTCGAATTTTGTTTTGTAACTTTGGGAATATATTTTCTACATGGATTGCTATTGATTAAAGCAAAAAAAAATTTTTCAATTTTTTTAACCGGTTACACGAGGCTCCCCCCTTAAGTTGTCATTCTTCGCGATAAAAACCGAAATTTTCAATGCACTGTAGAACCACTCTGTAGACAAATAGAAAAAAGTGTAACGTGTTTAGCACTTATTATCGGAGAAAAGAATCGAACTTTTATCTATCTTATTAAAGTAAATTATTAACTCCGCTTGCAACAATGTATAATCAATCTATATATGTGTATATATATACAATGTAAAATGATACATGTAACTTTTTTTTATACATTTTTATCATTTCATACAATATACGCATTTCATAAATATGCGTTATTTCAAAAATATATAATAGTCGCGTACACATTATAGAATTTCATACTTGATATAAAATACTTTGACATAAAAATTACCTAGAAATGTCCAAACATTAATATTCCTTGTTCCCAATTTTTGTGCCGCAATGTTATGAAAACTTTCTACTATATTATTAGTCCGCACAGGACAACGATAGGTACTAATTTTTAATGCCATGTTAGACCAAGTAAGTCTTAGATATGACATAAATTGTAAAATATCTGGATGTTCATTAGAAAGTTCATCAGCTTTGGTTTGTATTATTAATAAAGCTTCTTGAAACATATCTGGTGGTAATAAAGGCAATGCCATAGTCATTGAGAGTATCTTTTTTGGAACATTTGAAAGACGTAGTTTGCGCCATTTACGCAGTACAGTCTAAAATAAAAAATGTAATTTAATTAAAGCAATGCAATTTTTCACATTTACTACGATTTTGATCAATGCAGAAACATAATATTTGTCACGTGTGATACATTCTGTCTGCATTGAAGAACTCCGAGAAAAGATAAACAATACTAACAATACTTTTTAATTTTCAATTTGAATAATATGGGTAATATGAGCACAATAGCTACAACAAAAGCGATATTACGACAAAAAAGCATTTCAGGCATATATATCGAGCATGATTAAGAATAAAAGTTATGTATCACGTAAAAATCGCGAGGAAAATGCACGCATACGCTGTATTTGTCGGATAAAACACGAGAATGATGACAACAAAAGTGATAATATGTTAGAAGCACATCAGACACGTAACGACAAGAGCATAGATAGAAAACTAAGCACATCGCGAGAAAAAGCGCGGGAAACGTGTATGCGTTGCGACGTGAACTGGCCTCGGAATCACGCCAGATCCGAGGGAGCACGCCCAATGGAAATCGGTAGCTCGCGGTATCGGCAATAAATGCTCGATTCGGTAACTTACGGTATCGGAAGCAGATGCTCGATTCGGTAACTCGCGGTACTCCACGCTCGTCGGGAGCAAGGTAACTCGCGAAATTGGCAATAACTGCACTATTCGGTAACTCGCGGTACTCCACGCTCGTCGGGAGCAAGGTAACTCGCGAAATCGGCAATAACTGCACGATTCGGTAACTCGCGGTACTCCACAAAATTCGGGAGCAAGGTAACTCACGCGATATCGGTAACCGGAAATGGGCGCCAGGTGCGAATAATCGCACCGCGGTATCGGTAACTTTAACAGTTCACAAAATTGCTCGGCCGCTCCCCGCTCAGTATATGGCAGAGGGGCGCAGTTCTTTTACTTAACGTTAGATATTTGGAGTGAGAGGCTAACGCAAGGATAACTCAATAATTAACAGTTAACAATGATGTATTTCAGTGATTTAGTTTACAAGGGTAAAGATGCTTAAACTATTCGGCCGGAGCCGATACGGCGGAAATAGGTTGATACGATGGTAGGGCCCTTCGCCCTATAAATTCGGTAACGAGAATCGAGTTCGATGCCTACATCAAATCTCGGGAACGTGATTACGATAATTCGCCGCTGATCCGACTATATACAGCCAACGAAGGACTTATATTTTGATCATCCGATACGGCCGGTGAAGGCCAAATAAATAGACTTTAAACGACGGTAGCCTAATGGCCAGAAAGGATATGTCGCGGGTCGGCTATTTTTCGCGGGCTCTCACGCTTCTCGCCGAGACGCTAACTTTGCGGTAACAGCAGTCTCGCGGAGAACGTTTCCGAATCAAAATCCGCCCGCGAACATTCACCCACGGTACGGTGCTAACGCGACCAAAAGACGGTAATAATTGGTACTTTCAAAAGAAACGGTAACGGAACGACGGTAGCAATCGGTATCTTCGAAAGAACGGTAACGGTAGAACGGTACGGTAACAAGACGAACGACAAACGAAACGGTAACGAGAAGAGACTGTCGGCACTTAATTCCCGCAAGTCGGAGAGACTTTTTACGCGCTATCCGGAGCCGGCTGGACATGCGGTAATTGAACGTAATTGAGCGCTCACGGTATCAAAACTATGGTTAATTGTGTGAGAGACACAAAATACAGACATAACTCACGCTACCAGCCATAACCGGACGGAACTCTACGGCTACCCGAGAGGCGGCTTACAACGAGTGGACGTCTTCGGCGTCTTCGGTGTCGTCGGGCTGAGTCCCGGGTGTCGTCCTCACGCACTTGCGGCACACCGAACAGTGGCTCTTCTCGGCTCTGCACGTAGGTCCTCTCCAAGTCCGCGTCGCCTTCCTGCGCATCCTGCCGATTTTCCGAAAAGGGGGGCCCCTGAGAACCGCCCACAGTTCATCCAGGGCGCCCCCCCTCCGCTCTCTGTGGTTTCCTCAAATCTTTCGGCCGTTAACGTGTCGATGAGTCGATGTTCCCGGAAGAGACTGGTTAGGCTGGCCGGGCCATACTCCGGTTCTTCCGGGTGCAGCATCTTCGGGGTCCCCGGAGCCGTCTGCAGCCGGGCGAGGTCCGCTGCTGCGTGTTTCTGCGTTTCTTAGACTCTGTGGCTGAAACCAAAGCGGAGTTAGATAGGGCTTGGATGGCGGAGGCGACGGGATCGCGGTACCTGACCTTATGCCGTGGGGTCACTGACGCGTGACACCCGTCGATGATCCCTCGGCGTCCGGTCTTCCTGGCGATGCTGCATCTTCGCCCTGAGGCACAAAACACGCAACGCCGCCCGCACGGGGTCTCGCCTTACACTTTAAAAACGATATTAATGACATAAAACGGGAATGACAATACAAACAACGCGTACAAATTGTGGGGTCTCGCGGGTTGCTCTCTCCACGCGAAAAGCAACACCAGGACTCTTTGCTCCCTCGGCCGGGCTATCGCCCTTGTGACGGCGCTCGAAAAGCGTCACGTCACAGCGTGTGCACGCATTTATCACGTGCCTAGGCCGACATTCATTTTTCAATAGTATTATTGGCCGCATTCAGCGAATTTAACAGTTGAATAAGCGATTATTGCTATTGGGCTGTTCTATTATTAAATTTTTCACATAACATATAAATATATATATTATACTTCAATCACAAATAAAATTTATCAAATATAAAATTTTTTATACTACCCATACATTACTTACTTTGATAATCGAACAATCAAACAAGACAAAAATATGTTTGGATAAGAACTATACTCTTCTCGCAGAAATATTTTGATATATTTGATATTCTTCTAATTGTTACTTGGACAACATGACCACGATGGTTACGACAAAAGCGGTATTACGACGACAGCAATTCAGGCACATAATGACACGAACGTAGGATAGATTAAAAATTATGTACCACGGAAAAATCGCGAAAATCGAACACATATATGTACTGCATTAATCACATACAAGGCGAGCACGGTAGTTATAAGAAAAGCGGTATTACGACTAGAACATTTCAGGCACATATATTGACAAGAGCATAATATGGACTGAAAATAATGTACCGTGTAAAAATTGCGTAAACGCGAGCTGTTTTATTAGATTTCTCACATATTTTGAATATGTGAGAAATCTAATAAAACAGCTCGCGTTTTAATAATATACGCCAATCAAAAATAACAATTATTGATTATCGATCTCTCATTCAATTGTTAACTCTATTAAATGCGATAAATATACTGTATATAAAGCTGATCTTACATTGTTCTTAATATTATTGTAGCATTGTGATAGCCTACTCATTTTCTTGTTATTCAGATACCCAAAGGAATTTCGAAAAACCCATGCGGAAAACATGTTTTAAGTCAGCAGTGCACGTATAATACGTTTTTATCTATTAATTGCTTGCAAGATAGTAAAAAAAAATTAAAAATGCACAGTATACACAGTCTTGCTTTGTAACATACCATAAAAAACAATATTATCAGATGTATTCATAAATAAAATAAATTAAAAAAATGTTTTTACATGAAAAAATTCTCAAAAATTTTTTTAGAGCTTCGTATCTTTAAACTTTGAAATATATTTTTTTAATATTTTATAACAGTATTTTTAAAATATCTTTGTATTTATTACTTAAAATATGCAATAATTTTATCAATATTTACAAAAATATTGATTGTTTTATGGAAATTTTATATGTTCTAAACTCTGTGAAAGTTATGAAAAAATCTGCCCCTTTTTTAAAGATTAATTTTTAAAATTTTCTTTATATAATTATTTATTAATAGCATATATATATATTTATAAACACTTTAAATTTATTAATAATATATTATATTTACTGCGTGCATATACGCACGCACGTACGTATGCACACACAGACAAAGAGAGAGAGACATTTATGTGTTTTATATACTACTAATGATTATATATAAAAATCTATATATACCTGATTGAAATGGAACCAACATCCAGTTAACTTAGCTCTAGGAAACTTTTTGTTCAACGATTTTACTACAGCCATTTCAAAGTCGCTCATGATAAACTTGATATTTTGTTCAAGTTGTGGTATCAGTTGTGTAATTTTATCCCATAAAGCGTCATACATAGTTATTGTACGTACATCACATAATATAAATAATGTTGCAATACCCTGAAAAAGTCATGTTACTTATTTTTGTCATCTATTCCTGATACTTGGAAAAATTAAATAATTAAAATTTTAATTTTAATTTTAGTATCTTACCGTATCCACATATATCGCATATGTACAGAGTAAAGCTGCGCAATATGAGGTTTACATGGGAGAACCTTAGGCAAAATATGCAAAATAAAAGTTAATTATTAAATAAAATTAAATAGTAAATAAAAGGTAATTAGACTCTATATTACTCTATATGTTATAATAACTTGGTTACTGTCACGATTTTATAAACACTTATAAAACTTATATACACTTATATAATTTTATAACACTTATAAAAATTTATATAAAATTTCTTTATTACAGAAAAAGATAGTCATATACTTACAGAAAAAGTTCCATCGACGTAGATTTCAGTAGCAGAAGATAATGCTTGTAATAAATAATTGGTTGATAAAATTATTGCACTTTTTCCATCACTTGTAATTACGTTTTCTTTATAGATATTTTGTATGATATCAGAATTTTATAAAATGTCATATAATGATGCCAATGTATTAGGTACGGATGGCTGACTTTTTGTTTGTTCACGATGCATACTGCATCTTATAGCTGCAAAACTCAAATATTGTGCTGCATCTGGGTTGCTGAAAAGAAGAGAGATATTGTAAATATAATATAATATTGATAGAAAAACTTTCGTGAAAATACAATTATATAAATTGATTGATTTTTTTCATAATTGTTTAATAAATTTATTCTATTATGACTGATGTGCTGATAAAGTAAAATAGAAAAATTTGTATTTATATAAATTTTAATAAAATTGTTAAATTAATATAAATTGAGAAGCAACATTTGAAATTAGTAAAAAAAATTAAAGTATATTAGCAAAATGATGTTTCTAATAATATTAACAGAAGTATTCAAACAATTAAACTAAACAATCTAAGTTAACATAAGAAATTAAAAAATTTAGTTGAAGTTTTTAATGCTTAGTTTTCTAAGCATCTGTATATAGTGTGAGTGAAGTATTGTTTATATCTATGAGTGCATTCAAGGAAATATTTATTAATAGTAGTACAGATATGTATGCCATAAATGAATTCTGTGACATTCTAAGAACTTGTGAGAAATGCTTATGTATAGCAAAACTGTTAGTAATTTCAATATAACATTATTATCCAGCAATTTCTAATTCTACTTTTTTAAATTATATTATTAATTTTAACGTTTTTTAATTATTTTTTAGATGGAGGAAATAAATGGGAGGAAATCTGGTACAATAATTTACGTTTATGATGATTATACTTATAACAAGGATTCTCGTAATCCAAATATTCTGAGATGTAATACTCGTCGATCTTCGAATTGTTTTGGTACCCTTAAAGTTGATAAGGATGGCAAAATACATTTAGTTCAAGATCATACTCATGTTCCAATAAAATGGAAAGTAAGGCATTCTATCATGAAACAAGAAATGCTGCAACTTTGTCGGGATACATCTTTACCATTGAAAGAAATATTTGATAGTGTCTGCAGAAAGTATTTTTCAAGTTTTAGTATATTTTTCAGAACATTATATATATACATGTGTGTGTGTGTGTGTGTGTGTGTGTGTGTGTGTGTGTGTGTGTGTGTATGTGTGTGTGTGCACGCGCGCGCACTACTTTGTTTATAAAATTTGGACAAAATTACTTTTACTTGATTCTTATTTTAACACTCTTTCTTAATTTTGTGTTATTTGCATAATAATTTTTTTTTAATTTAACAAATTTTGCAGAATTTAATGGATTAATTAAAATATCTGCTAACATTTCTTGAACAATATTTTAGTTTTATTACTTTATTTTTAATAAATTCATATATGAATCTGAATTTAATATCTATTTTAGACGTTTGACTAGCATTCTATTTTTAATGCTATTGCATTGTGATTGTCTATATGCTTATATATATATTACTGTACATTTAAAAAATGTACAGTAATTGCCATTTTTGGCAATATAACATTTTATTGCTCATATTTCTCGTATTGCCTGTTTTATTACAATTATTACTATACTGCCGCAATATATTTATAAAGAAATGTACAATGATTGCTACAGTGGTTGACTCCTCGTTTCAATCAGGATTAAAAATCTTTTAGTGATCTATTTACGTTGTTTAACTTTTTACTACAAGTATCTCCCTTGCATTTCCTATCATTCATTTTTAATCCTGAAAATCCACTTGTGTAATGATTTTTTTCTTCTTTTAATTCATTAATATCTTTAATTTTATATGTACTCTAAATATTTTTTTTTGGAGATTTTTTTTTCTTTGATTACTTGAATCCATTTTTCTTTTTGTAAGTTAAAGATTATAGTAATATTGTATAAGTATACAATCTATATGTCAATCTGGTTTATTACATATTTTTTTAGATCTTTTTAAATTTGTTCCCCAATTTTCTTGGACTGGTTTTTCTTTTTTAATTTCTGTTGTTTTTTCTGCATCTTCCTATTCATTACCTTCATCTTCAATTTCTTAAAAGAGATTTATTTATTCTACTTTTTTTTAACAAGTTTTTAAGCTTTTTTAAATGTATCTAAATTTTACATCTCTGCTATTATTTAATGCTTTTCTTTGTCCCACAATGTATGCCCTATTAATATCTTATAAAGAAATAACTCTTACTTCTCTTATTATATTGTTTATGCGTGCGTGCGTGCGTGCGTGCGTGCGTAAAGGTCTCATTGTTTTTTTAAATTAAACCACCAATTTTTTTTATATAAATCCATTTATCACATTCTGTGTAAAAAATTATAAGGATCCGGATGTAATGAACAAAAAATAAATAATTTACGAGATATTTTATATCTTAGTTTGACATATTTTTTATAAAATATAAAATATCTCGAAAAATATTTAATTTTCGGTAATCTTATCTTAATATCTTTATGCACAGAATAATGAGGAATCAATTAATTGTGTAAAAAAAACAGTTGTTTTTAAAAAAAGTATGCAACTGCATGTTGCAAATTACATATTTTTTTTAAAGCAACTGTATTTTTTGCACCAATTGATTTGTCTCATTATTTAGTGCATAAAAGTATTAAGCTTCTCGAAAATTAAATGGTTTTTTTAGTTATTTTGTATTTTATGACAAAATAGATCAAACTAAGATATAAAATATCTTGTAAACTATTTTTTTTTTTTCTATTATACCCTTATAACTTTTTATACAGAATGTGATGAGAAATCGATTTATACAAGAAAATTATGATGATTCAACTTAAAAAAACAATGGTGACCTTTAAAACTCAAAAAGGTCATAAGTTAAAAAAAATTTGATGTACATTTTATTGGGGACTAACAACCATATTTTTTTTATTTTTGTTACTTCAATCAGTTATGAGATATTTGTCCGAATAATTAGACGAATATCCTATGTATGGTTACTTTCATTCAATTCATGTTTTAACAAACCTAAGTTTTTTTTTCAAATGCTCAACATATTTTTATGAGCTTAAAGTTTTAAATACAGTATATCTATTTTCTATTGGCTTTTTACAATTTAAAATATTCTTATAAAATATATAGTATAAATGATTTATTTGTTGATTTCTAATGTAAGTTTTTTAATTTCATTAACATTAATATTATAAATACTACAAAGATGATTATAATATTCTGTTACGTCCTGATAGATGTAGAATTTTTTCGTTGGGCTCGGCGATCGACGTAAACGGGCCTGACCGCTCGAGCCGAGCGGCACGTTTAGGACTTGCGACGGGTCAGCGACTGGAAGAGTCGTTTTTACTCCGTCAACAAGTCAACCGCTCGTGGTTCCCTTTTTGGGTCAAGGAATTGAATCCCTATTACCCGGGACGGAACCTTTGTGCGCAATTTGAGAGGAAAGGTGTGAGGGGATGACGAACGAGGAGGGTGTGGTTAAATGAAAAAGAACGAAAGTTTAATTTACTAAAGACAACATTTTAATTTGATTGAATTTATAATTAGGATACAAAAACTTAATTCTTGATCGCATGTATTAATAATTTTATTTGTGTATTCTTTACAATAGTGTGTGTGTGTGTGTGTGTGTGTGAGTGTTTCATTTTTCCGGAGGGAGGACAGAAGAAATAATAAAATAAAGAGGAATGAACTGACTTACTCGTTGCAGGATAGTTTCGGATCGGGTTGAATATGTTCGGTGGTTCTGAGCAGGCGCCCCGTTGAGGGATGGTGTGTAGGCGTCGGACCCTTTGTAAACGTGTGGGCACCCTGCTGCGGGATGGTGTCGTCAGGGTGATGGACCCTCTACTTGAGATGCACCACTTGGTCGTGACAAAGTATCCAACCTTTTTATTTCGCGGCCCGAACTACTTGAAAAACTGTCTTAAGGACTTGGCAAACTTGCTTGATGAACTGAGTGACTAATTGTGTATAATTGACGTTTGGAGCCACCAAAACACGGGTTTTTATACTTTTTCCTTGGGGTGGATCCATTTGGAAAATCTTAGATTTTTGAAGCGGGGATCGAATAGGAATTAGTCTTGTGAGAAGATTTTTAATGTGGGGGAGGGTGGCGTCATTTTTAGCTAATAGGATTAGGTTTAGGTAATTAAGTTACTTGGAATGGGGGTAGGAAGAAAGGGGCCTTAACGGATAAGGAATAGCGTCGTTTCGGGTCCATAAGCGATAGGGGGGTAGGTTTTTAAGGTGGCGTAACCCGGTTGGTGTTAATTAGTATAGGTGGGGTGCATCTCAGTGTCTTAAGATCTAGGTGGGCGTAGTCTTTAGACCGATCGACGGAACGAAGGGTGGTCTATAGAGGTGCTTGCCCCGATTCCCGGCTTTCGGATTGGAGGGTTGAGAATCGGTATATAAGTTCGCGAGACCTTGGGTCACTGATCTAATAAATTTGACAGTTTACGACTGTCGCGTGGCCCTGGAGTCGCGTGGAGAGTGCGATTAATGCATCTCGGTTTCCCAGACCTACTGAACACGTGCACCGTATCAGGTGTCATGCCTTCTAGGCGTGCGACTGTGGTCATTGCCCGATCGTCACTCGGTAAAACCCTATCTACTAGGGTTCCCGTAGGCGGAATCCAAATATATGGCTAGCTGGTGCCAGTTTTTATTTCTTACTTTAAACATCTGGAGTCGACTAAAGACTCCGGTTACCGCGAGTTTTGACTTTTATGATTTTTCTGACGACGTGGGGCACACTGACCAACCAAGGTATTTTCAAATATCTATCCCCCTTGCTATTTTTCTCTGTGAGAAAGTTCGAGCTCATGGTGTCTCGTGAGAAAAACAGCTCTGGTGTTATAATATTCTTTAAGAGTTTTTTGTTGGTCCCGTGTTTACTAGGTCTGGTATTTAATAAAAAGAAAAGAATCGTGAAGTCTGATCAGGACGTAACACCCCTCACCTTAGACAAATGTTGGGGGTATGCAACAGTTGCAATTAAATTAAAGATAGATTCTTTTCTTTTCTCGGTTAACATTCCCATTTAAGATGCCGAATCGTTCTTACATTGTTTGTTTGTTAAAGAAAAGGAAAGGAAAGGCGACCTCCAAAACCCCTTCCTTATTCCTTTCGTTCTTTTTGCTGTCGCTTACATACTGGATATATATATATTTTTCTTTTGACTTTATTTCTAATAATAAAAATCTACTATAAAGGATTTGGAGAAGCCTTTTTCCGTGGAATCCCTTTAAATGTTTGATAGAACATGGTAAAATGAGTAAAGAAAAGAAAAGATGGAGTTTTATTTACGTGATAATCGTGTCCCAAAAATGTCACGTACGAAGGCCCGCAGGTCAGTCCAACCACATGTTCCCTTTTATTGCTTTTCTGGATAGTCACTTATCTTCTCCATCCCTTGGCCCCAGCTCGGCTTTCATCTTTACACAGGAACTTCTCTGTACAGTTTTCTTATCTTCATTGTTATTAATAAAGTTTCCGCAACCTTCACATGGGTTGATCTCATGGATCAGGTAGGGTGATGTGATAGGTGCGTACTCAGGTTTGTCCTTAGTCACCGGATTATGACAACACTGGTGACGGGAATTGTGGTAGTCTACCACAATTAACGTATTTTTCCAATCAGGGCAGTCGTACATTAAGTTCCGTGAGCAGCGAGCAGACTCCAGGGTGATCTTTCAGTGTAGCGTCAAGTGGATTAGTGGCACTTTACTCCTCGATGTATGTATAGATATTTCTTCTTCTTTCTCCCTCTTTTTTGTATTTGTAAAAGTTGGTACTCTGACATTCTATACTGTGACTGATCATCAAGTAATTCTCCCTATAGCAAATTGTTAATAAAAAGGATTCCACTTTATCTAAGATTTACTTATGAGAGGATTACGGATATATGAAAATCCCTTAAGTATACGACATTATTTATTTATGTATGTATTAAGTAGAATATTTACTAGAAGTTAATCCTACGTCTAAGTTAATTATTTTGCTTATTTACTTAGATATATATATATATATATGCTTTTAGAAGTATGTATCTATATATATGTATATATGTATATAAGATTATATGTTTGATTATTTATTGAGGTAGTTAGTAAAAATTTTTTTTTTTTTTTTTTTTTTTTTGTACTATATATATGTTTGATATATAGAGATATATGTATATATAGATATTTTTTAACATTATTTTAGCCGTGTATATATGCGTATTTATATATATATATATATGTATGTATTATGGTTATTACTTATACTATTGAATATATATGTATATATATTTATGTATTTTCTCTCTTATAGAAGATAATTTAAAGATAATTTTTTATAAAAGATAATTATATAAAAAAAAAATTTTTTTCCCTTTTTTTTTATAAAAACTTTTCTTTTGCCTAATAACAAACATAATATATATATATATATATGTATATTTTTTTTGTTATTTTTATTAGTTATTATTTGTGATTATAGCACTAATTATGTGTATATTCTTATGCGTTTTAGCTCAACGCGGATGGTACGGTGTGTGTGGCTATATTCGCTATTTTTTGCGCAACTCCTAATTCTATTAATAAGTCTCTGAGGTTGTGGTAGACGTTGTTAGTTTCGTTCTTGATATCTAATTTGATGAGTGCACCTTCGTCCCGAATTGGTTTGATTATCTGCATAATTCCGGTTTGCTGTTCTGTGATGCTTCGAGTGACATTTATGGCCCTACGAGACCATGTGGGTCCTGTAGTGGCGGGGGCTGTGTAGGCTAAGCTACATGGCACAGCTTACCAGTAATATTCTTTGAACCTCTCCTCGAGATGGTAGAGTTCAGCTATTGCATGGCGAACATACACGCCCCAGTCTCGGAGGCCTATCTGCACTGTCTCATCTCCGTTTATCTTCGTAACGATGCCGCGTTGCCATCCTCCTCTTGTTTCAAGGGCAACAATGTCACCTAGTTTTGTATTCGAGTGGAAAAATCGGCGTTTGTTCATCCGCTGGTTGAAGTCCTCCATCATATTTTGGAAGGATTCTTTACTATTTTCCAAGTGAATCCAAATTAGCGTAGGCGAAAACACCTTTACTATTTTAACAGCAAACGGCGAGCGGCTCAGTTTTTGAGTATCGAGGTGTTCGATCTCCATGTTTCTATAAACAAAAAGGTGGTGTTGGGGTTAGGTGCGAATTTTGAGTCGCAACTGCGAGACCTCATAATAAGGAGCGAAACAGATTAAAATAGATAAAACAATAAAATGCGTAAAATCAAAGTTGGCGCTTGTGTAAAGTTGATAGGAAAGCTGTTGTTTATGTATTTCTCTTTTTTTTCTGTTTTTCTTTCCGTCTCCCCCCCTTTTTTTTTATTATTTTTTTTTCTTTAAGGGAAAGAGAAATCAAGCGGTCAATCCTTCAGTGCGAATGTATAAGTGGATGCGTCCTTTGCAGGTAGTAGGGGGTAGGTTCCCCTCTGTGAAGAGTCTTCTATCGGGTTTTGTTCTGCGGATGGTTGTGTAGCTTCTCGGTTTTCATCGCGTGGTTTTTTCAGTTTTAAGTGTAATAGGAGCTGAATTAACGAGTCCCAGATGGCTCCAAGCAGGTATATGGACCATCCGTATACTGTGTGTAGAGCATAGCCATGCACAATGGTATCCAGTATTAGTTTTACTGCTTTTACTGCCAAGTAAATTCCTAAAAATTCAGCGCTTATATTGCCGAAAATTAGGAATCGATTCCAAAATTTCTGCCATGCCGAGATAGCTATTTTTTCAACTGATGCCTCATCTAAGAAGTTTGCAAAAGATCCTCCATCGTGCATAATCGTAGAGTGGCCCATTATTCCTCTGGCCAAGGTGTTTAACATTGCTGGTCTCTCAGCAGGAAACATAATATGATCCCTGAGATCGCTTAAATCTCTTTCAGTATATATGCCGCTGGTAGCAAGTGATCCGGGGCTAATGTATTTCCAGCTAGGTGTTGTCATCGGTTTCATGGTCATCGGCGGTACTGTATGTATTGGTTTAGGAGTGAGTCTATACCATGCATCTCCCAGAAGATACATGGGTGGTGCGAATAAATTGCACGTAATCTGCGTTCCTTGTCGTAACAGTATATGGGTTTGCGGTGTTAAAAATTGTGTTCTGTTTTCTCGCGTCACAGGCAATTGATCATAGCATTCTTCGGTGTGTGCTACTCTTACTTCGACAGGCACACATTTTACTATGTGTATTACTTCGCCAGCCAGTAAGGCCATGTATCCTGGTCCCTTCATGAAGTGATAAGCGAAGACATCCGGCGATTGGGTGGCTATGGCTAATGAATTGTGTAATATTTTCTGTTCGAGCTGACATTGTTGCAGTAAAATATTCTTGTATAGTTCACTAAATTGAGTCCGCACATGTTTCTCTACATATACAAATTTAGAGTTCATATAGGTGAAGATGTCCAAATTAGCTATGCGTGATTCTTTTTTAAAAATTGCTACGCCTGGTGAGTTTCGAAAATTACTAATTTTGGATGTTCCGTGTGGAAAAGAGTGTATCCACAAGTCGAATAGGAGTCTCTGCTTGCCAATGCAAAAACTGTGTCTTCTGTTGTCATGGAATAAACAATTTGCTGTTGTTTGTTGACGACGTCTATTATTCTGTGTGCATATCGTTCATATAATACTCCATAAGTGCCGAACCTGCAGGTATCCGTGGGCATGGATGCCCAGTAGGTATCCCCACCCTCGATGTCAGTGCAATGTGTTGCGCTCAACGCGCAGGTCACTCCAGACCTCAGTTGGACTCGGTTCGTGTTTATCTTCACGTCAGCTATATAATCCTGTAGTGTAATTTTTATGGTTGCGAGTACCACGGCTTTTTCCCATGTGCCAAATGGATCGCTATACGTTGTTCCGGAACAGGTGCCATTATTGTTCATGTGTCCGGCCAGTGTTACCGGTCGTGTTGCAGTTTGATTGGATTTCAATCCTGTTATTCGAGTGTTCCCGATTTTGTAAGTACCATGGTATAAAAACAAGGGTATGCTTATTATTTATTTAAAACTGGTCTTGTGCCGCGCATGTTCTTGACTACGTCACATTTCGGTATACGCGGATTGGTTGGTTTTGATGCGAGAACGCGATTGGTTGTTCTCGGCCGTAATTCATAGCGTCCATGCATAGCACAAATCGAAGAGCTAAAGTTTTTACGATGACTTGTACAGTGAAAGGATGCGGTAATTATTTGGCAAAAACGAGGAAAATTGAGAAAAGTAATATCAAATATTTTACTTTTCCAAAAGACCTCGAAATTGCTGAACAGTGGCGCAAAGCATGCGGAAAAGATGTAAACGTTCAAACTGGTAAGTTTTGTTATTTATTTATTTATTAAGAGCAAACACTCTTTTTACAACAACTATTACAACTTTTTGTTCTTAATCCCTAACGGTAAACGCCTTTTAACTTCGCGAAAATATTTTTTATTAGTAGCTTTACTTCGTAGTTAACCTAAAAAATTTAGTAATAGAACTAAAAGTTCGCAGTAAAATTGTAAAAATTTACAGCAAAACTTTGAATTTAAAGTATTTTTGCAACTTCTAAAAAACGTTTTCCTGACATTTCTTCGTGGAATGTATTTGCAACTGACTTGTTCCCTTTATAAGGAATTGTTGTAAGCAAATTATATACCGACACTATGCAAATTGTACACCAACATTGTTAATAATATAAGTTTATTTTTTTGTTTGTCTAGCTAGGATATGTTCTAAGCATTTTGATGAAACGTGCTTCGTGAAGTCTTTGCAGCAACAAATGCTTCATTATAGTCCTTGTAAAGAGAGAAAGTTACATTTGGATGCTATTCCTACATTGCATCTTCCTCCAACATCTAGTGTTTTAACCAAGGATGAGTTTGATCAGGCAGCTTTGTCAACTGCAAGAGCCTCTTATACAGCAGTGCCTCTACCAGTATCAGTTGCAAATACATTCCACGAAGAAATGTCTCAGCAAATGTCGAGTAATGCTTCGTTGACTGAAGTAGTGCCTTTGTCAGGAACCAGTGACGTTCCAATAACTATTGAAGCATTTCCAGTGTCTTCGCCAGTATCTGGTGATGCTTCATCATCCACAGTATCCACAGATAATAAAGTGTTGCCATTTTCTAAAATGTAAGTTTTATAAGACACAATGTAATAAAAAAAGCATTAAATCATAGTAAATCTTTGAAGAAATTTACAATTATATACTTACTACTTACAATTATATATACTTACTTTATTAATTTTATTTTATATTTTCAGAGAAGACATTTTACTCGAGAACGCTGCGATGAAAGCAAAGGTTTACGAACTTGAACAACGGATAAAAACAGAAAATGAACGCTTCGAAAACAGAATGTATGAGCTGCTGGGAAAATTTTTTACTCCAGGACAGATCCGACTTCTGTTAAATCCATCATTGAGTAAAGTCAAGTGGTCTTCCGTAGACATCGCGAATGCTGTATCGTTGCGGTGTGCAAGCCCAAAGGGATACCGATACATGAAAAATGTCATGAAAATACCGCTTCCTGGCTTGTCAACACTTCGAAGGTGGGCAAACCGAGTTCGTATTGAGACAGGTGTTCTTTTTGTTGTGCTTGATGTGATGAAAGCTAAGAAAAAATGCATGTTTGATGTCGAAAAACTAGTTGTGCTTACATTTGACGAAATGTATTTAAGTAATAAAATAAGTATAGATCGGGAAACAGAACAAGTTATTGGTCCTCATAGGACCTGTCAATGCGTAATGGTACGTAGCCTTTTCTCGAGCTGGAAACAGCCTATTTATTATCAGTATGATAAATCGATGGATGTAAGCACTCTTTTTGAGATCATTTCAAAATTGCATGATTCTGAATATACAGTGGTAGCTGTAACGAGTGATATGGGACCAGGAAATATGAAATTGTGGTTGGAATTAGAGATTGGCATGCATCCTAAAAAATGTTATTTTCAGAATCCAGTTTGCAATGACTTGCAAATATTTGTGTTTGCAGATATGCCGCATCTATTGAAATTGCTAAGAAATCATTTTCTTGATGATAGTTTCTATTGGAAAGGAAAAAAAATAGAAAGCTCAGTTATTCAGAAATTGATATCTTTAAATTCTAAAGATTTGAAAATAGCACACAAAATTACAGATGATCATTTAACCGTACAAGGTTCAGATAGGCAAAAGGTTTTGCCTGCTGCGCAGCTACTGTCTAATACAACAGCACATGCAATAAGATGGTGTTCTGAAAAAGGCTTTTTGCAAAATATTGAGGTTCAAGATACCGTTATGTTTATTCAGCTCTGCAATGACTGGTTCGACGTATTCAATGCTAAATCCAAGTTTTATAAAGTAGAAGGAAAATGTGCTTATGGTGTGCATATCCAGAAACAAAATGAAATATTAGATCAAATGACTGCATTTATAAGCGAATGCCAAATCGGAAAGCATAAGAATATATTGAGCTTTCAAAAAGGAATTTGCGTAAGCAACACTTCCTTGCAACAGTTACTGCCGTACTTACAGGAGAAATATGACACCTACGATATTTCTTACATAACGACGTACCGCTTAAACCAGGACTTACTGGAACACTTCTTTTCTTTTATCCGATCATTGGGAGCCACTTACGATCACCCGAATGCTCTAGACTTCAAATTTCGTTTAAAGCGCTATATTTTAGGTAAACATTCAAGTGATTTGTTATCATCAAAATCAAATATTCAAGAAAGCGAAGAAATCGACCATTCTTCTCCCGATCTTGACGAATCTTTGTTAATAAATATGCAAGCATCGTTAGATAGTAGGGAACAAATCAATGAAGAAGAATCTATGCATTGCTGCAATAAATCGTGCGTATGCGAAAATAATAATTGTATTTCATTTGAACTATGTTCTTTCACTCCAACTTATGAAGAAGAACAGCTATTGTTATCGTTAGATAAATTAGATATAAGTGACATCATAGAAGAAGAGGCATTAAAATATGTAGCAGGATACGTTGCATTTCGGTTTAAAAACAAATATAGCACACTAGGTTTAGAAACGAGACACATGGATGTTCCCAGCGATATAAGTTGGCTTCAATTTATTTCACGCAGAAAATGTATGTATCCCTCGGAACAGTGGTTGCAGACTGCTAGGATAGTAAATACAGAATTTGAAAAATTTTACGGTACAATTCTACGTAAGGAAAAATATATTTCTAAAACTTTGTACAACTTAATATCACCCAAATTACACGCCGATATTTCGAAAAAGGTGATATTATGCCTAATTAGGACTAGAACTTATATTAGAATTAACAAAATAAATAAAGAACTTGTTGCTTCAAAACTAAGAAAACGAAAAAAAAAATTAATTAAATTTACTAATAAAAAAATAAAATTCTAGTATTAATGTGTGTGTGTGTGTTGATTAATCCTATACCTGCATTTAAAATTAGATTATTTCTATATATATATATATATATATATATATATATATATATATATATAATCCATTATTCACACTAATCAAATTAATATATTATTTAATCAAAAATTCTTTTAAAATTACTAATGTCAAATTTATATGCTTTAAATTTGGCGCTTGTTATGACGTAATCAAGAACAAAACCGCTGATTGGTCATGCGCATGAGCATACCCTTGTCTTTATACCATGGTAAGTACCATGATGTAAGAAGATAGGTGTACCATTGCGCATAATGGCAGCCGTATGACGTCAGCATGATAGGACAGCCAATCAAACGTGGTCCAAAATGCATCCGCGAAATTCTAATATAGAATTATCATATTATTAAAATGTAATTAAAATTTATAAAAATATCTTATGAAAATAATAAATTTGCAATATAAAATACAGTAGCAATAAATGACAATTACCCACAATAATAAATAATATCAATTAATAAATATTATATAGAAAATTAAGTGTTTCCAACACAAATGTGTGAATACACATATATTTAATATCTCTTATAATAATAACTTTATATTTTATAAATATATAAAAAAAATATCTTAAAAAGATGTATCAATGCATCGCACAGTCGGAACACTTTTCATTCGAAAATAATGCAGAATATTCTAATTGTTACATCTGCGTGTTGTAGCACAGAAGTGTTTATAAAATATTCTGTAAACTAAAATCCTGTTATGTATATTTTGTAGTCTTCTTCGTAGGATCAAATCTATTTTACATTCTGCTTTAGAAAAGCAATTCCGTACGAATAATCTGAAACAAATTAAGCATGTATAAAATAATTGAATTATAATATAGTTTTGGGAAATTATAAATTACTTTAAAAAATTAAAAAATATTACATGCATTTTTACTTCATTTTTATTTTTATTTCCATTTTAACGCATTATTATTGTTTCGATGTATATTGCTTGTTGCCCAACTTGTATATTTTTTTTTCTTTTTTCTTAATATAATTATTTGCAATAATTTCTCTGTTTATTTTTCTAACTCTAATGTACGTTCTAGTACGTACAAGGCATGCAATTACTTTTGTGGGAAACTTATTATTAATTCTTGCATTGACAATTTCAGTTAATTTATCAAATATTTTATCTTCTGTACTAAAAAAATTTCCATGAAAAATTTCAAATTCCTCGTTCATTATCTCAGCTGCTCTTTGGAAGGGTGCAGAAGGATACATGCAGTTTCCTCGGGATAGGAAAGAAAGCCAATCATTAGATACATCAGGAAGCATTTTTGTAGGAACATCTAAATTATCATATTCATTACGAAATCGGTGTGCCACGTAACCGGCAATGTATAAAAGAGCGTTTTTTTCTATTATTTCATGAGCTATTACTTGCTCGAAACTTTCTAGCAGCTCTACTTCTTCAACAGTAGGTTTATAACTATCTAAATTTAGAGCTGGAAGTATCGATAAAACCATGATACAAGAAAGATTATTATTCAAAAAAATTCAAATTTTACAATATATACCTTCACCATTTTCTTCCTCTTCCGCATTATTTTTTTCCATTGCTTCCTCTTCTGTTCTTGTGCAATTTTTTTCTAATTTAGGAATGCCCATAAATATTTCCTCTTCTTCTCTAGTTATGATTTCATTCTCGTTTGATAGAAAATGTGAGCACGTTGGAGTTGTAAAATTATCGCAACGCGTATCTTGGATATCTATTAAGGTTGTGGAACTGCTGTCTCCCGCAGTATTTTCACCTGGTGAAATTGCGTGTCCTGAGTGTTTACCTAAAATGTACCATTTTAATCTATTCCGTAATTCCACAGGTGTTGGGTGATCATGTGCTCCACCCATCATTCTCAAGTATGAGAATAAATTCTCTAGTATGTCTTGATTTAATCTGCTTGTCAGCAAATATTCCGCTTGAAAAACCTCAGACGAATACTTTTCTTGAATATATAAAAACATTTCTACTAGAGACTTGTTACATAGTAAAATTCCTTTTTGAAATGGTAATAACGTTGATCTTTGTCCAACTCGAAGTTTTTTAATAAATTGGTTCATGTCATTGATAATTTTATTTTGCTTTTCTAAATTAATTCCATATGCACACCTGTCACTATGTTCATATTTTTTCTTGCTATTAAAAACATCGATCCAATCATTAAATAATTTCAGTACTTCAGCAGTCTTTTTCCACTGTTTGCAATTTAATAAGCCATTTTCTCCACACCACTGAATTGCTGTTGCATTTCTATTAGAAAAGATTTGCGCTGCCATTTTTACATTTTGTCGCTGTGTCCCTTTCACATCCAAATGTGCTCTACTTAATTTATGAGCTATTTTCAAATCTCCTACATTGATTGCTAATAACTCTTCTAAACAATTCTTATTAATGTAATCTTTTTCAATTGCAAATCCAGAATCAAATAAGTTATTTCTAGCCAGTTTTAGTAAATGAGGAACGTCGGCATAGAAAAAAATTTTGAGAGAATTGTCTGCCGGATGTGTAATGAAATTTTGTTTTTAACATCTTTCTTCATATTATTCTGTTCAGTATCAATAGTAGCATGGATTCCAATATTTAACTTATTCCATAATTTCATATTTGTTGGTCCCATGTCACATGTTACAGCCACAACAATATAATTTGATTGATACAGATTGTTTATCACAGTCAAGAGAATATCTGGGGACATTGTTTTATCAAAATTATAATAAACAGGCTGCTTCCATTTCTTGAATAATCCCCGAGCCATCACAAACTGGCATGTTTTGTGAGGCCCATAAATCTCTTCTGTTCCTTTCGTTCTAAATCCACTTTATTTGATATATATAATTCATCAAATGTTAATACAGTTAATTTTTCAATTGTGCAGAGATCATGTCCTTTGTCTTTCATAATCTTAAGAACATTTTTTAAAATGCCGGGTGGAATATTGAATGTTGCACACCAGTTTTGTAAGGTTGATTCGCATGGCAATGGTATCTTTTTTATTTCTCTCAAATATCGATACGCCTTTGGACTTAACGATCTTAAGTTTATAGCAGATGTGATATCCTCGGATGACCTTTTAATTCTAATATTGTCATTTGATGACATTAGCATTTTTATCTGTCCAGAAGTAAATACTTTCTTCAAGGCATTTGTAGCTATCTTTTTGACTTCGTTCCGTTTATCTTCTTCTAATTGTGTAATAGTACAGGATTTATGTTGTACGTCTGTTTGCAATTGTTGTACGTCTGTTTGCAATTGTTGTACGTCTGTTTGCAATTGTTGTACGTCTGTTTGCAGTTCTTGTACATCTGTTTGTAGTTGCTCTACTTTTATGTTTAATAAATGATTTTCCTCAATAAGTTTGTCATTTTGATCTATAAGTCTGTTTTTCTCTATCAACAAATTCTTTTTTTCTTGTTCTGCTTTTTTCAACAAGGTAAGTAATGTTTTATTTCTGTAAAACAAACTTGTATTTTTGTACTAACTTTTGTACTTACAGAATTTACACATAATAAGAAAAAGAAATTGCACATAAAAATAAAAAGACAGAAAGACACACGATAAAACGTACGAATAAATGTATGGTAAAATGTAAGAATAGAATTGAATAGAACGGTAAGAATAAAATAGAGTAAAAATTATGCGATATAAATTGTACAACATACGTCTGTTGATTTTCTTTAACATCCAATGGCAAGATATCTTCTTCTCTGTAAATTTCAGCTTTTTCTTTTATGGTATCTTCTTTTGAAGAAGACTTTTTCATACACATATTGCACAAGTTCAGTGTAAGTAGGTATGCCTGTTCTCACTCTAAAAAAAGTATAAAATTATTTGTTTATTTTTTTGTATGTGTATGGATTAGCAGTATTGCAGAATTAAAAATTTGCTTTTAAATTATTTTATTTAAATAAAAAGAATACTCACGGTACTTTCATCTTTTTGTTTTTATGTACAATGTCGTTTTCTATTTCTTCCATTTTATTTGTAACTTTTCTTTTTTCTAAATTTAACATTTTAGTAGGAATGGAATCTTTTTTCAGTCGCTGCATCTGTTTGGCAGGTATATTGCTTGTACGTGGTTTTGTCCACTTAATTTCAAAACAATCATCATTGAAATGGAGATTGCATACTCTTGCTAAAAATATGTTTTATAATGTATTTATTAATATATGTATTATATATAATTTTTTTTATTTGTTTATAATAAATAGCTTAAAAGTTATGTTGGTTACGCTCTTGCTACACAGATTGTAATAGATGAATTATATTATATCTACTTACCAGAATCAATTTTTAGATCAATTTCATTTTTTTGACAGGCATTAAGCCATTGCTGACGAATATTTACATCTTTTGGAAATAAAAAGAATTTCAAATTTCTTGTGTGCGTATGATCAGTACGACTTATACAATTCTTTACACAACACGTTGGCATAGTTTTTAAATATCTTTTAATATTATTGTATTTAATAACCTTCGGTGTCAACCGTGTCAACATATTTTGGCAGCCATATTACTTTTTAGCATTTTGGACCAATTCCTGATTGGTCGAAGAGCGATCATTACTTTGGACGACTGCGCATTCACGGCAATGGTACACCTATCTTCTTACATCATGGTAAGTACCATACATATGCATTCGTTGGCAGGCGTCTCTTGATACTTCTTCTATATACGCGTGCTTTCCGTTGTACACGTCCATGGAGTGAGAGAACATTCCGCATCTCCTGATTAATCTGTCTATTTCTATTTTGCATTGTATAACTCTCGCGGAGGTAAATTCGTTAATTTGTAGCAATTGTATATAAATCTTCTGAGCTGCTACTTCTGGCTGTGGTATATCACATTCCTCTATCCCCAGTAATGATAGAGTAGTAATGTTCGTCGATGCAGATCCGCAGTCATATCCTATTATGCCTTTAGTGCCGCGTAACCAAAAATTTAGCACTGCGATTATTAAAAATCCTCGGAGATCCATCTGAAATTTAGCACGTCTAAGGTATATTAATATAGCGCACCTTTAATTGTCAAACTTGTTATTATTATTACTTATTTCCTTATTTGCTAACTAATTTATTATTTATTTATTTATTAATATTTTTTTTTATTTGTTGTTGTGTAAAATATATTTATATATATTTTTTATAGTTACTTATTTTAATTAATAAAGTTACTTAATTATTAGGAGTTGGTTTGATGTGTGAGATTCGTAGGGTGTACAACGCGACTGTTCTTTTTTATTTTAATTCTTACGTTATTTCTATTCAATATTTCTAAGACCTCATGGGGTCCTGTGTATTGATCTCCAAATTTGCCAGGTTTAGGGCCTTTTAATAAAAAGACTTGATCACCAAGTTTGAATGTTTGTGGGTTTATCTTTTTATCATAGTGTCTTTTCGATTTAATTTTTGCTTCGACAATGTTTTCTCGGGCATTTTTCTGAATTGCGTGGAGTTGACTAACTAAATTTACAAGATATTTGTTGTAAGTTGCTAATTTATCGCCAGGTGCTAGAGGTTCATTTGACGGAATTCGTGCTATTTTACCGAAGATTAATTCGTAAGGCGTGTGTTGCTTCATGTACACTAGTGTTATAATTATACATCGCGAGACTTATCCATCTATCCCACTGTTTTTGTTCTCTTGCATATTGCTTTAAATATTCTCCTAATGCGTGATGTGATCTTTCTAATGAGCCGTTTGATTGAGGATGGAATGCGGTTGTATGGAATTTACAAATTTTAAATATTTTAGCTACCTTTTTCATTAAGTCACTGATAAAATTTCTACCTTGGTCTGTTAAAATTGCCTTTGGAGAACCGAATACACAAATAAATCGATCGACGAAAGCTTCGGCTACCGTTTCAGCAGTTTGGTCGGATAACGGTATTCCCATGCTGAATTTAGTGAGTTGGTCTTGTAGAGTTAAGATATATTCATTGCCACGTTCGGTTTTAGGCAAAGGTCCTACAATATCCATGGCGACCTTATCGAAAGATGATCCGGGTGTATCGGTAATTATCATAGGTTGTTTGGTTTTTACGCGAACTAGTTTCTTTAATTGGCAATGTAAACATTGTTGGATAAAACGTTGTACATCTATTTTTAGATTTTCCCAGTAATAATTATGTTTGATTCTATTATACGTTTTAGTTACTCCGCGATGTCCCCCAGTGGGTAAACAGTGCGTTTCTCCTATTATTATTGGTCGTAGATCTCTAGGTGGATATTTAACTAATCCATTGCAAATAATTAATTTAATTGGTGCGTCAAGGAATATTAATTGTAGCTGATTTTTGACATTGTTCCATGGTACATTGTTAATGAAATCTGTTTTAGCAATACTAAGTGTTTCAATTTTTAAATTTTCAACAGTTTCCTTTGTTATATAAAGCGGTTATGATTCGAGATAAAGTTAATGTTGGGCCTTCTCGTTGTTCTTCGCTTATCGGCAATATTATATGATAATAATTTTTTTACTTTAATGGTTTTAGGTTGGTTTAACATAAGATTATTTAAATTTGGAAGTTTGTTTCATTCGAATAACTTTTGCGAACCGGAATCTAAAGGTTTACCGTTTGTATCAACAAAATATGCTATGTTGTCTTTACGTAAGAATAATAGATCACGAGATTCAATTATATTATTTTTTATTATTTGCTAATTATTAATAGTGGGTTTACTATAATTTTTGATATTGATCTCTTGGTTATTGTCTATATCTTCTTGTTCCTCGTCTTCATCACTGTTTTCTTTATCAGACGGATCATTTCTATCGTCTAACAATATAATGTTATCGTCTATTTGCTCTTTTATTAAATCATCTTGATCGGTAATTCGACGTCGTGCTGTCAGACTTCTTGTTAGTATTTTGTCATGTGTAGGTGGACTGTGAATTAATGCTCTCTCTATTATTTGTTGATTTGGTTCATCTAATTCTTCTTGGGTAAATGGTATCGAGTCTGTATTATTTTTAATTGCATTTTCGTTTTCTTCGGTGTCGGAAAAATGTAATTCGTAATTTTCTTCCTCGCTATCAGAAAGATGTGATTTGTAATCATCATTTTCTTCAGTGTCAGAAAGGCGTAGTTCGTAATTATCATCTTCCTCTGAAGAATCGGAGAGATACAATTTATAATTATCTTCTTCTTCGTCAAATTCTCTTTGCGTTTTTAAGATTGTTTTAGCATCTTTAGAGATTTTTCGTTTCTGTCTGCCCTTTCTAACTGGTTTACAATCGACTTCTTCAAAGTTTATAGGATTTCGTGATAATGCATCTGCGTTTACATTCATTTTGCCTGCTTTATATTCCACTTCATAATCGTATTCCGCTAATTTTAGTCTCCATCGTAATATTCTCATGTTCGCATCTTGAATCAGGACGTAACAATTCATTTTTTATTGTTTTATTTGAATAGTCATGGAGATTGACAATTTTTATTTACATATTAAAGTAGGAAACAGAAGTTTTTAAGAATTGATTAATATAATGATTTTATTGATTGTTATTTGTGCAATGTTTTCTGCTATTGTTTCTTTTTTTGGTAAATTTAGTACGATTAAATAATGACATTTTATGTCTTATATAAATATATGTGTATATTCTACAAAGAAGTTAAACAAAATTAAATAAAATTAAGGATCAAATATACAAATTTTTTGCAGAAAAACGAATAATTTGTTTACAAATAATTTTGCTCTAAATAAGATCATTTCTCACAAATACTAGTTAATAAGAACAAATTAGAGAACATTTGAAGAAATATTGTACATATCATATAATGTCTATACTACCTACTTGTTCAATTTATTTCTGAATTTTGTACGCTTTCATTTGACTTTAAATATGAATCATAGATTTGTTAAAACATGAATCATAGATATTACATACACTCTTTCTTGAGATATCAATTTTAATTCTGTAATTAATATAAGAATTTATTATTGTTGCTTGTAACTTATATTTGTTGTAATACAGATATTTGTTTGTAATATAGATATCCTGAAGCAGCCACAACATTATCATATGCAACATTGAAAACTACATTGTACCGTGAAAGAATCAAACTTCGCCAAACTTTACCAAAAGATATGGAGACTCTTGCTACGAATTTATCAACTTACCAACCTCTTGAAAAATTTTACAAAGGAAATGTAACTTGCAGCGATGGAAAAAAAACATTAATATTTTCAAGTAATGAGCTATTGCAAGAATTATAAAAATCAACAGAACTTTATGTCGATGGCACATTTAATGTAAGTTTGTATATCTTATAATACACACACAGTATATTGTTTCTATATATGTATATGTATATGTATATGTATATGTATACAATAAAAATAATATATAACGATACTCGGTATAAACTGTGAGGATGACGAGCCAGAATTGGATGTTCTTTTGTAATAATTAATTTGTTAAAACTCTTAATGTTCATTTATTAAATTTTTGATGTTAAAAACTGTAGATGTTTCGGTCAAGTACGCGACCATTATCAATGCAATAAAATTAGTTGTATATAAAAGTCATGTATGGATAATCATAAAGTTTTAACAAATTAATTATTATAAAAGAATATCCAACTACTGACTCGTCATCCTCACAGTTTATACCGAGTATCATTATTAATACACACGAGTCTACTATTTAAGAGGTTAAAAGTAATACATTTAAATAATGTTAACTTTCAAATGTATACACTACATACTCGATATATGAATGTAGTAAGTCATAAAAATATATTATAACATGAATTATCACTAGTTAAAATATCGCATATGAATAATATTACTCAATAAATCATAAAAAAAGATAATATGAAAAAGTTGTAATATAAATTAATTTATTTTATTAACAAATACTAATTTCATTCTTTTATAATATAAACATAGAAAATGTCAAGTTTAAAAAAAGTAGTTTAAAAAAAATATAATTTAATATTTATTTTATATGTATATTATAAAGTTATAAATTATATAAAAGTATATGATTCCTCTTATTCTTTATAATAAATCTATGAGCCTTTTAAATATGTTTTTTCTTTAAAAAACAATAAAATCATGATTTGAACAATATCAATTGATGCTTTATCTCATACTCTTATTCATTGCTTAATTATAATAGAAATACTGTAATTTGTTTATTTTGCAGGGTATTGCTATGATCTTTATCCTGTGTGAAAGTCGTTCTAGTAATATGTACAGAGCTATTTGGAACAAAATTCTAGAGTTAGTGCCAATGCTTCAACATAATGTAAAATTTATAATGAGCGACTATGAAACAGCAGCCATGAAAGTGATAAATGAACAATTTCCAGCAGCAGCAGCACATGGGTGTTGGTTTCACTATAATCAAGTGTGCATTATAATTTTACATAATTTATTTTTTATGTTTATTCTATATTATTTACATAAACCAGTTATTAATAATACATAAATATTTACTTACAGGCACTTTTGCGTCATTGGCGGCGATTAGGCTTAATGGATGCACCAAGAAACATTTTATCAATGACTATGAGTATGGCATTAGTTCCTTCTGATTGTTTTGAGGAAGCACTTTCCTTTATACAATTTGAAGTCGATCAAATTTCTCATGAATATCCTGCTGTTAATGATTTTTTAACATATGTACGCAAAACTTGGTTACCACTAGCATCAAAAATCAGCGTTTATGATTGTCCTGTAAGGACAAATAATATAACAGAAACTTTCCATAACATAGCAGGAAGAAAATTCAGTAAATCTCATGAAAATGTCTGGAGTTTCTTAGGTAATGTTCTCATTAATATTTTTTTTCCATTTTATATATAAAGTAAACAAACTTTGAAAAAATAATATGCTTACAGATAATCTGCGAATATTAATAACTGACGAAGAAATAAAACTGAAACATTTAAAAACAACCGAAACTACTGAGCATTATACAACTATTAAAAACAGAAACCGAGATAATAAAATATTGAAAATGCAAAACTATTTTGCAACAGGCAGGTTAGTTTATATAAAATTCTATAACACATAATCTTTCATCGACGTTTTCTTTCGCAATTTTTAATCTTTGCATAACACATTAATAGCGAATTGATTATACATTATATAATGTATTATGCAAAGACTAAAACAGACTTTAATTTTAACAATTCATAAATTGACGCGATAATCAAGAGCTATCAGATATGAATGATATTGATGAATTGACTTGACAGCGAGAAATAATCCGCATCGAGATTCGAGACTTTTGAGAATCGATATAATATAGATTTTTTAAATGAAAAGAAAGTCGACTTATAAAAGCACATAGAATAGCTTTATTTATAAAAAATTTAATTTATTGTAGTTTTTTAATTACTTTTTTGTATATAAGCAGTATATTTTTGAAAACCTATTGTGTACTATTTATATCTATTGATTCCTATCATTTTTTAAATGAAAGCTTTGAAAAAAACAGTTATTTAAAAAATAACAATTTACGTAATCTTACATTTTTTTACATCAGATAATTACAAGAAAAATTGATGTATCTAAAAGAACAGATAAATGTGTGATTCTATTTATAAGATTACTTTTAGATTGATTTTTCGTAAAGATTAATTAAAAATAAATATCAATATTTTCAATTTTTTTCAAATAATTTTCATTAAAAACGACTAAATTTGCGACTGAACATGAAATGAAGATATTAATTTCCATTTTCGGCATCCTGCATTTATATTGTAAATTTAATATTTTTATATGTTTCTTTTTTATTTCTACATATGTAATACATAGTAAAAGTATTTTTTTATTCTTTTTAGGTTGGATCTCAACAATTTCTTACGTTTCTTCAACGACAAATATGAAAATATGATGAAGGATAAATTACTTTCTAATGGTATGTCTATTATTAGTAATGAATAAAATTTGATATTTGAAGCTTTCACAAAGTGGAAAAATACTACCCTCTGATTTAAATTCATCTAAATAAATATATACAAAAAAAAACTGCCGATGCTTGCCGATCCTTCGCCAGTCGGGCGACAGCCGGGTATAAAAGAGGCCCGGCTGTACGCCTTCTTACCAGATCCTGTTCACTGCTCGCCAGTGAACATCCTATTGCGAGAGCACTCGTAATCCTTCGAGAATACTCGAAGTCTATGACCAGTAACCCCACGAGCACGAGCATATTCGTGCACCAACCGAGCATACTCGGCTCCAGGAACCGCTTCCACACGTTACGGGAACACCCGTGTCCCCGCCGAGCATACTCGGCTCTAGATCTCGATACGAGAATACTCGTATTCCTGCCGAGCATACTCGGCCACCAGGAACCGTCCTCCGTTCCTCCGTGCGAGCATACTCGCACGTCACCGAGAGTACTCGGCCTCGATCCTCGCATACGAGCGTACTCGTATATTACCGAGCATACTCGGTTTTGTTTCCTCGCATACGAGCGCACTCGTATAATAACCGAGCATACTCGGTTTCGTTTCCTAAATACGAGCATACTCGTATATTACCGAGCGCACTCGGCTTCGTTCTTATATACGGGCATACTCGTATACCGCCGGGAATACTCGGCTCCACGTCAGATCACCGGTCATTGCAGGGCGCGGGCAATACGCGCGTCCTCGCTCCCGTCTTCATCCCTTCAAATCGGGTCCTTATATCCGGCAGGCAATCGCGAACAATCGAATCGACAGCGATCATCGAGTCACCGCGCACGCGCCCGAGCTATCGATCAGTCGATCGATCATCGACGCCGCTCGAACGTATCGATCCACGCGCTCGCAGTCGTCTAGAAACAACTGCGGCACCCGCGCCTGAGCTAACGCTTTCTCGTCACTGTACGACCGCCGCACAGTAGTATATGAGCGGAAAAAAGTATATTTTTCAAATATTTTTTACTAGGTTTATTTCTGGTATAATTAAGTCTAAAAATGTAGTTTTTTTATCTTATAAAAATAATCTTATATGTTAAAATTTTAATCTTCAAAATTTTTTTCAAAAACGCGGTTTCTCAAAACCGACTATCATAAACACCGCTCCAGCATCGCCATTTTGTAAAAAAAAAAAAAAAATTTCTGTATACTTTAAGATGTGTATAATAGTAAACTTATAACCGATTTAATATTTATTTAATAATTTTTTCTAAAAAAAATTGCCAAAAATAACGTTGATTTTTCAGGTTCAAAGTAGTGTAACCCCTTAAACATTTAAAGTTTTCTAGATTAGCTCCGTTTACCTTCGACCTATTTTTTTTTCTAGATATTCCTTATATCTTTACAAACACATAAAAAAAAAGTTTGGCTGCGCTTAATTGCGCCATTTTGTCTTTTGAGGCAGGAAAGCTAATGTCTAACTATCTTTTCAAGTATTAACTATCTTTTCAAAAAAACAGGATCTCCTTAGCAACTATATAATAAAAACATCTGACTCTAATTGACATTGTAAGGTTTTTTTCTATTCCTACAATATAACCTTTCGCGACATCATACATTTGCCAATTATCAAGCTATATACACGTATACTTCATTGTCTTATATTCACACAAATGGATACTATTTCTATAAATCATAATATCTTATGCGATCAATTAATAAAATGTAGTCATCAAGTGAACAATTTAAAAAATTTTTTACATCAAAACTATCCGAATTTTGATGAAAATCAGATCAAACAAATTTTAAATCAAATTAGAAAACATTTTATTTCAAAATTTAAAATAAAGTGGCAGAGTTGTAGCAGAAAAAGAGATAGATTTTTGGATAATAATCGTAAATGGTTAAAAGAAGTATTTGTTGTAAAAGTTAATAAAATAAAAGGTAAGTATATCGATGGGAGAATTAGTAACAACAAGAGAGAATTAGTAATAACAAGCATGGTATAAATACAAGGGTATGCTCATCTCGTATTCACTCACTGCGCAGTCAAAGTGTGACGTCACACTCGGGGCCAATCAGACCATCCGAACTCCATATGTGAGAACAATGTACTAAAAATTTTCGTACACTTTAAGTATCTCGAACCAGAGATCGGTGTACAAATTTAACAGTCTCACGTAGACTAACAAATTAATTTCTTTAAGAAAAATTATAATTTTGCACTAACATCCCGCGACGGCTCTCTATGCCTTTCTATTATATTAATTGATCATTTATTTTATTTTATTTTATAAATATTTAAACTTTGTTTTTAATTTAGTTTGTTTATATATATATATATATATATATATTGCAATTTTAATAGTTTATAATTTATAGTTTAATTTATAATTTATAGTTTAATAATTTAATAGTTTTATAGTTTAATAGTTTAATAAGTTTTTAAAATAGTTTAATAATTGTCGTATTTTTAATTGATATTATTGTTTTGTTTTTAAGATTAGACATCTAACTTTCTTCTATAAAATATTGAGTTGCAATAAATTTAGTATTTCAAAAATTATAAACTTTTTTCCGGGAATACTGCAATTTTGCCCACTGTGCGCCGTTACACCGCATTCACACCGCCGATATAAATTATAATACGCGTTCAAACAGACATACTAAACGTTCCGTATCCACACGGCTGTATATAATTGATTTTAGCATTTACGAAATAAACCTTCTTTTATTTTATTATTTTATTTTATCATTTTATCCGAGCATTCTTTTACGTGCCCCCAACCGACCGAACTCCTGACTCCGGCGAGTTATTCCGCGTAAACCAACGTACCGTTTCAAAACTTTATCTTGTAAAGATATTATATTCTTAAAATATTTAATATATATGAAATAAAAATGTTACTTATAAAAATGTTATTTAAAAAAAATATATATCGCTATCATATTATTATAATAAATATATTACTATTGTATCATATTTGTTAACAGAAAACTTTAATAGAGAACACGACAACACACAAAAACAAGATATCTTAAAATTATCAGAGTTAAAGGTGATTTTACAAAGGATAGATAAAGTATCAAAGGAAGAAATAAAAATATCATCAAAAGAATCATCAAAGAAACGTCGCAGAATAAGAATTTAATTTAATTGCAGCAAGGTAATTATTTCACAACATTCTACTGATGCAGAATTAAAATAAAATAAGATTTGTTACTTCGACAAATATTCATATACTTAATATTAACATTTTCTTTTTCTAATAAAAATAAAATATATAGAAAGTACTGGAAGATGAACATTTATATTTAAATTAAGTAAATCATATTTATTTTTTGGATTAGAAACTGAAGAATGATATTAAACTGCATCAGAAGAAGAATGTACGAAAGACATATGTACTGTGTGTCTTGTAAACGAGCGTACACATGCTTTTATACCTTGCGGTCATTTGGCTTGTTGCTTTTTATGCATCGAACGTTTAGAAGTCGATCGATGTCCGATATGTAACGTAACATATGATAATTACGTAAGAATTAGAAAACCATAAAACATTCATATCTATCTACATAAAACATTTATATCTATCCACGTAAAAAATTTAAATTTTAAAATTGCTGATATTAATATTACTTGATGAGTTTCGAGAATTTAGGTTTCAAAAACACTGATATCAATATTACTCGAATGATATCAATATTGATGACAAAAAGATTATTCTGTGATAGAGGTAGAGTGATGTTTGTGTAATTTTACTTTGGACAGATATATATATTGTAACGGGGCTCCTTTCTCGACGCCGCGGATCGGCTCGCCGGAGTCAGGGTTCGAGAGAAGGGGAAGTCCAGACTGACGTAACTCGATTTGATCTAACTCAATTCTTTATTATTTCATCTTACTTACTTACTATATACAATGCTTGCGCTGCTGCGCTAAATCGCGTCGCGAGAGGGTAGGTAGATACCTTTACAATTCGCGTGCGGGGGGGGGGGTTGCGTGGCTGCGCTAAATCGCGTCGCGTTTGAATACCGGTAATATTCCGGTCGCGTAAAGGAAGTAACCGCTCTTCGGCGGCGGAAGTCGCGGACGGCCGAACACCGGGAGCACCCTGGCTTCGGAGAGAAAGCAACCTCTCTCCGTCGGCGGGAATAGCGGAAAGTCGAACGCCGGGAGCACCCTGGCTTCGAAGAGGGAGCAACCTCTCTTCGTCGACGGAACTAGCGGTTGACTGCCTCGGGAGCTCCCTGAGGCAGTGCTTCGGTAGGACTTCGGATCAGGACAGGTGCCGTTATGCTGGCCGAGCCGGCTTTTATACCCGGCTCGGGCCTCCCACCCGCGAGTATCGGTCGCGCGGTGGGAGCGGTCCCCACGCTGGGGCGTCGCATGGGCGCGAGCGCTCGTGGGCGTCATAGGCGTCGAGCCTATCTTCGGGCGGTCGGGTGCTGTAGGGACGGTGTGTGAACCGCATCGTCACATCACCCCCTCTC
The DNA here is from genome assembly GCF_040581485.1 of Linepithema humile. NCBI lineage: Eukaryota > Metazoa > Arthropoda > Insecta > Hymenoptera > Formicidae > Linepithema > Linepithema humile. The sequence goes on along the minus strand of NC_090130.1, from coordinate 11,597,936 downwards.
TTAATCGACGGGGGGTATAGCGGAATCTCTTTGCTTAGGTCTATGGGAGGAACAATGCCGCCTTTAATGCCGCTGGAATAAAATTCTCGAATTAGGTTCGCTGGGTCATGAATATGGCTATAGCGACGCACACCTGCTCTTTGACCTGCCGGAATTGCCACGAGGCAATGCTCTATTATGGTATAGAAGTAATCGAGCGTCATTCGGACACTCGCCGGATTTAACGATACGGGCCTTATTCTAGGAAGGAAAGACTGGTTTCTATTTTAACTGTTTTTATTCTTAACCTATTTTACAAAGGAGCTTTAGTGCTCGGAGTGTGCGCTCGTGGACCTGGGTAGTTGACGGACGGCCCGGGGTTGGCCGTGGCGGTTAAATCGGACTATCCACCGGCCGGTTGCGGTGGTGAAACGATATTTCCGGCCTAGGAGGGCGGCGATGAGGGGAATCTCGACGGTGGTGCCGTCGCCCAGTTGTACCGTCGTCATGGCCGGATTGGGCCGGGTCTCAATCGGCGACCGGGTGAAATACCCTGGAGCGGACGTCGGAGTCTGGCTGGACCGGGTGGCGGCCGGGGCTGCGGTGTGCGCGGCTCGCTTCGCTGGTTCCGGCTCTCGGCTTCTGGCGGGGGCCGATCGGGTCCGGTGGCTCGCCGTGTCGGCAGTCGGGCCGGAGGTCAGCTGAGTGAGGCGGCGGCCAGGGTGGCCCGGCTTCTGGGCTGTCGTGGCGGCAGTGGTGATGCGATCATAATCGCCTTCCGGCGGTTTTCTCGGTCGGACCGCTGTATTGAGATCCCGGATCGCGGCAATCGGCAGGCCGGACGGGGGTTGTCGTCCGTGGGCGGTGGTGCGGCGGTGGGTCTCGGTGAGTCGATGTCTTCGGCGCTGTCCGAGGACATCTCGCCGAACAAATTTCTAACTGCTTGCCGTCGGTTAGCCATGATACTATTACTTTGGAAATGGGTCGCGAGCTCCTATTTATAGGCCGTGGAGGTCGGTCGTGTCGCGGACTGTGGTGTTTATCGGAAAACACCGGTGGAATGCGGTTAGAGAGGGGCGAAGTTTGTTTACGCGCGTGTCTGGACGGTTCGACATGTGCGTCGGCCGGCGGTGGGGGGGGGGCTGCATTGAGCGCGGTGACTCGGTTTATTACTCTATGGTCTGTCCTTCTTCTCTTTCTCTCTCTCTCCGGCCTGTTCCGCGGTATCGGTAGGCGCAGGTTTTAAATCTTGGATATGTACGTGGCGATGCCACTTTCCCCTAGCGTCGCGTAAGTCAACGATGACGGGCGAAACAATTTTCCGAACGGTTAAGGGGCCGATAAATTTGGGCGCGAGTTTGGCCGCGAATGCTTCGCCCCGATTGGACAAGGGACGGTCCCGCTTCCACACCCGGTCGCCGATTTGAGGTCGCCAGTCGCAGCGCCGTAGATTGTAGTGCCGTTCCTGGCGTTGGAAGGCACGGGCTAGGTGTATTTGGGCTAGCTCGAACGCCTCCTCTAGCCGCTGGCGGGTGACTTCCGGAGTCCCCTGGTGGTTTACCAGTTCGCGATCCTCTGGGCTGGGCCTGGCTAGCTCCCGCCCGTGAGTCAGGAAAGCCGGGTATATCCGGTTGCTTCGTGCCGGGCGGTATTGAGCGCAAATTGTAAGGCGTCAATGTGCTCGTCCCAATCCCGGTGACGCTCCTTTACATATTGGGCGATCATCGTCTTAATTGTGCGATTTGCCCGTTCTACTGGGTTACAGTAGGGGGCGTATGCCGGAGAGTTTTGGTGCTCGATCCCGAACGCGGCGAGCAGTTGTCGGAATTGGCGCGAAGTAAATTGCGTGCCGTTGTCGGATATCAGCTGCTGGGGGCACCCGTGTCGGTAGATGACTTGCTTGGTAACCTCGCGGGCCAGGTTTGGGGCCGTGGCTTGCCGTAATGGCACCATCTCCACCCATTTACTGAATCGGTCCTGGGTTGTTAGGAGCCAGGTATACCCTCTGGTTGATCGGGGCAGTGGTCCCACTAAGTCGACGGACACTTGCTGCCCGGGTGCGGTTACTAGCGTGGCGTGCAAGTCCCCAGCGGGTCGCTGCTGGGGCACCTTATATGCTAAGCAGGTGGGGCAGTGGCGGACGTATCTGGCGATCTCCCGGAACATCCCGGGCCAGTAATATAACTGGGCAATGCGGGCGATCGTTTTTGCTATGCCGAGATGACCGACTGTCGGAGCGTTGTGTAGGCGCTGTAGGATGTCCCCTCTTTGTTCCTTGGGGACGCATCGCTTCCACTGATTTGCGGCAGGAACGTCGCTAAAATCTAGGCTGTGTAACACGTGGCGGACGAGACGTCCCTCTCGGATCTTGTAATCGGGAAATTCTGTCGGGTGAGCCTGCACCCTAGCGAGGGTTCGCCGGTACCATCGGCAGGTAGGCTCGCGGTTAATCGCGCTAATTTGGGGCTCCCGGGATAACGCGTCTGCCACTTGGTTTTGGGTCCCGCGCCGGTACCGGATACTGAAGTCGAACTGCTGTAGTTCGAACAACCAACGTTCCAAGCGGCCGGTGGGTGCCTCTAGCTGTTGCAGCCATTTCAGAGACTTGTGATCCGTAAGCACGGTGAACCGATACCCCTCCAGATAGCCACGCATTCGACGGATGCCCCAGACTACCGCAAGGCACTCTAATTCAGTGGCGCTGTAGTTTCGTTCGGCGCCATTGAGTGTACGGCTGGCGTACGCAATCACGCGCTCCCCGTCGTTGAGCTGTTGCGTCAGCACGGCTCCGAGACCGTGTGAACTTGCGTCGGTCTGGAGCAGGAATGGTCTGGTAAAATCCGGACAGGCCAGTACTGGGGCCGACGTGAGAGCTTCCTTGAGGCGGAGGAATGAGTCGTTCTCTGCGTCCCCCCATGCCCATCGGGCGTTCTTTTTTGTGAGCCGCGTGATTGGGGCGGCCAATGTTGAAAAGTTCGGTATGAATCGTCGGTACCACGACGCCATGCCCAGGAATTGCCGAACCTTGCGTACGGTAGTAGGAGCGGGCCATCCCGTAATGGCGGTCACTTTCTCGGGATCGGTACGGATACCCCGCCGGTCGATGATGTGTCCGAGGTACCGGAGACTGTCCCGACAGAAATGACATTTGTCGGGGTTTAGCCGTAGTTGGGCCTCTCGTAGTCGGCGAAAGACTTCCGCGAGATGCCGGAGGTGTTCCTCGAAGGTACGGCTGGCGATTACAATGTCGTCTAGATATACTAAAACGTGGGGCTCTAGTTCCGGCCCCAAGACTGAGTCTAGCAATCTCTGGAATGTGGCGGGCGCCGAGTGTAGGCCGAAAGGCATTACTCTAAACTGGAATAAACCCTTTCCGGGTACGGTGAAGGCAGTCGCTGGGCGACTTTCCGGTGTCAATGGTATTTGCCAATGCCCGCTTTTGAGGTCCAACGTGGAAAGGTATCGGGATCCTCGGAGCTTGTCTAACGTGGCCGCTATGTGCGGTAACGGATAGGCGTCTTTGTCGGAGGCGGCGTTGAGCTTGCGGAAATCGATGCAAAATCGGTGAGTCCCGTCTCTCTTTTTGACTACCACCACTGGAGAGCTCCATGCACTACTAGAGGGCTCGATGACGCCCTCTGCTAGCATTTTTTCAACCTTTTGGTCGATGATGGCCTGCATGGCCGGATTCCGATGCCGATATCTTTGTTTGATCGGGGCCACGGGTTTTAGGCGGATGCGGTGTGCTACTCGGTTAGTAGGCCCCTTTATTTCTTTGAACGCGGGCAATTCTCTGTTTAAAAACTCGCTCAGACGAGTCTCTTCGTTGAGTGTGCGGCCGTTGAGGCCGGCAGTGATGACGCCGTTGGTTGAGCTTGGTCGTGGTTCAGTCGATGGCGGAGGGGGCAGGGTGAGCCCCATCTTGGCCCAAAGGTTGATCCCGATCAGGACTGGGCTGCCCAGGTGCGGTAATACAGAGAAGCGGTGGTGATAGGTCCGCCCCTAGAGTACTATCGGTAGTACGATGGTTTCGGTGATGGAGACGCAAGTCCCGTCGGCCAGATTGACCTGGTCGCTGGTCGGTTCCGAGTGGTACGAACCCCGTTCGCATTGTCTGGCTGTGTCGGGGTCGATAAACGACAGCTCGGATCCGGAATCGAGCAGTGCCCATCGGGTCTGGCCCAGGATCCTAATTCGTAGATGCGGTCGGGAATTGTAATTTAAGGGGAGTCGGGCTGGGCGACGGCCGCGACGTCCCCGGCCCGTTCCGCGTTTCCCGACGGCGGGTGACAATCCCGCGTGAGCACCCCATCTTTTCCGCAGCGGGAACAGAATTTTTTTGCTGGGCGCTTGCAATCCTGACGGGTATGCCCCCGTTGTTTGCAGCGCCAGCAGCACTCAGACCGACTGTAGGCGGCGGCGGCTACGGCGGGTTTGGCGCTCGGCGATGGTCCTGGACGGGAGTCGGTGCGGCGCCGGTTAATTGCCTCAAACTGGGCGGCCTTTACGCTTAGCTCGCTTATGCTGGTTGTCTCCGTGAGTTGAAGATACAGCTGGTAATCGGGCTTCATGTTCTCATACAGCTGTTCAACTTGGTCCCGAGGGGAATAACCCCCGGCCCGGCGCATCATTGTTAGTAATGCGGTGGCGTAGGCTTGGAAAAGTTCGTCTGAGCGCTGGTGACGGCCCTGTACGTCACGCTTTAGTTGCCGCTGATACCCCGGGGGTAAATACTGAGTCTTGAGGTGGTCGCGGAATTCGGCCCACGTGGTCCAAGCGCCGCAATTGTTCCTGTACCATAGGAGTGCATCGCCTCGTAATAGTTCTGGGAGCCCCAGCAGCAGCTGATCCTCCCGATATCCGTATCCGTGTCGTAGCTCCTCGACCCGCTCGAGGAAAGCGAGGGGATCTCTACCATCGAAGTGTAGGCCCCATTTTCGGATCTGGTTCATGACCTTAGCGTGGTCCATCACGGTCGGTTCGGGTGCGGTGGACGGGCCCGCGGTAGGGGTATTAGCTTCCAGTGACATGCTGCTACTCGGATCGGACGGGGTGGTACTGCGTGTCGCGAATAACGCGGGGTTTTGACTAACAAAGCGCCGGAGTCGCTTCCGTAATTCGTCGAGAGTATTTTCGGTTCGTAATCCGTGGGCGGACAGTTTCTCGATCGCGTGTCGTTTGGACAGGTAATCAATCCACCGGGGCATCGAATTTTATACCAGCCTGGACTTCCTACGGTCAGGTCCCTGTTCGGGCGCCATGTAACGGGGCTCCTTTCTCGACGCAGCGGATCGGCTCGCCGGAGTCAGGGTTCGAGAGAAGGGGAAGTCCAGACTGACGTAACTCGATTTGATCTAACTCAATTCTTTATTATTTCATCTTACTTACTTACTATATACAATGCTTGCGCTGCTGCGCTAAATCGCGTCGCGAGAGGGTAGGTAGATACCTTTACAATTCGCGTGCGGGGGGGGGGGGTTGCGTGGCTGCGCTAAATCGCGTCGCGTTTGAATACCGGTAATATTCCGGTCGCGTAAAGGAAGTAACCGCTCTTCGGCGGCGGAAGTCGCGGACGGCCGAACACCGGGAGCACCCTGGCTTCGGAGAGGGAGCAACCTCTCTCCGTCGGCGGGAATAGCGGAAAGTCGAACGCCGGAAGCACCCTGGCTTCGAAGAGGAAGCAACCTCTCTTCGTCGACGGAACTAGCGGTTGACTGCCTCGAGAGCTTCCTGAGGCAGTGCTTTGGTAGGACTTCGGATCAGGACAGGTGCCGTTATGCTGGCCGAGCCGGCTTTTATACCCGGCTCGGGCCTCCCATCCGCGAGTATCGGTCGCGCGGTGGGAGCGGTCCCCACGCTGGGGCGTCGCATGGGCGCGAGCGCTTGTGGGCGTCATAGGCGTCGAGCCTATCTTCGGGCGGTTGGGTGCTGTAGGGACGGTGTGTGAAACGCATCGTCACACATATATATATATATATATATATATATGTGTATATTGTGCTATGACGCACTGGTCAAAGATACTACGCACTCGTAACATCTCTCAATCCGGTCAAAAGACCACCATCCTATGTGAATTCAAATACGATGTACGGGTGGCGAAATAAAAGACCTACACATTGTCGCAAGACCAAGTCGGAAGGATCCTTTGTCGGAACAGACAATAAAAACGACGCAGGGCGACCATTAAATTAGAAAAAAGACCCTAAAGCAAAAACAAAGGGGGGGTATAAGTCCGGCCGATCTTTAGGCCGTTCATTAGAATCCAGAATTGTCAATCACGCAAACATTACATATCAAACATAATATCATTTCAAAGCCACATGAGAAACAGAAAAAAAAGATTCCATACGGGCTCAGCAAAATCTCACGTAAATATCTTCATAAAAAAGATCTTCGTAAATATAAAACTTAGAATAAATAAAAACAAAAAAGAGAAGAAAAAAGTGGTTTTGATGGTCGCTTTCTTTTTCCTTCCTCTTAATTAAAATAAGTTAAACCTAATTAAAAATACTAGATACGTGATCCACCATACACTCTTGCGCAATGGAAAGAAAATTTCATAGATTGCAAATGTTGTGCACCCCCAACATTTGTCTAACACGGGGGGTGTTACGTTCTACGTCCTGTGCGGACCTTTCCCTTGCACAAGTTTTTCACGACCATTCGGGAAAATTCAAAGAAACGTTCCGAGAATATTATTTTAATGACTTAAGATCCCGAATGTACTATAATAATCTTTTAGGCCTTCAATCGAAAATTTGTCGAGATAAGACACGCGACCGCGATAGTAGACTTTGAATTTTTGCCGACAGAAAAGCCGACGGAACGATAAACATGTCATTCGAGCAATCCATCTATTAATCTTCAAACAACCTTTTTTATCTTATTTTTATTAACAACCCCTTGGAAGGAATGTCTCCCTTCCAAAACCTAAAATTTCGAGTATAAAAGGAAGACACCCACCCGTAAAGCAGGCAGTTAATATAGTTCTCTCAACATCTCTGAATCCAGCTCAATTATTATTGAATCTTAGTTCATACCTTAATATATTAGAAAAACCGATTATATCTCAAAGTGCTTGTATATCAATAATTATAGTAAACGTGTTTGTTAAACGATATTTCGACTAAAACCATTTCTCACACATTCAACCTACCCCCGCCTCATTCCTAATTGTTTCTTCAGATCAGCACTCAGTATCGATATTTTTGGTGCGGACCACCGCACGTGGTATCGATTTCTGTATCCCCGCGTATCGTGGTGCGGCCCACCGCACGCTTTACGCCTGGAATTTCTGGACTAACATAAAATTCCTTTTTTATCCCTAAATCCAAAACTCGTCGCGGAGGAGTGAAGTACCGCGCGCGGCAATTGCTTCATATTAAACCAACCTCCGAGCAATATTCGTTATACACCGGTGTGAATACGGACCACTGAACGATCCAAGAAGATCCAAATATATTTCCAGAACATCCAAGTAGTAAGTCAAAACTTCATAATTAAATAATTATTAGTTGTAAGACCTCTCGCCTTCCTCTTCTACCCCCCCCCCTTCCCTTTAAATATCGCACGAGGTTCCATCCTTGGGAAAAGGAGGAGTTAAGTCTCTTGACCAGAAAACGGAACCACGAACGATTGGTTAAGGCCTCTAACAGGGTAATATTGATCTTTACGATCGTTGACCTGTTTTCAGCCAAAGAAAATCGTTCGGCTCGCGCGGTCGCCTCTCCTCATACCGACCAGCGAGCAAACGCCATAAAATACTTTTATGGTTGCGTCCGCCCGTATGCCTGACCCTACCCCTTTCCCTCCAGGTTAGGACGTAACAACATCAATTTATCCAATGAAATTGATGCGACATCACCATATAATATTACCAATGATAGTATCCCATCAATGAATGTGAAAAGTACACGTAAAAGTGCAAAGAAACGCAATAATACGTAAATTTATATCTAATGTTGACTGTTCTGTTGGCGCGCGCGCGGGTGTTTGGAGTATTCAACAAAAATCAAATACTTACGTTTTTTGTCGTTTCTAAATATAATTTAATTGTACATACAATGTATTTGATTTAAGTGTTAATATGCAATTTTATCTTTAACTACCCGAGTAGAAAATGGTTACGGTTTGCCTGAATTTTATTCCGGGCGCTATCAGGAAATTTTCCGGCATGTCTTATTGTGGAAAGCCTGATCCGGCTCTGTCAACGCCGGATAATGGCTGCTCTATTAGCGCCAAATTCAGGCAATCCTAACAGTGCCCTCATCAGGTTTTCTCTAAAATTCTTTATCGAATGTGCGCATGACCATTTTATGAACCTAACCTTACCTAACTATTATATGATGGTTAAGCTAGTTGACATTAAGAGTTTAATAAACAGTTTAATTTACAGTTACGTTACAATATCGTATAGTGCGTATCATGTATATTGTGTTTGAAATAAAGTAATAATCATACAGAATAGATCATACAGAAAGAAATCGGAAATTAACACGAATGCGTGTTAAAAGATTTCGTGCAATTCGGAAACAAGGTACGTACATATACTATATTATTATTTGTAGATAAAGTTACTATTTTTTTATAAATGTTCTGAAGCTGTAAACTTGTTCTCAAATCTAGAAACATATATTCGAATATTTCGAATCCGTTTTATTGGATCTGAATGTAAATTATAATAGTTTAATTTGAGAAACAATTTTGAACAGTTTAGATTAACCGCAAAGATCATTTAAAGGATTATTCATACAAAAATTGATTTTAGATGAAAATTATTCAATATCAAAACCATCGACATCTACGGTTAGTAAAAAACGCTGTTTATCAATGGAAAATTTTGATACAAATAAAAGCTCTGATAAAAGTCAAGAGAACTGTCAGATGCCTTATATAAGTGGAAGTGCTAATGAAGAAAATATAAATGAAATTGACAGCAGCGTTGGGTAAGTAAATATATATATATATATATATCTTTATTTTTCAGCTTTTTTCATTCTACGTGTGTTAAAGATGGCACTTATGTGTTATATCTTATAAAAGCTCGTTTTAATACTGGTAGATAATCTTTTATATTATCATATTTATTGCTATAAAGGTAATTTTTAATAATCGAAACTATACTGTTAGACTGTGCTATGTAAAAGTTCTTTGTCCTGATTAGTCAAATTTTAATCTTTAATCTTCAATTTCAATTTTTATATTTAAAATTAACATATAATTAAAAGGCCTTATGAAAAAAGGTTTTTCAATTATATATTTTAATCAATTTATTCAGATTATATGTACTGAAGATATAGTTATGTATTGATCGAAATAATTGAAAAATAAAAAAAAAGACTTTTACAAAATAATATCCACGTTTCATGCTTTGAATTCCACATTCTTTTTTAATTGTTTTATTTATATTGAATTATTAAATTTGTGAGGGGCCTAGTTAATGATATATGTTATGTTAGTGTTGAAGTTGGCGCTCTAGCCAATAATCTAAAAGGTCCTTAGACAGGAAGATCCGTTAATGCATTATTATGTCTTTTGTTTTATTTTAGTCTCGAACCACGCTCTGCTACTTCCGTTTCCTTCTTCTGGTAGAAACTCGCTTATAGAAAGAATGTTTCATATTGTAACAGAATATTATATTGTATTTCTTATTGTTTGGTATTAAACTGTGTGTTTCAATAACCGTTCTCAGATTATTTGAAACCCATAATAAAATAACAGGTTATGGGCCCAGATAATCCATTCACTGTGACACAATAGAAATAAGGTTAAGTACGGTCCTATTCGAGTCAATCTTTTGATAACCGGTCAGAGGTTAGTTTTTTTTTTTCTTTGGGAACCTCGATCATTGCAAGACGACCGAAAATGGATAAGTTAACGTTACCAAAATTCAATGGACACGAATTCAGTGTTTGGAAGTTCCAGATGGAAACGGTTCTTGAGTTTTAATGTCTGATGGGTGTGGTTGATGGTACTGAGCTTAAACCAGAGGATGCAGTAGCCGCAGATATATGGCTAAAGAACGATAAAAAGGCTCGCATGTTAATTGGTCATGCATTAGAATCAGCACAAGTTCGTCAGGTTATGAATTTAAAAACAGCTAATGAAATGTGGATGCGATTACTATCATTGTATGAACTAAAGAATTCGACGTCAGTTCATCTTTTACTACAAAAATTCTTCGAGTATAAAATGGAACCAGGAACGAGTGTCGCTACTCATGTTTCAACGATAGAAGAAATGGCAAAGCAGCTTGAGGATCTTGGCCATAAGCAATCAGAAATATCACTCGTAACAAAGGTATTGCACTCGCTACCAAGCAGTTTTCGACATATTATCAGTGCCTGGGATTCAATGCCATAAAATGAGCAGACAATGACAAATCTTCTTCCACGTTTACTCAAAGAAGAAATGCTTAATGTCAGCATGTCCAAATTAAAAATCGAGGATAATGATTCCATAGCGTTATATGGCAAGCATAAAAGGAATACAAAAACGAACAGAGACACTTCAGCTAATGAACAAAAATATAACAAAATAAAATTCAGCGGACATTGTCATTACTGTAAGAAAAAGGGACATAAGATATCTGACTGCCGAAAGTTACAAGCGGAAAAGAAACAAGAACAGGCAAATTCGGCCAGTGTTAAGCCAAATGGAGAAAAACCAGCAGCTTTCTCAGCAATATATTCATCATCGGTTAATCAACAGGATTTATGGTTTGCTGATTTAGGCGCCAGTGAGCACATGACGAACAGAAAGGAATGGTTTGAAACCTTTCAACCAATGAGCAAAGGAGAGATGAATATAACTCTTGGCAATGGGCAAATCGTACACGCAGCTGGACGCGGCAATATTCGCATTGAGTCAATTGTTCAAAGTAATAAATTTGAAAATATTTTAACTAATGCTTTGTATGTTCCAGGTATCAACAAAAATTTATTTAGCATTGGATCAGTTACTGATAAAGATATATAGAGGCTAAACTAGTAAAAGACAAGTTGATTCTGTATTTAAATAATCAGAAAAGAGCTATTGGAAAAAGGATCACTAACAAGCTATATGTAATGGATTGGACTGTAAAGATACCGGTTGAATCAAATTACGCAAGTTCAAAAATATGTTCTTTGAATACTTGGCATGAACGTTTTGGACATATCAATTTTCAGACTCTTAAGGAGATTGCTCAAAGCGTAACAGGTTTTAATTGCATTGATGTTAACAGCAATAATAACAATCGATTCTGTGAAGCATGCATTTTTGGAAAACAAAGCGGAAGCCATTTAATGAATCAACGAATTGAGCAAAAGCACCTGGAGAACTGGTTCATTTTGACATTTGTGGTCCAATGTCAGTAGACTCAATCAATGGCGACAAGATAATGGCAATATTTGTTGATGATTACAGCGGCTTGATTATTACAAAACCAATGAAAGCAAAGAGTGATATAGTTGAAGCTATCGAAAATGTATTAGCTATTGCATCTGCCAGCGGACACCAGATTCGTCGTATGAGATCGGACAATGCAAAAGAATTTACATCAAGTGAAGTCAAGAAGTTAATGCAAACCAACAAAATAATACAAGAGTTCTCAACAGCTTATTGTCCACAACAAAATGGTCGTGTCGAAAGACAAAATCGAACCATTGTCGAAATGGCTAGAAGTATGTTAGCAGCGGCGGATCTACCATTAACTCTATGGGCGGAAGCTGCAAGGACTGCAACACATATCAAAAATCGTGTTCCTCTTAAACGACTCAATAATTGAACACCAAATGAAACTTGGACTGGAAAATTACCGGATGTTAGCTATTTTCGTATCTTTGGAAGTAAAGCTTACATGTTGATAGACAAACAATTCAGAACAAAATTTAAAAAGAAATCCAAGGAAATGGTGCTTGTTGGATATGAATGAGGTCAAAAAGCATATAGACTTTGGGAACGCGGCACACGTAAAATAGTTACAGCAAAAGATGTCGAAATTGTTGAAAATACACCAAAGCAAACGGCTATCATTATTGAAACTATACCTGAAACTATTGATTCTTCAGTTCAACAAACAGAAGAAAAAGATGTTCAAGAACTTATTCAAGAACAAACAGAACCTATTGCATTTCGTACAAAAAGCAAGAATCAAGAGAGAAAAATATTAGAAGATGATGAAGAAGATCACACTCTAATGGCTGAAGCACTAATAGCCGAAGGAGCTCCAACTACGTATGAAGAAGCAATAAGTTCATCAGCTTCAAAACAATGGGAGGCTGCAATGGCTGAAGAACTTCAAAGTCTAGCTAAAAATGACACATGGGAGTTAGTTGATCTTCCAGCTAAATGTAAAGCAATTCAAAATAAATGGATTTATCGTATTAAAACAAATTCAGACGGATCGATAAATAAATATAAAGCACGTCTCGTAATAAAAGGATGTCTGCAGAAGCCTGGTGTAGATTACCATGAAACATTTTCTCCAGTAGCCAGATTTGAGTCAATTCGGATTCTATTAGCATTGGCAGCAGTTAAAAATTATGAAATAGTCCAATTTGACATCAAGACTGCATTTTTGCATGGAAATTTAAAAGAAAAAATCTTTATGTTTCAACCATCAGGATTTGACGATAAAAGTGGTCGAGTTTGTAAACTTAAAAAGAGCTTATATGGACTTAAGCAGGCACCACGACAATGGCATGAGAAATTTGATAACTTCCTTAAGAAATTCAATCTGAAACCTACAGATTACGATAGTTGTGTGTATACAACAGCAAATGGTGAATTACATTTGGCATTATATGTTGACGACGGCTTACTGATCGGAAAAACAATGGCTACAATTGAATATTTATTAATCAAATTACAAAATAAATTTGAGATCACTACAACGTCGGACAATTATTATCTCGGACTGGAAATTGAACGAGACAGACAGAACAGAAAAATTAAGATACATCAATCTACATACACAAAAAATATACTCAAACGTTTCAAGATGGATTCGGCTAATGCTACATCTACTCCTATGGACGTACATACAATATTAAAGAAGAATGTAACCATTGATGGTCAAACAGGACCTATCACAGATGCACCATATTGGCAAATAATCGGCTCAATAATGTATCTGGCAGTGGGAAGCAGGCCTGATATTATGTTTGCTGTAAGCAGGATAAGTCAATTTTTTAACAACCATTAAATGATCATTGGAAAGCAGCTAAACGTATTCTTAAGTATTTACGAAGCACTATTGATGTTGGTATCGAATTCAGCTCAAATAATTGTTCAAACATATTGACTGCATATTCTGATGCAGACTATAGATTCTGCACAGATTCAAGAAAATCAATCAGCGGCGTAATAGTAATGTTAAATAACGGTCCAATAATTTGGAGCAGCAGGAAGCAAAGTGTTGTAGCCACTTCTACTACAGAAGCCGAGTATATTGCAGCACATGATGCAGCCAAAGAAGTGATTTGGGCTCGAGGTCTTTTAAAGCAACTAAATGTTGAGCAAGTACAACCTACTATACTTTACTGTGACGACGCAGCGGCAGAACAATTGATAAAGAATCCAGTTTATCATCGTCGAACTAAACATATTAACATAAAGTATCATCATATTCAACAGATAGTAGAGAATTATCAGTTAGACGTTCGACATGTAGCAAGCAAGGAGCAACTAGCTGATTTGCTGACAAAGCCATTAACTCGCGACAAATTTATAGCTAATCGAAACCTTATTAATTTAACTTAGTTATTGACTATAACGAGTGGGAGTGTTGAAGTTGGCGCTCTAGCCAATAATCTAAAAGGTCCCTAGACAAGAAGATCCGTTAATGCATTATTATGTCTTTTGTTTTATTTTAGTCTCGAACCACGCTCTGCTACTTCCGTTTCCTTCTTCTGGTAGAGACTCGCTTATAGAAAGAATGTTTCATATTGTAACAGAAAGTTATATTGTATTTCTTATTGTTTGGTATTAAACTGTGTGTTTCAATACGTAATTAAGTGAGTAACCGCTCTCAGATTATTTGAAACCCATAATAAAGTAACAGTTAGTATTATCAAAAAGATGTCATTTTGTCATCAACGATGACTGATATATATTTAAATTTAATTCCAGATATTATAGTTGCTGAATACAAAAATAACCATTCACAAGCTTCGCCAGTCACTGAGAAATATGTATTTGCAAAAGCGTGGCCGCGGTAATTAATAGCGCAAAATTGGGAGGGCCATCGGCTATTTAGAGCCAAAAAAGACAGTACAACAAAAAACACGGAGGATACTTCATCAGATAAAGACAACTAGATGTCTTAGCAGGTTTTTATCATATTTTATTGTCCAAATTTTTATTTTATTTTTTATTATACTTATATTTTGATAATTTTTTTTTTAGTTAGTATTTGTTGCTAAATTATTTTTATATTTTTATTTTGGATTATTTTTATATTTTTAATATAAAATTAGATATATTTAAAATTTTTTAAATATACTTTTAATAAATATAAATACTTTTAATAAATTGGACAAAGCAATGTTTAAAAAGTAAGAACTTTATATTTTTTTATTTAAATATTATGTTTTTTTCGTTAATTTTCTTTGGTTATTTTTGTTAACGTATATTGCCGCTTATATATTATACAGTTAATATATGTTATATATATTATATTTAATACATTTTTTTTATTATATGTGTGTCAATAATACTTGTTTGTGATTTTGAAACTTACACACATTTTATATATTATATAAATAAATACATATATTATGTAAATAAAAAAAGTCTAAAAATCAATTCTTTAACCTTCTTCTCCTTTTCCTTCACAGGCCCTTATTGGGGCCTTATAAATGCCTGATCAGGGCCATATAGAACGTATCGTTACATTTTGATCAGGCGCCTTATCAGGCTGCCTTAATAGAGCCTGATGAGGCAATAAGGCAAAAGCTAACATGCCCATACTAAGGCCGTATTTCATTTTCTACTCGGGTACTAGCGATATAAAAAAATTTTGCACACAAAAGTTACTTTGTTTAAAGATGCCTATGCAATAATCTAAATTGAAGTTTTATATCATTTGTTCTTCAAGATCGCTTTAATATAAATTTTGTTTTGTTAAATAGACTGATATATATGATTATTATGCGATATATTAATCATATTTTATTATAGACCATTATCGTATCATTAAAAAACGAAATTGACCTTAGTGTAACCTTGAGTAACGAATGATATAAAATTATATTTTAGATCATCGCAGAAGCACTTTAAATAAAGTAACTTGTTTGAAGAACTTTTCCATATCTCTAGTAATTAACGAAATGATAACGTGTTAACACTTGAACCAAACACACTGTTACACATATTAAAAAACAATAATGCAGTAATACTAATAAGCTTACAATAATGTAATATTAATAATATTGTTTTCATAGCTCCATCATATGGCCGTACAAGACACGTTTGTTGGACGGAAGGAGAAAAACAAATCGTCATGGAACACTTTGGCGATTGCATAACAGACGCAAAGTTGCCGTCTATAAAAGCGATTCAAGAAGTTATTGCAAGAAATCCTTGTTTACAAAACCGATCTGCTTCAGTCGTGAAGACATGGATCAGTAACCAACAAAGAATTAATGTTCGAAGAAATGTTTGATGTTGTAAGAATTAATTAAGAAAGTGATAGATTCTTCTATCTAGTTTTATCTTTTAAGAAAATGTTGTAAGTTTTAAAAAGAATGATTCAGTTGTTATAAATAAGGAAAAGATTTGTTTACCCAGATAACATTTTGACATCTAATGTATATACATTACACATACATCTGTGGATATGACATATCCTACGTACATACAGTGATACACAAACGTGCACAGACGTATACTGGATATCGTAGGTATGTGCAAATGCAATGCGCTGTATGTGCATTGTATATCCATACAATATATATGTGTATATATGAGGTATATTCCATATATTTTCGTGAGAAGTATATGACAGATAATTTGCATATACACTGAATATTTATTTCATATCCAATGTATGTAAACTGCATATATATCTATATGGACATGACATTCTATGTATATACAGTGATCTACAAACGAGGCACATTGTATTGATATGTACGTATCGTAATGTGCATTCTATTTGTATGTACATTTTGAAGACATTCAATGTACATTTGTAGATCATTTGTAGATCACTATACATACATAGAATATATGTTATAGCCACACATGATGTATATACATTATACATAAATTTTTTTTTTTTTTTTTTTAATCCTTTTATCTCCTTAAGTGGAGCATAGGACGTCAACGAGCCTCCTCCATCTTATTCTATTTGAGGCAATCACTTTTATCTCTGCCCAGCTCTTTCCTAGTGTTTCTAGTTCTTTGTTGACCGTTCTTCTCCATGTCATGGCAGGTCTTCCTCTCTTGCGTTTTCCTTGCGGATTGTATTCCATGGCCATGCGAGTTATATCTTGTGGGTCCTTTCTCAGTGTATGGCCGATCCATTTCCACTTTCGTCGACGGATTTCGATGTCGATTTCTTCCTGATTGGATATATTTATGAGTTCTTCATTTGTTATTGTTTTTGGCCAGAATATTCTCAGGATCCGTCGTAGGCATTTGTTCACAAAGGTTTGGATTTTCTTCGTTATCCCTTTCGTAGCCTTCCAAGTTTCGCAGCCATATAGCAATACCGATTTGACGCAGGCGTTGAAGAGTCGGAGTTTGCGTGTGTTAGACATTTTTGAACTTCTCCATATCTTGTTGAGTCGGAAGAAAGTTTGTCGGGCCTTGTTTATTCTTTTATTGATGTCTATGTCGGTGCCTCCGTCTTTGGCGATTACGCAACCAAGATATACAAAGTTGTTGACTTCTTCAATTGTGTGTCCTACTACAGAAATGGGTGCGTTTTCCTTTGTTCCCATGCGCATCACCTTGGTTTTATTAATGTTAATTTTTAGTCCAACCTCTGCTGCGCATCTTTGTAATGCTGAAAGTCTTCCTTGCGCGTCACTGTACGTGTGTGATAGCATCACGATGTCATCCGCATAGTCAAGATCGTTGAGCCGGTGGGTCAGCAGCCATTGTATCCCGCCTGCTGCTTCTTGGTTGCATTTTTCCATCACCGTGTCTAGCACCATTAGGAACAGCAACGGCGATAGAACGCAACCCTGGCGGACACCTCTGTTGATCTGGAAGGCGGGGCTCATTTTCCCTTTGAAGAGGACATTACATTCTGCGTTATTGTATAGCTCTTTTATAAGCCTTGTTATTTGGGCTGGTACTCCAAATTTCTCAAGTGCCTTCCAGATAGCCGGTCTTGTTACGGTGTCAAATGCTCTCTCGAAGTCCACAAATGTCATGTACAGTGGTGAGCTGAATTCCGCTGATTGCTCCACAATAATGCGAAAGCTGTTTATATGATCGATACAGCTGCGACGGGGCGAAATCCTGCCTGCTCGTTCCTCAGTTTCTCGTTGACGTGAGCTGCCAATCTCTCGTGAATAGTAGATGCAAGGATCTTGGTTATTGTGTTCAGGAGGGCTATTTCACGCCAGTTTTTACACTCGCGTAGATCGCCTTTCTTTGGTATTGTGATGATTAGCCCCTGCTTCCATGACTTCGGAATGTTGCCTGTGTTCCAAACTTCTGCCAGGATGGGCGCAAGCATCTCTGCCGCTAAGGTTAAGTCGGTTTTGAGCAGTTCCGGTACGATGTTATCACTACCAGCAGCTTTGTTGTTCTTGAGCTTTTTTATTGCCGTTCTAATTTCAGTAGTTGATGGTGGTTGTGTGCTGATACGTGATGATGACGGGTAGTCGATGTTTTGATTTTCGTTTGTTGGGTCATCGTATTTGAAGAATTCTGCCCATCGGTTAAGTTGTTGTTGCTCCGTAGTGAGAATGCGACCATCAATGCTTTTGATTGGTGGGATGCTCGTAAACTGGCCAGTAACCCTCCTGATGCACTGATACATTCCGCGCACATCTCTTCGTTCTGCTGCTGATTCTGCGTCAATAATGATTTTTTCCTCGTATTTGCGACGATCTTTTCTCGCCATTGTCTTGATTTGTTGTTCTATGTCATTATATCTTGCGAGAGTTTCTTCATCCCGATTCTGATTTAGTCGTAAGTTTAGCGTTCTTCTTTGTTCTATTAATTCCCAGGTTTTATTGGTAATCCATGGCCTACGAGTATTGTCTTTGAGCCCGATGATTTCGGTTGCAGTTTCAATGTATGCTTCCTGCACTGCTTCCCATTTCTCCCTGGCGTCTACCTCAGGATTTATTTCCATTTTGGCTGCAAGGGTTTCACAGAAGTTTTGGTGGACGCTCTTGATCTTGAGTTTTTCCGTATCAAATTTCTTTCGACTTATTCTTGATGTTATTATTCTCATTGGTTTTATGCGTATTTTTGCCACAACTAGCTTATGATCGCTGTACATGTCTGCACTGCGCATTGTCCGTACATCCAGGAGGGAGTTCAGAGAGCTTTTATTAATTAATACGTGATCGATTTGGTTGCGTGTTATTCCGTCTGGTGATTGCTATGTATATTTGTGGATGTCCTTGTGCGGAAAACGCGTACCCCCGATGAAGAGATGGTTGGCCATACAGAGGTCGATCAGTCGTTCGCCGTTGTTACTGCGTGTTTCTCCGAGTCCGTGGAAGCCCATTATTTCAGTGAGGTTGTTATTATTGCTGCCAATTTTCCCGTTGAAATCGCCCATAACAATTCTGACGTCTTTCCTATGCACTGCGGCGATTGTTGATTGCAGTTGGTTATAGAAATGATCTTTTCCATTGTCGTCCGTTGCCTCCGTTGGTGCGTAGCATTGAATGATTGTTACATTGCGATTTTTTGTTCGAAAGCGGGCGGTGATAATTCGGTCGGAGACTGGGTTCCATCCTATTAGTGATCTTTTTATTTCGGTTGTCATGATAATCCCGACCTCGTTGATGTGAGAGGTTGAGTTGCCCGAGAATATCATATAGTGATTATCTGGTGTTGTTATATCACCGCTGTCTTTCCACCGTACTTCGCTAAGGCCCAAGATCTTGGTTTTACACCTGGTCATTTCCCTGGCCAGCTGTGCTAATCGGGATGCCTGCGCCAATGTCCGGATGTTCCATGTGCCAATTCGTATGCCTTTTTGATTGCCAAGAGTCGTTGCCGGTGATTCCGTCCCATATCCGAGGCTCGTGTCCGTTTCTCGAATCGTTTGCTTTCGGACTTGCGGGTGATTGGCCCACAGAGTCCTATCCAGCCGTCAGAGTTGTGCTGACTGTCGGTTGGCCGGAACAAACCGGTGGGGGTCGATTTTATTTTTATTTTTATTTTTCGTTTCTACTTGAGTTCTTGGATGGGTTTGAACTCGGACCTCCTACACGAAGAACAGGCACCCTACCATGTCTGCCACGACCGCCACATATACATAAATTTAATGTCGAATAAATATTTAGTCTACATACGAAAATACTTTGTATGTACCTTATATATTTACAACAATTATATTTGTATTTCATAAATACATAATGGGTACTTTTGTATGCATACTCTGCATATTGAAATAGGTAAGGAAAGATTAAAAGTTTATGCAAAGAAATATACATATTTAAAAAAACGTTGTTTTTATTTAAAACATTGTTGATAAGGGTTACAAAATAATTGAATTAAATTTATAATTATTTTACATTTGATTTCAAATTAAATTAATAATTACATTTTTTTAATAATTAATTAATTAATAATTACATTTTTTTAAATTTTTTTTATTGTTTTCAACTCTGATTATAAGTGTAATAGTGGGAAAGAAACGTATTGCCCTCTATATAGTAGAATTATTAACTTTCTATTTATGTCATCAATAAATCACATTTCAAGTAAATTGTTATTCCTTTTTATATACTGTATGTCAAATGAAGATGAACCACATGGCTTGGAGTAAAAATCATTTTGTAAACTATAGTTATAACCTAAAAAAACTGCTGAATTTTTATGAGTAACAAAATTTTTTATTTCAATTATTGTTTTATCTTTCAACTCTACAAATCGGTCAGCAATTCTATTAATATTTAAACAGTATTCGGTAGTTTTAAGTTTTGTGTATTGAGGAGGATTACAAGTATATATTAAAGGACCATCAAAATGTTCCATTAACAATTCTGTAGGCAAATTATTATTAGTATTCTTAGTAAGTCGTGAAATATTATTCTCTTCAACGATTCGACGAACAACTTGTAAGGGCAGGGAAGTTTTATGAACCATCCTTTTTAGCTTTTGCATAAAATTTTCAAATGGAAAAGCACTGAAGTTATCTAGTGAACCGAATAATCTTACACAATCGCTCAAGTGCAAAAAATTATGTATATTATGTGAAATGAAATCTGGACCATAGATTTGAATAGAATTAATAATAAAATGCTTCATGAGCAAGAAATAAAATGTTCATACTTTGAATAATAATTACTAATTAAGATAGTGCTCGCCAAACTGAGTGTAATAAAATTATTGTACACTTTAGAAGGCAGTACTTGCTTTAAGACTATTGGGCCTGTATATAGTAAAAAAAAGTCTGAATTCAGTTGCTTTATATCGCTTGCATTCTACTATAGATCGAGGTTTCCTTAAAAATTTACAAGGAATATATTTTTTTAGTTTGAAAAACAAATTAGTAATATTATTAACATTTTTTGCACATAATTTGTGAGGAGGTTTACCAGATATCCACCCATAGCGTCTATTGCACAACAATCTTTTAGTTCCGCCTAACAAAAGATTATGCATATAGTCCAAGGGCACATTATCAATAATATCAAAGCCTGGAATATTAATGAAAAGAGTTTTACCAATGTGATGTTCTGGATGAAGTTTATTTCTAAAAGGATTATTTGTTCTTTTTACCTTATCTTTTAAAATTTTCCGTTTCAATAAAACAAATAACATTGTTAATCATTTCTCCTTCTTGATTGCACTTTGTGCAAGAAAAGTAGTCTGAATGACTTTTAAGTGATAGAACAAATGATTTTACATGTGTATCACAGATTAACATTAAAATTTTAAAATTGCATGTAACAGTTTTGATTAATATGCCATTTGTTGTTAACTTAGCACATTCATTAACAAAATCGAATAGAAAATTATTAGAATTCGATTTTTCATTTCCATGATAGAGAGCTACTAAGAAAACTTTATTTTTAAGAGCTTCAATTGATTTGACGAAACACAAAATAGGCCAAAACGAAGTTGCAGAACTTTTACTCAAAGGTAGCCCATCAATATTAACTGCAAGAGAAAACTCTGTACTGGACGTTACATTTATATTAAGAGTAATGCATAAAGAATTTAATATTTCAGCCATCCCGAAATAGTGAAATAAACCAGATCCCAATTTTTTACAATATGATTTGTTAGGCGTTTTTAAAAGAGTGCGAGGATCTGCCGGTAAATTGTTGGTGCAATAAGAAGAATCTTAGCGCAGAATAGTAAGCAGTTTTTCCAGTGCAGACAAACTAATGTTGCTTTCCATAGCCCATTTAACAATTTTTGAAGATAACTGTTCACTATTTTCGACATGATCCGAACACAAACTTGTATCTTTAATTATGCTATAAGAACTATGGGTGGGTTGTTTGTTGAATGTCGAGTTATCAATGTCTAAATAACTGAAACCAGTGTTCTCAGTATCAGAATTACAATCAACTTTATTATTTGAGTCGCTGTAACGATTGGTTTTATCAATTTTATTCTCAACCGTTAAATTTTGAACATGAAATTGATAAGTACTGTTAATAATTGCTACAGATTGCTTTACCTTTTTTTTAATATATCGACAGCATTTTTTTCCGAAACTCTTTTTTTTATTCATCTTGTAACGGTGCAGCCCGCAAGCTGCATCGTTACGGCTACGAACCGTCCATCGTCCGTAGCCCACCAAGGGCGCATCGAGCGCCGATAAAACTTTGTCGAAAACAACGGCGGTCAAGCGCCGAACGGACCCCCACATCCGACCGTTCCGAAATTCCGTTAGTGGGGGCCCGCCGCCGAAACCGCCGATGCTTGCCGATCCGAAGTCAGTCGGTCGCCAGCCGGCTATAAAAAAGGCTCGGCTGTACGTCTTTTCACCAGATCCTGTTTGCTGCTAGACAGCGAAAATCTCTCTACGAGCGTTCTCGTAGTCCGCCGAGCGTACTCGGCTTCTATACCTTTTTCCAGCACACGAGCGTTCTCGTGCACCGCCGAGCGTCCTCGGTATTCTTGCCTCAGCATACGAGTGTTCTCGTATACCCGCCGAGCGTACTCGGCTCCTCTAGGCACCGATCTTTGTGCAACGGGCATTCCCGTGTACCTAGCCGGATTGCCGCTCTGAGTCCGCTTTCGTACGAGCGTTCTTGTACTCCCGCCGAGCGTACTCGGCTTCCTGATCCAAATATTGCGTTTCTTTGCCGGGACTTCGAATCGTAATCCTTCCGGCAGGCAAAACCGCGTCGACCAATCCGCGCCGCCGAGCAGTCCGTATCGATCTATCATCGAACGGACTCGCGACACTCTACGAACGCACTCACCGACAGGCGCTCCGTTGTGTGCCAACTGTTACGACTCGATCGCACGGCGCTTGCGCCGATCGTTCCGCCGATCGCACTAAGACGGCTCACGTCAAAATTTATCATATTTCACCGTTGCTTTTATACTTATCTCACCGTTGCTTTTATACTTATTTCGCCGGTGCTTTTATATTCATTTCGCCGTACCTTTATATTCTTCTCGCATCACAATCATACATCGCATTTATACAAATTTCACCAAGTACATTTATCGCAATCATACATCGTATGTCACACAGTCATCAGACTCATTATTTGAATAAACACATTTTCTTATTTATTATTAACATTCACGTGCATTCTTTCTTGACGTACCCCCAATCAAACGAACCTGGATTCCCGCGAGCTATACCGCGTCCGAAAAAGCTCATACGGTTACAACAACTCCCCAAGGATGAGTAAGAGACCGGAAGCCAGTGCACCGGATGTCCAATTTTCGGTGTCCGTGCCATATGCTGACCTCCCGGGGGAACTCGGGGCTTAGAGGGCACGCCCGGTCAGCGGAGCCGCAGTGGGTCGTGGGATCAACCAAAAATGTTGCACCTTTTCTTCAAAAAAGATTTAATTCATCGGGAGGAACATCTCGCACCCGCGAGACTAAATCTCGCATTCGCAAGACTAAACTCGCATTCGCGAGGATGGGCGGAGCGACATCGGTGCTGTCGCCGGAGTCCGGCGCCCCACCTCAAGTCTCGGTCTGGAGACTGAGAAGGGGCGTTGATTTGGACGACGCGATAATAGGGAGAGAGCTAGGAGGGGATCCCCCTCTCTTCCCCCTCCCAATAGACCTTGCCCAAGGTCCAAGAAGGGCACCCCTGCCGGCACACCGGTCTCCTCACGAGCCCCGTCTCGTGCTGGGTCTCCGACACGCCTGCAGGTCCCTTCTTGTGTGGGATCGGAGGAAGGTCTCGTTAGCGAGGCCATTTCCGTCGACCTCCACACTGACGATGGCGAAGGCTACGACACCATGTACTCGTCCATGACCCGAGCCAGTGTGTCGACAGCCAGGGACAAGAGGCCGCGGAAGGCCAAGGCCACCATCTCCCTTGATTCCTCCTCCCCCGATGAGGGGTAGAGAAAGGGGGAAAAGAGGGCCAAGAAAGAGGACCATTTATCCTGTGACGAGGATCACGAGATCCTCAAGGCCAAGACCCGAAAGAAGGATCCCAGGGAGCGCCCTGCTAAGGATCCTCGTCAAGTAGGGCAGCATACTGCCCGAAAAAGGAGGGAGGAGGCCGAGAAAAGGATCGAGAGACTCCATAAATTGGTCTCGGAGAGGATCATGAACCCTCACCATGTGCTTGATCGCACGACTGACCGCTACCACAAACATGTGGAAATGACGAGGGATAGGGTCGCAAAATTCAAGACGGCGCCGGTCCAGCAGATCCTGGATGACCTCAGGACGAACACAGACTCCATCCTTGAGGTCGCCGGGGTCTCTAAGGGCCTGAAGGAAAATCTGGCGAAGCTCCTATACGTCGCGGCCTCCCTCCCTTAAGGCAGGCGCGGCGACCGTCGCGGAACGCGCGGAGAAAGGGTACTACGACCCCATCGCGGGAAGGGCCCCCTCCCCCGCTAACGTACAAGCGGAGGAGCTGTTAGCGGCAAATTGCCGCTTGGAGAAGGTCTCTGACCTCCACAGAGAAAAGGCGGAGAGGGAGGAACCTCCCCCCTCCCCCCCCCCCCATCACCCGGACCAAGGCCAGAGCCACAAGGAAGGAAAACGCGGATAAAGATGTCATCATGGAAGGGCCAATGGAGATTCCATCCCCGAGGCCCTCTCCCATGATGAACATAACAAGGGAGGACTTGGCACGTTTTCCCGCAAAGAGACCCCCAGTGAGGTTGTTAAAGTACTGGCGGAACACCCTCTCCCGGTGGTAACCAGCAACACCCTCCTGCATGGGGACCTTGTTGGCAATATTGTCAACAAGGTTGTGAAGAAGGTGGAGGAGATACTCCCTCGAATAGTGAGGGAACTATTAGGGGAGAGGCTCCCCTCCTCACCTAACCCCCCTCCCTCCGGACCCCCCTAGCGGTTCGGGTCCCCCCCTCTGTTAAGAGGGTGGCTTCCCCAGCTGGAGGTTCAGAAAGAAGAGGGGGAAAAAAGGGGAGGAGAAAGGAGTCGACGCGGTTTGCCGCTGTACGGCAGCCCTCCCCCTCCCCCTAATGAGGGAAAAAAAGCCCCGACTGTTAAATCGGGGCAATCAATCCCCCCTGGAGGTAAAACCCTTCTAGCTGTTGCTGCTAATGCGCAACAGCAGCGGCGACAGCAGCATGAACCATCACCTCCGTTATACACGGAGGTGGTCAAGAAGAAAAAAAAGAAAAGGGAGGCTCTCCCTTCGCTACGGCGAAGGGCGACCAAGGAGCCACCAAGGCGGTTCCAAAGACTGCCCCCAAATCCCCTTCTTCTTCTCCCAATCAAGGCACCGAGGAAAAGAAGGGGAAAAAGAAGAGGAAGGTGCCCAACACCGCTGCCATTACCCTAACGTGTCCAGAAGGGGAATATGCCGCGGTACTGACCAAGGCTACGAGGGAAATCCCTATCAAAGGGATAGGGATTCCTCTTATAAAACCCAGGAAGGGCCAAACTGGGGCCCTCATATTAGAAATTCCGGGCCCCAACGGAAAGAAGCGGGCGGACAGGTTGGCACAAGAAATGGGCAACCTGTTCGCCGACAGATCCGAGATACGGATCAATCGACCCCAAAAAATGGGGGAGATCCGTATCCGGGGCCTGGTCCAGTCAGCTACGGCCAAAAGCATTGCCCAGGCCGTGGCTGAAAAGGGAGGGTGCTCTCCCACCGAGGTCAAGGTGGGAGACTTTAAACCTTCCCTCACTTCCAGAGGCCTTTCCACGGCCTGGGTTAAGTGTCCCCTCAGGGCGGCCAGCAAGGTTGCCCAGGAGGGGCACATAGAGATTGAGGGACTCTATAGCGCGTGGAAATGCTGGAGGCCCCCTCCAATGCTTTAAGTGCTTGGAGAGGGGACATGTAAGGGCGACGTGCCCCAACACTAACATCGACCGCAGTGGTCTTTGTTACCGCTGCGGTGTGACGGGGCACGAGACCCGTGCGTGCACAGCCCCGGCACAGTGTGCCGTCTGTCACGACGCGGGTCGCCTGGCCTTCCACCGCATGGGGGGTCGGGCTTGCAAGCCCCCTAAAGGGGGCAAGAAGAAGAAGGAGGAAGCCACATTGGCACCTATCCCCCCTTTGTCAAGGGGAGAAGAAACCGGCGGCAACGGCGACGTCGCCTACCACGGGGGAACCCAATTCCCTCACGGAGTGTATGAATGTTGATCCATTGTCGTCTGTCGCTGACGAAGCTAGGAGGGTTAGCCTGGAGGAGGGACAGGGTTAACACATCTGTTAATGTTCACAAAACTCCTTCAAGCTAATCTTAATCACATTCGCCGGGCCCAAAATCTTTTTCTCTCGGACCTGTGCAAGAGTAATGCAGAGCTCGGTGTGGTGACGGAGTCATACCGGGTACGGGATTCAAACCCAAACTGGGTCTCAGCCTCGGATGGCTCCGTCGTCATAGTAAGAAGGCACTCCCCGCGCTCCCTCCCCTCATCACTCTTGTAGAGAGGGGAACGGGATTTGTTATGGCGCGGTGGGGTGTCTTACGTGTGATGGGGGTTTACGTTCCACTAAGCCGGTCTTACCCCGAGTTTCTAAATCAATTACGGGCAATGGGGGATGGCATTCGCCGATGCCTCCCCCATCCCATGTTGGTGGCCGGGGACTTTAACGCCTGAGCTTAGGCGTGGGATTCCCGGCGCATAGACCGTAGGGGCAAGACCGTGCTGGATTGGGCGGCGGAGCTGGACCTCCTGTTGCTCAACAGGGGGTCAGACAGCACCTGTGTCCACCCCTGGGGAAGTCCATCGTTGACTTGACGTGGGCTTTCTCCCGGACGGCACATCTGGTGAAAACTTGGAGGGTGACGGACCAAGAGTCCCTGTCGGACCATCTAATTATAGAAATGGTCCTAACTGCCACCCCCCAAGAAGTGCTGGTCCGCCGCCAACAACGGGGCAATAAATCCCCACGAAGATGGGCCCTGGTCCGCATGGACCAGGACAAGTTGGTGGCGGCGGCCTCGGCGAAGATGTGGTCGAATCCTCCCGACTACATCGACGCCGAGGCTGAAGCCGCGGCGATCGGGGACATGGCCGCGCGTATTTGCGATGTGGCCATGCCCCGATCCAAGCCCGCCCCTCACCGGGCGGCATACTGATGATCTGGGGAGATCGCGAGACTAAGGAGGCAAGCCAACGCCGCCAGACGCGATCTCCTCAGAGCGCGATGTAGGGCGGTGATGATGGGAGTACTGCCGTGGCGCGTGGCAAGTACCTAGCCGCAAAGTGCTCGCTGCGATCAGCCATCAGCAGGGCCAAGGCCAAGGCCTGGGAAGAATTGTTGACGGAACTCGACCGGGACCCTTGGGGGCGACCGTATCGCTTAGTACTCAACAGGCTGAGACCGGCGGCGCCCCCAATCTCGGAGACGCTGGACCCCGGGTTCCTCGGCCAGGTGGTGGGGAGTTTATTCTCAATTAGGGATATTTACATTCCCCCTAGGGGGGATCCCCCCCCTGGTCCGAGGACCTGGAGATCTCCGACAGGGAGCTCTCCGAGGCGGCCAAAAGGCTGGGGGCTACTGGCAAAGCCCCTGGCCCGGACGGGGTCCCCGGTCGAGCATGGGCCTTGGCCTTTGGCGTGATGGGTGCGCGCCTGAGAAGAATGTACAATACATGTCTCAGGACGGGCGCCTTCCTCTCCTTGTGGAAGAGAGCGAATCTGGTGCTCCTTCGCAAGAAGGGGAAACCGGCGGAGCAACCTTCGGCTTACAGGCCAATATGCCTGCTGGACAAGGTCGGGAAATTGTTCGAGAGGATAATTGCCGGCCGAATCGTCCAGCACCTGTCGCGGGATGGTCCCGACTTATCGGAGGACCAATTTGGGTTCCGGGAGAACCAATCGACAACGGATGCGATCACGCATCTGCGGGCCCTCTCGAACCAAATTGTAGGGGAGGGAGACGTTGCGTTGACGGTGTCGCTGGACATCGTCAACGCCTTCAACTCCCTCCCCTGGGAACATGTGGGGGAGGCCATGGAGTTCCATGGCTTTCCCCCAAATATATAAGGGAGGTCCTTTGGGACTATTTCCGCGACAGGACGCTCCAGCTGAAAGACCAGCTGGAGCGGGTAAGCCAAAGGGAAGTCTATTGCGGGCAGTGATGCGATATTTCCCACAGCGGTCCCGGCTCCGCTGCCTCACACAACCTTACAGAAGCGCTACGTCACGTATCCGTGTGAGCTCGGCCGTTCAACCAATGGAAGAGAGCGAACGTCTTCCTTCCACCGAGCCGACACAACAGACGATAAATGCATGCTACTTGCATGTTAAAAGCAAGCGTTTCTGATTCAGAAAAGAAATTCTGAGGCGAGTGGCTGGAATATTAGAGATCACCTGTTCGAGACCTGCTTCGTGCAACTTTTTTTTCTTTTTTCCACATTTGTTTCTAACATAGTAAATTATTAGATAATATTTTTTTGCCCAAAAAAATAATATTTTCTATTTATTATTAATATTCGCATATATTAAACTAACAATTTTAGAAATAATACAGATCTGCTATTGTTAATAGAAAAATGAAGTTATTTTACAATGTTGCAACAAAGTGCTAATTTAACATATGCGAATATTTTTAATAAAAATAAAATAATTTTTTTTAGCCAAAAACATTATCTAATAATTTACTTAAAATAAATATCGAAAAAGAAAAAAAAGTTACAAAATCACAGTTTTCAAACACGAGATTTTTAATATTCTTGCCATTCGCCTTACTCGTTTAGCCATGCTTGTTATTTTACATTTATCAACATAAAAGATTACACGCCTGCAAAGCTTTTAATTATTTATTTTAAACTACTGCATATTAACAAGAGTTACTGCAGTAACTACATATACATGTACTGTGGAGATTAGTGGAGGAACACAGTAGCATATTAAAACTGCAGTCAAATAGATGTAGATTGGTAATTTTATTAGTACTATTAATAAGTAGTGGTCTTCCGCACCACCTTTGAGGTTCCACTTATGGCGCGTTCGATTTTTTTTTAAGTGGATCGTCGCCTGGAGCCCTATTGTACCACTTTTTTTACACCTGTTATTTACAGGTTAAAATAATTTACAGTAGTTGACACTGTGTATTTTTGTATCTATATACTTACTGTACTTTGTATACTCACTGTAATTGTACTTTTGCGCGTTGCGCGTATATTGGCGAGTTGGGAAAATTACTTACTTTATAATTTTTTATAAATACAAAATATATTTTGTATTTATTATGCCTGCAATGCTATCAAGAGTAATGAGAAATACAAGGTGTCCCATTTTAAACAATCCACTCAAATATCTCAGAAACACCGAGTTAAATAAAAAAATTTTTATTAATAATTTTTATTATTAAATATTCTGGTATTTTAGCACATGCAGAATGTGCAACCAATGCAGCGGAATGACATGGACATGAAATAGTTAATAAATGTTTACAAGTTTCTTCCAACTTTCTTTTAAATGATATATATTTTCCTGTCATAACAGGCGCATTGTCGCATGACAAAGCAATAATATTTGAAAATGGGATCATTAATTTCAACATCTCAGTTTTAAATGCATTAAATATTTTGTCCGCACTGCTACTTTTTGCGTCGATATTAATTAATTTTACTAATTGCGTGCGAATATCTAATGTTTTAGGATCAACAAATCGGACAAGAAACGTCATCCATTTTTTATTACAAATATCAGACGTTTCATCTATAAAAATGGAAAATTTAGTATTTTGAATGCTGTTCACCACACGGTCCGTTTCAATCGGACATAAAACGTTAGAAATAATATTTGTACATTTCTTTCGACTCATACACATTTTTTGTAATATGCAAGAATCTTTTCCTATTTCTTGGAAAAAATTAAGAATATCTTTCGCAGTTTGAAATGGAATATTTCTATCAGCGATTAACGCAGCATATCGAATTTCTGCTAATTTTCTTTGCTCTTCAAAAGATAAATCTTCAAAAGATAAAAGCGATTCGTCTCTCATGTCGACATCTTCATTTGATATTTTTCTTTGTAATTTACATTGTTCGTTGTGTCCTTTGGAATTTTCATGACAATAGACGTGCGATATATCACCCATATAAGATTTATTACAAAATGTGCAAAAAAATAAACGCTCGTCATGTGACACTTTGCGTAACCATGGCTTAAATAGCTCTGTATCTAACCATTGTTGCTGAAATTTAAAGTTGCTGGATTGTCGTGATATTTTTGTTCTCGGACTTACGTCACTATCTGATAACGATGATAAATTTTCTTTAATTTTATTCTTATGACACGTAGAATCCGCATGTCTTGCAACATGCGATGTGGAGCATGACATATTTTTATCGCATATAGTACAATAAAAAAGATTTTTATCTGATGATACTTTGCGTATCCAAGATGTAAAACGATCATCATGAAGCCAAGATTCCGAAAAGCTTCGCTTACGTGTATTTTTTGATTTATCACCCATTTTTCAATTAAGTGAAAAATAGATAAAAACAGTAAATTCGAAAACAATAGAGAAAATAAATAATAATTCGAAAGACTTACAGTCGGGATCCTTGCAACGCGAGTCAACTGTCTGAATACGAAAATGTTACAAACACATATATAATATGTTTACTTGCCAGTATAAGGTGACAGAATTAATTCTTCAAGACGCCAGTTTCGTTTCAACAGCAGCACGCAGTGGAACAATGTCCCGTAAGTAGAGAATAAAATTATAATTATTCGTATTAGAAAAATATTTTATGTGCTTATATATAAGAACCAAGATTTTCAATCGACCGTAACCGACGGTAACTATTAAAAAGTGAACAATGTGTTATGATATTAGGCATTATATATTATTGATGTGTACAGAGTCGACCGCGAGACGTAAACGCGAGTGAGTAAACGCAAAACCTTGAAACAGACGGAAGAAGTGTGTTAAGATTGTTAGCTATTTAGATAGAGAAATATAATATGTAGAGAAATTATTGAAAATTTAATTACTTATAACATTAAATATTTTATACGTTTATTTTCAATAATTTCTCTATATTTGGTCTATATTCTCTATATACGGTCAAAAATTTATATAACTTAACTATATTTATATAATTTAACTTGACTTTTATTTTTATTTTAATTTTATATTTTATTTATATAATTATTCTTTTTATTTTTGCAGAAGATTTGGAGCAAAAAATCGCTGCACAGCAGCAACAATTAGATCAAATGATGGCAAACCAACAGCAGCTGCAGTACCACATAATGTACTTGCAGCAGCAGCAGCAGCAGCAACATCAAAAAAAGTTGCAAGGACAATTGAACGAAAACGGTATTTGTCTATTTATACTAAAAGTGTTTTATATTTAGATTAGATTCGTTAAAATAAATATTTCTGTCTTATAATAATAATTTGAACAATAATTTATAGTGTAATAATAACCGGCAATAAATAATACAATTTTGCACTTTTTAATTACTTATGTTTATTTTTCAGATACAAACGAAGAACAGGACGAGCGGACCGCTGACCAGGGTGGCCGAGGTGACCGAGGTGGCCAGGACAGCCGAGGTGGCCGAAGGGACCGTGGTGGCCAAAGTGACCGTGGAGGTCGAGGGGGCCGAAGGGGCCGAGGGGGCCGAAGGGGCCAAGGGGGCCGAGGAGGCCGAGGGGGCCGAGGAGGCCGAGGGGGCCGAGGAAACCTAGAAAATATTATTTATAAAAATATTTATAAAAATTGTACTTTTTATTAAAAAATAAAAAATAATTTTTGCAAATTATGTTTTTATTTTTATACAAGGTGTCCCATTTTAAATAATCCACTTAAATATCTCTGAAATACCGCGTTAAAACAAAAAATTTTTTAAATAAAAGTTGTAGGATTTGGAGGGGGAAAGAAGATAGGGATATTAGTTTGATCTTGAATGGAAGCGTTTCTAATATTTAAAGGTCATCTTTATTTTTTTAAATGGTAGGACACTAATTTTTTTTATATAAATCGATTTCTCGTAATATTTGTCGTAAAAAGCTATAAGACTAGGATGGCCAAAAATTGAATGGTTTACAAGATATTTTATACTTTAATTTGACATAATTTTACATAAACTATAAAATATCTCGTTAAATATTCATTTTTCAATTATCTTACATCAACACTTTTATGCACAAAATAATGAGAGGAATCAATTGGTATAAAAAAAACACATAGTTGTCTTTAAGAAAAAATCTAGCAGAGCTATATTTAAGATATATTTAGCAGATATGATATAATATACTTTCTTCTTAAATATATATACTTTTTTCTTAAAGTCAACTATGTATTTTTTTACACCAATTGATTCCTCTCATTATTTTGTGCATAAAAGTGTTGAAGTAAGATGTTGAAAAATGAATATTTAACGAGATATTTTATAATTTATGTAAAATTATGTTAAATTAAAATATAAAATATCTTGTAAACCATTCAATTTTTGTCCATCCTAGTTTTATAACTTTTTACGACAAATATTATGAGAAATCGATTTATATAAAAAAATTAAAGTGGTTCCATTTAAAAAAATAAAAATGACCTTCAAATCTCAGAAGCGCTTCCATCCAAGGTCAAACAAATATCCCTATATTTTTTCCCTCTCCAAATCCTACAACTTTTATATAAAAAATTTTTTTATTTAACTCGGTGTTTCTGAGATATTTGAGTGGATTGTTTAAAATGGGACACCTTGTATTTCTCATTACTCTTAATAGCATTGCAGGCATAATAAATACAAAATATATTTTGTATTTATAAAAAATTATAAAGTAAGTAATTTTCCCAACTCGCCAATATACGCGCAACGCGCAAAAGTACAATTACAGTGAGTATACAAAGTACAGTAAGTATATAGATACAAAAATACAGTGTCAACTACTGTAAATTATTTTAACCTGTAAATAACAGGTGTAAAAAAAAGTGGTACAATAGGGCTCCAGGCGACGATCCACTTAAAAAAAAATCGAACGCTCCATAAGTGGAACCTCAAAGGTGGTGCGGAAGACCACTACTTATTAATAGTACTAATAAAATTACCAATCTACATCTATTTGACTGCAGTTTTAATATGCTACTGTGTTCCTCCACTAATCTCCACAGTACATGTATATGTAGTTACTGCAGTAACTCTTGTTAATATGCAGTAGTTTAAAATAAATAATTAAAAGCTTTGCAGGCGTGTAATCTTTTATGTTGATAAATGTAAAATAACAAGCATGGCTAAACGAGTAAGGCGAATGGCAAGAATATTAAAAATCTCGTGTTTGAAAACTGTGATTTTGTAACTTTTTTTTCTTTTTCGATATTTATTTTAAGTAAATTATTAGATAATGTTTTTGGCTAAAAAAAATTATTTTATTTTTATTAAAAATATTCGCATATGTTAAATTAGCACTTTGTTGCAACATTGTAAAATAACTTCATTTTTCTATTAACAATAGCAGATCTGTATTATTTCTAAAATTGTTAGTTTAATATATGCGAATATTAATAATAAATAGAAAATATTATTTTTTTGGGCAAAAAAATATTATCTAATAATTTACTATGTTAGAAACAAATGTGGAAAAAAGAAAAAAAAGTTGCACGAAGCAGGTCTCGAACAGGTGATCTCTAATATTCCAGCCACTCGCCTCAGAATTTCTTTTCTGAATCAGAAACGCTTGCTTTTAACATGCAAGTAGCATGCATTTATCGTCTGTTGTGTCGGCTCGGTGGAAGGAAGACGTTCGCTCTCTTCCATTGGTTGAACGGCCGAGCTCACACGGATACGTGACGTAGCGCTTCTGTAAGGTTGTGTGAGGCAGCGAAGCCGGGACCGCTGTGGGAAATATCGCATCACTGCCCGCAATAGACTTCCCTTTGGCTTACCCGCTCCAGCTGGTCTTTCAGCTGGAGCGTCCTGTCGCGGAAATAGTCCCAAAGGACCTCCCTTATATATTTGGGGGAAAGCCATGGAACTCCATGGCCTCCCCCACATGTTCCCAGGGGAGGGAGTTGAAGGCGTTGACGATGTCCAGCGACACCGTCAACGCAACGTCTCCCTCCCCTACAATTTGGTCCGAGAGGGCCCGCAGATGCGTGATCGCATCCGTTGTCGATTGGTTCTCCCGGAACCCAAATTGGTCCTCCGATAAGTCGGGACCATCCCGCGACAGGTGCTGGACGATTCGGCCGGCAATTATCCTCTCGAACAATTTCCCGACCTTGTCCAGCAGGCATATTGGCCTGTAAGCCGAAGGTTGCTCCGCCGGTTTCCCCTTCTTGCGAAGGAGCACCAGATTCGCTCTCTTCCACAAGGAGAGGAAGGCGCCCGTCCTGAGACATGTATTGTACATTCTTCTCAGGCGCGCACCCATCACGCCAAAGGCCAAGGCCCATGCTCGACCGGGGACCCCGTCCGGGCCAGGGGCTTTGCCAGTAGCCCCCAGCCTTTTGGCCGCCTCGGAGAGCTCCCTGTCGGAGATCTCCAGGTCCTCGGACCAGGGGGGAGATCCCCCTAGGGGGAATGTAAATATCCCTAGGGAAATATGCATTTTATAAGAAAACATGCGACGCCGTCGATGATAGGTCCGTGAGCGCTGAGCACTATCAGGCAGCATACTCGCCGTTCGGCTTTCAGCGGCATCGCATGTTTTCTTATAAAGTGCATATTTCCGCAAATTTGCAATGAATCGATCTGAAAATTTTCAGAAATCTTCCTTCAATAGTGAGGAACAAATGTCTCACTGGAAGTTGTTTCAATTTTCAAGTTCCCTCGATACTTTTTGTCGGCGAAACTAAAGAAACGTGGTTACCAATTGGCCTCAATTTGCAATTAATTATTATTAAACAATAGGCGATTTTCAGCTCTTTATTGTTTTGTAGGCATCACTAGACTATACTGCATGCGTATACCAAATTTTAAACAATTTCAACAAAATTTGGCAAAATTACGACGATTTATATCTTAAAATCTTATTGAATTTGGGAATAAAAATTTTTCAGTTTTTTATTTTTATTATTAAAAATAAGCATCGAACAAAAAAACTGCAAATAGAAAAAAGTTTCGTCTCGTCATTCTCTACAAGCCTATGTTTAAGAAAAATTAATTTTGCGACTTTCAAAATTTTCATGCTTCGAGACGTTTAGACGATATTTTTACACGATTTCGAGCGCAGAGCGATTTCGTTGATCCGCGTCCGCAATTTTACACACACAAGAACAGAATCACGTATGTATATACGGCAAAGCCCCCCCTTCCAAGCGGCTTTTTATATGTATGAAGTCATTGCACTTACTCTTCATTCCAAGATGTCTTCTAAGAAGAACTTTTCTCAGTCAGTTGTAGCGTTTTTGTGGAAGCGCGTGGAAGCTATCAAGAGACATGGTAGTGTCTCGCGCCATAAGTGATAACGTTATAACGCGTTTATTTGTTACAAATAGTGAGAATACAACTTAATTTAATTAATTAAGATTGTTGCCGACTATAATAGCACTTCAATAGACTATAATAGCAAGTCAATTTTTATACGTGCCTTGTAAAAACTTCGAGTTCAAGAAGGTAAAGCAATTGCAAGCATTTCACATATTTTATATGTAAGTACTTATATACATATATATTTTCTTTTTTTATTTTTATTCCTTCTGTTCTGTAATTTTTCGTTAATATTTTTTATTTTATATGGAAATGTGTGAACAGTTAAGAAAAAAATCAAAGCGAAGCTTTCTAGACGCTTGGCTTAGTGATGATAGATTTAAATCTTGGATACGCAAAGTATCTAATAATGATAGTCTTTTTCATTGTATCATGTGCAATAAAGATTTCTCGTGCAATACTAACTTATTAAAACATGCAAATTCTGCGTGTCATAAAAATAATATTAAAAAGAATACATCATTGAATGATACAGTATTAAATGATAACGATGTAAATTCCAACATAACAAATTCAAGAAAATATCAACAATTTCGACAACAATGGTTAGATATTGAAGAATTTCGGCCATGGCTACGCGAAGTGCCACATGACGTAAATTCATTCTATTGCTCATTTTGTAAAAAAACTATGGTTGGTGGCTTAGGACACATATATAGTCACGCAGAATCCAAAGTACACAAAATATCTGAAAAAAATAATTTAGAAACGGATAAAAGTAACAACATAACGGATGAATTACTTTTGACGTTTGAAGAACGAAAGAAATCAGCAGAAATTCGATATGCCGCGTTGATCGTTGATAAAAATATTTCCTATCAAACAGCAACAGATATTCTTAGATTGTTTCAACAAATAGGAAAAGATTATAACGTATTAAAAAATATGACTATGGGTCGAACGAAATGTAAAAGTATTATTTCAAACGTGTTGGCTCCGATTGAGACGGACCGTGTGGTCAACTGTATTCAAAATACGAAATTTTCCATTTTTATTGACGAAACATCCGATATTTGTAATGAAAAATGAATGACGTTTTTTGTGCGGTATGTTGATTCAGAAAATTTAGACGTACGTTCACAATTGGTAAAATTAATTAATATTGATGCAAAAAATAGTAGCGCGGAAAAATTATTTAACGCATTTAAGTTAGAAATGTGGAGACTAAACATTCCATTCTTAAATATTATTGCTCTGTCGTGCGATAATGCATCCGTTATGATAAGAAAAAAGTCATCATTTAAAACAAAGCTAGTTGAGGTGTGCAAAAATTTATTAACATTTTCATGTCCGTGTCATTCTGCTGCATTGGCTGCGCATTCTGCATGTGCTAAATTACCGGAATATTGCAAAAAATTTCTAAAAAAAATTGCAAGTTATATTAACGGTAGTCCTAAGCGTTCGGCTATTTTTCTAGAATTTACAGAATGTTTTCAAAGAACAAACCGCAAAATTTTAAGATTAGCTGATACACGGTGGCTTTCTTATCATACGTGTATTGAAAGACTTCTTGAGTTATGGGATACTATCAAACATTTTTTAACTGAAAGAGTCGTTGATGAAAAATCAAAATCTGGAGAAGATTTATTAAAAAAAATGCAATACTTAGATGTAAAAGCATATTTCTTATTTTTAGAACATATTTTAGATTCTTTTAATTCATTTAATGCCTTTTTTCAAGCACTAGAAACGAGGATTCATTTATTACACCGAAAATCAGTAGAGTTTCTAACCACAGTTTGTAAACACTTTCTAAAACCTGAGTTTTTAAAAAACGTATGCAATAATATTCAATTTTCTGACAAAAATAATCAAAAATCTTTAAATGAAATAAATTTAGGATTAGAATGCGAAGAATACCTCGACGAACTGACAAAGAACGGATACTTAGACATAGTTGCGAATGTTCGAGAAAATTGTTTGCAATTTTATGTGACAGCTGCCGAGGAAATTAGTAAAAGATTACCAATTAATGACAAATTTTTGTCAAAATTGAAAGTTTTTGAATCAGACGTTGTTTTATTTGATTTTGACAGAGAAACATCATTCAATAACGTTTCTTTTATCGTTCAAACTCTCGGTGGTTTTGACGAAAATGGTTTAAAAAAAGAATGGTTTATTGTACATCTCAATTTTACAGAAACAGAAAAAACAAATCTTAAAAAATTAAGTTTTGATGACATGTGGAAACAAATTTTACAAAGTAAAAGCTCCAGAGATCTTGTGAAATATCCAAATCTTAAATCCCTTATAAATTCTATTAGATCACTTCCAAATTCTAATGCCGATCCAGAAAGAATATTTTCAATTTTATCAGACATAAAAACGAAAAAACGAAATAGCCTTTCATCCGTCTCTGTAAATGCCATTTGCGTTTTAAAATCAGCTTTGAACGCAAGAAAAGAATCTATTTTAGAGATCGAGA
Organism: Linepithema humile; assembly: GCF_040581485.1. Lineage (NCBI taxonomy): Eukaryota > Metazoa > Arthropoda > Insecta > Hymenoptera > Formicidae > Linepithema > Linepithema humile. The sequence goes on along the minus strand of NC_090130.1, from coordinate 11,560,354 downwards.
TTAATGAAAAACATTTGTCTCTCATGTCATCGAACAAATTATATTCTACATGTCCTAAAAAACATAAAAGTTGTTTTAATCTACATGCTGCAGACGTTGATGATATAGCTGGTCCCTCAACATCTAATGATACGCAATAATAATGTTACAAATAAATAGTATTTTTTATATAACACAAAAAAGTAACTGCTAATTTTATTACAGAGGTGTAATAAGTTATTTGTCTGCAAATGACATCACTTGTAAATGACAAGCGTAAAAAGAGTATTTTGTCTGCAAATGACACCACACTTGTAAATGACAAGAGCAAAAAGAGTATCTTGTCTGCAAATGACACTACACTTGTAAATGACAAGAGTAAAAAGAGTATCTTGTCTGCAAATGACACCACACTTGTAAATGACAAGAGTAAAAAGAGTATCTTGTCTGCAAATGACACCGCACTTGTAAATGACAAGTGTAAAAAAAGTATTTTGTCTGCAAATGACATCACATATGTATAAAAGAAATATATAGAAAGATTAATGAAATGTGGTATAATAGGGCTCCTGGCGAAGGTCCACTAAAAAAACCTAACGCGCCGTTAGTGGAACCTCGAAAGTGGTGCGGAAGACCACTATTAATAATACTATTATGATTACTAATAAATACTATTATAATTACTAATAATACATTATTTTTACAATATTTTAACAAGAGTACAATAAATCTGACTGCATTTATAATATATGTTACCGTCTCCTCCACTCATCTCCATAGTACAGTAACTTTTGCTAATATGCAGTAGTTTAAAATAAATGATTAAAAATGGAATAAAATATAATATGGCATATGGAGCATATATCATAGATTGTTGGTGTGAAAATTTTAATTATCTTTTATATAGAAATAATTCGTCTACATTTGACACGTTAAAATGTACACCGATCTCAGATTGAGATACTAGAGTGTACGAAAATTAAGTACATTATTGATCTCACTATTCGGATTCTCCGAATGTACGAATAGAAAATTATTGAACGGGAGAAAAAATATCAGGACGCGAGTGACTAATTGTAAGTTGGGAAATAATTAAAAGTTTTACAGGTATGTAAAATCTTTCGAGTCGATAGACATAAATGCCAAAGCAAGCATGGCTAAACGAATAAGGCGAATGGCAAGAACATAGTATATGTTAAATTTACACTTTGTTGCAATATTGCAAAATAACTTCATTTTTCTATTGACAATAGCAAATCTGAATTATTTCAAAAATTGTTAGTTTTAACATATGCGAATATTATTAATAAATATAAACTATTATTTTTTAAGCAAAAAAAAGATTATTTGATAATTTACACTGTTAGAAACAAATGCGGAAAAAAGAAAAGAAAGTTGCAAGAAGCAAATCTCGAACACGGGATTTTTCATATTCCAGCCACATGCCTTAGAAACACTTACTTAGCATTTATCGTCTGTTGCGTCGGCTCGGTGGAAGGGAGACGGCGTTCTCTTCCATTGGTCGACCGGGTCGAGCTCACACGGATAGGGTGACGTCATCGGTTCTCGGTTGTATTAGTGTGATGCCGCCGCTCGTTTTTGGCAGCATTGGTCTGGCGGCGTTGGCTTGCCTCCTTAGTCTCGCGATCTCCCCAGATCATCAGTATGCCGCCCGGTGAGGGGCGGGCTTGTCGGGCCTGATGACAAGCTGAAACGTCTGTTTTTAATATAAATGTAATATTGGTTAAAACTAATATGCGATAACCTTCGCACGAATAACCGGCTGTTGGCTCTTTACGCTCCTTTCTAATATTATTGATTTTAACATATATTAAGTTCAACGAAATTGGAGGGGACAATCTCTGGTGCTCCCCTTGTAAGAAAAGAAAATCCTTTCACGAATTTCCTGTAATATAAACAAAATCCTAAAAAGCTACGCAATTGCTTCTTGTTTTGAGGAACTGGCCAATCCTTTACAGCGATTATTTTTTCCGGATTGTTCTAGTCCTCACATGCTGCGTGCAAGCGCATACGCCTAAGTGAGCTCGAAAAAGCCGCGCTCGATAACGTCACGTAGCCGGCGTCCAATCACGGGCGGCCACTAAGCGGTCGCTTGAAAGTGGTCAGTGATAATATTTTGATCACTCAAGCCACTTTCAAAACAAGCGACAGAATAAATAAAAACAGTCGCCGGAAACTCGCCGGCTTCGCGAGAAATCTGGATCCTTCTCGAAGGATCCGGCGCTATAAAAGCAGCGTACGAGAAGCGCGCGCTGTCACTACAAGACAACCGCCTAACGCAACGTCTATTTCACTCGTACAAAGTATACGTCGGTCGCGCTCTACCCGGCTGACTGCCGATTTTCTGCCACGGCCAATTCTCGTTGCCTACGAGAAGGAGAAAAAAAAGTTGTATTCAGTGTAACTTGTGTTAATCTTTGTAATTGTCGTAGAATAAATAAGTCAGTTATCATTCAAATCGCGTAGACAATTCGGGACCTACCGCCATCCTACTCATCGATAAAGCTCACCGCTCGCTCGCCACGAAACCGCGCAATCCGCTACACGGATCAATAGTCACTTCTTCTTTGGAGATAATATGTCCTAAAAATTTAACAGAATTCCTAAGAAAAGAACATTTCTTTGGATTAAGCTTAAGATGAGCAATCTAAATCGTAAAAAGACAGTTTCCAACCGCTGCAACATTTCCTCAAAAGTTTTCCCAAAAAATTATTACATTATCTAAATATACTAAACAAATTTTTGATATTAAATCAACGTGTGTGAAGCTAGCATATCATATTTTGGCATCGCATAAAGAAACAACAGTTCTGCTTGCGTACACTATAGTTCTACAGTTCTGGATAGTTTTTAGCAATAGTTCTATCAAATTACGCCAGAAAAACAAGAAAATAAAATTTCAAGAAATGAGATGCTAAGTTCCCGTTTCATCTTCCAGCATCTCTCCGGATTTCGAACGTATGAGCCATAAAGTACGAGTATTCAAAGAATTCTACCGTTTCAACCCATCATATCAATAGTTCTGACCATAAAAACAATAAAAAAAGTTTCTTGTTATTATTTAAAGCATTTCACGCGCTGGAATGTAATATGCTAGCGTCACTAGCGATAGTTCTGGATTTGTACAAGCATAGAATCATAGTTCCCAGTCCCTAGTATAATTTACATTACAGTTCTATTCAGAAACAATCACTTAACTATTTGTTTATAATTATTATGCCCGCGAAAAGTGCCTAAATATGATATGTTAGCATCACTATCAACAGAAACCTGATATTTTTTTACAATAAAAATCACAAAAATTTAATACCGTTTCTTTTCATATATTTTGTACAGTATTTCAAATCCGCGCATTCGAATCTTTCGATTTTCCTGTCCATAGTCAGTGGAGAGTAAAGCGTCACTGTTGGAAAGAGCGAGAAGGCGTGTGTAGCTACGGGCACATGCAGTGTTTTTCCCACTACCGTGTAGTGTCTATGGGTTGCAATGTTACGTACCTTAATTTGTCTACGCGAGCTATCTGTACTTTGGCGACTATAGTTCCCTTTTCTCTGACCAGCCCAATGTGCACAGAGAACATCTCATTCAGGATCTGCGAAGCCGTGAAGCCACGCTGGAAGCAATACAGCGTCACATAGTGAAAATGGATCTTCTGGTTCTCCATTTTTCCACCTGATTTCTATCGAAATGGTTGCACTTAGGAAGACCTGCGAGGTTTTCTTAGCGAGCTCACAGATCCGGGAAGATTTGTTGACAAAACAAAATCGCCTGGAAACCCTTGGTCTCACTGATTGCCATAGCAACGCAGTGATTGCTATACATATTTCGATTTTGAGGTCAACTGAGCTTCATCGCCCTCATTTCGGCATAAACTAAACATTCAATGATTCTTCTTACTTTTTCTTGCTGTTTGTATTCTTACAATTAACGTTGATTGTATACGCTTTGAAAGCATTATTACTTAAATATGTTACATTGTAATATATAATCACCTCTATATTTTATAGAAACTGAACTTTTTATGTACATAATTGTTTATTATAAAAGTGCTTAAAGATTTCCCACATGGATACTCAATGAGATTCATCGATATTTTTCCCATATTGTTGCGATATTTTCTGATATAAAAATAAAATTTTAAACGAGTATTTTACATGATCTGAAATTCTATCGACTGCTTCGTACAAACGTATAATACTTCCGACCGTAACGCATATTACGCAATCAGCTGTGGTTTTGAGTTGTTCATGGTTTTATGTCCGAATCTGCAACCGAAATTCATACGATCCTTAATCCAATAAATAATGTAGCACGCTCCCAATTAAAAAGTTTATAATACGGGTTATCTACTGCCATACAGTCATACACAGGTGTAACTATCTGCATTTATAGCGGTAACTGTACTATATTTCGTCATAATGCCTTACAACAAATCTGTACTACAAGAGATTTTGCTGGAGTGTAATTGTTGAACTCTCGATGAGACTGGGAAACCCTATCCACCGTCGAATAAAGTTTATTACATGATTGCTGATCGTATGCAACAGCGTGGCTTGCATATTAAAGGACGCCACATTTATACGATTATAAATAAAAATCGTAACGGATTCAAAGTGCTAATTGAGCAAAAATATGGCATCAGTACAAAGTAACAACAAAAAATGCATTAGCGATAGCACTATCAGTATTAGTACAGACATAAGTCTCAACGCTTCGGAGACTGAATACTCAAAGAAGGTCAGATTGATTTTAAATGCAAACAATGGCTGAAAATGGCTCCAAAAAAAAAGATTTCCAGTGGGCGCATTTACTGGAAACTGCAAGAAGGATGGACCGCCATTATAGCTGAAAGAATATGCCAGTAACATAAAACGATCGATTGCGTGTTTTCTTTCAAAAACAATATTGTAACCCCAAGAGTTCTGCACAGTATTACACAAAATTTATTGGTTCATGTATTGAGTGCAATGCTAGTGTTACGTCCTACATTCTACACGGTTCTTCTTTGCGCAACTTTCTCACGATTAGTCGGTAAAACTCAAAGAAATCTCCAATGGAAATTTGTCCGTTACATATCTTATCGAAAAAAAATATATCTTAATGGAAATTTGGCCGTTACAAATGTTACCTAATAAATTCCTCAAAAACGGGAAATTTCCCATTAACAAAATCTAACGGACAAACTCTCCGGACAAATAAAAATTAAACCATAAAACTCGCTAAGATTATTTCGGGTTCGTTATACATTCCTTCACGTATCGAGATTTTCGATAAGAAAATTGTCCTTTGAGTTTCCGACGACGATCACGTTTGCACCGATAAAATTTTATAGCGTCTACATTAAATACCACCACCAAGCACCTCGCCTTATTCCCGCCTACCCCGACATCAATCCTTAAGTTCAATTTCTTATTGGAAATCTATCTTTATTACTTTCCTCCACTCTAAGATTTCCTCAAGGATCCAAAATCTTAATTCGTTCCCCACAAATCCCTTCCAAAATCAAAAATCTGAGTATAAAAAGAAGACACCCAGTAGCAGAACCGCCAGTAGTAGAGAGAGAGTCAGAGTTTTCCGAACAGTTCTACTCCGGTCTCAACTCAAGCAATACCTCTCTGACTCCTTAGAATCAAACTCAATATCGACGACTTAAAATCGAATTCAGTATTCGAACTTAGAAATATTTAGTGTTAAGCTACGTAGTAAAGTATTAATAATTTAACAAAGTGTTTGAAACTAACCAGTGTTTGTATCTAAATGATTTTAGTAAAAGTGTTTGTTAACAAGTTGTGGCGGCTCACCGCCACACCGCTACACTGACGCGGCATAATACGCCGCGGCGCCGCTACGCGCCGCAGGGCTTCTGCCGAGTTACGAGCTTGCGGCTACACCGCCAGGTTGCGCAGGCGGTGAAAAGCTTTCTCGCGATCAAGCATCGATCGAAGCTGTATAAAAGAGCTTCACCGCAGATTTTTCTTCACTCACTCGCTTCAAGGCGAGCTCTCTACAGGGCTCTTAACTTGAGTCTTACTCTGCTTTAGCAGAGCGTAACCAGAGGCAAATTTGTCTCACCGTTTTTCTCACGTTGCCTCGCAAGACACGTAAAAGAAAAACAAAGTTCCAGCTTCAGCCGCACACTTCAACCAAGCGGCCCGCTGACTTATCAGTACCGCCGTCACCTCCTCAGACTCTAGCGTGGAAGCTAATTCCCCTAGAGTTCTGCGTCCAGTTCATTCGGCCACCAAGGGACACTCTCGTTGCTGGCGACATCCGAATTTGGAGACCTCTCTCTCCTCGGTACACAGAACATTCTGTTACGCCGAGAGCCGAGACGGTTGCATTTTCAGGCACACCGGAAACTCGTTCCGTGGCCATCCAGACCTCGCCGCCTAGAGCGTGCTCAGAGAGCAGCTGGAAGAAGCAAGATCACTTTCCAAACGGAGTTCCTCCAACACCAGGAAAGGGGCTGCAACGAGCCAATTCAATAGAACCGTCCTTTTTAGGACCCGTTCAATATACAAAGACGCGGCCGGTAATTTCTTACCGCGCCCGTCAATTTTTCTTTTAAACTTCTCGGTCTTACACACATACCGAGAAAGCGCCTCTGGCGCAATCAATTAATTCAAACATAATACAGCACTTGTATATACTCATTTCTCTGACGAAGAAAATAAATTATATTTTCTAACAAAATTGGTTTTCATAAAATCTTTAACCAAGTCGAACACATCCTTAGGGCAATACGCCCATACAAATAATTAGAAGTAAACCATTTTTTCGCGTACAACCGTACCTTAACCATTATCCCAATCTTCGTTGCTTCGAATCAGCACTCAGAACCACTTGCTCCGGTGCGGACCACTGCACGTTGTATTTGGTCTCTGTATCCCCGCTAATCGTGGTGCGGCCCACCGCACGCTTTTAGCCTGGAATTTTCGAACTAACAATATCTTCCTTCATGCCTGAATCCAAAACGCGCAGTGGAGGAGTGAAATATCGTGCGCGCCAATTACTTCTCCAATACACTAAATCGGCTACTGCGGAAAACTCGATATACATCGGTGTGAAAAGAGACTATTTCGACGACGAGTATGAGGACTTACGCAACGATTCTGATCAATTTTCGCAACGGGAAGGATACAACCCTCATCGGCCGTGGTCCTTCACTCTCATTCCCCTCAGCTGCAATCAGTCTCCGATCGACCCAGTGCGAATACCGCTGACTGACCCCAGAAGGATCAAGTACACCTCAAGGCCGACTACACTTGGATTTTAGAATTTGACTCACCGTTCTCGATCAACGAGGCACGATCCAAGAAGCTCTAACAATAAGTACATTTTGAAAACATCCAAGTAGTAAGTCTAAATTTCATAGTCACTGCTCATTTCTCTCTCTCTCTCTCTCCCGACTGAGAAGTCAAACCAAATTAGCAAATACGTCGATGTAACGTCAACTCATATTACAACCTAATTCTAGTGTGTAAATCCTTAATAGTTGTAGGACCTCCGTCATCCACCTCCCTCCTCCCCTTTGAAAATCGCATGAGGTTCCGCTCTTGGTAAAAGGAGTTAAATCTCTTGACCAGAAAAGGGAACCACGAACAATTGGTTGAGGCCTCTAATAGCGTAATATCGATCCTTACGATCATTGACTTATTCTCAGCCAAAGGAAATCGTTCGGCTCGCGCGGTTGCCTCCCCTCATACCGACCAGCGAGCAAACACCACAAATTCATACTTTTATTGTTACGTCCGTCCGTATGCCTGACTCCGCCCTTTCTTTCCAAGTTAGGACGTAACACTAGCATAACCGGCATGTTGCTAACCCCACCAAAAAGAGACGTTGATGTGATTTTTTCATGTAAGATAGAGAACATCAAAGCTAAAATGCACGTAGGCTATAAAAAGCGGCAATTAAGAGGTCAATGTCGTGAGAAAATTGCCATAAAAATGATAGAACAACGAAAAAATGCAGTCACTTTCAAACGAGAGAAGGCGAGACGATTAAAAAAATTTGGAAGAAATAACATACCGATATTACCGAATACTGCTTCTACGCAAAGCAAAAAAACAGCAATTAAGATGCATGGATTGAAGTTTGCAAATCCTCTGATAAATCTACTACATCAATCGGAGTGCGGGAAATATGCGGGCTCTATACACAGTATTGCGCTATTAAAAGTTCACTGCATGTATTGGATACCTGAGCAGCAACAAATATATACTGCTAGGTGCAAAAAAGATTCAAATGCTTTTCTAACTATAGATGCAACAGGGAGTATTGTGAAACGTGACAAACAGCAGGATCCACATGTATTCTCATATCAGTGTATGTTGGTAACTCAAGAAGGTAGTGTACCAGTTTTTCAGATGGTCTCCGCCGACCAATGGTCTTTCCAAGTTGCACATTTTCTGCGGTTTATTTTAACAAAAGATGTGCCTTATTCTCCCATTGTTACATGTGGTTTTTAGACGCGCCATATTAAATGCTGTATCCGAAATTTTTGGTAGGTGCAGCAATTTGCCTGACTACTTACAAAAATGTTATAATGCTGTTGTGGCAAGTTCTACTATACTGCCGGCAACTTATATTAGACTCGATGTAAGCCACTTAATCGCTATGGTGTCACGATGGAAATGTCTGAAAACGAAAGTACATGTAGCACGAAGATTTTATTTACATTGCATTGCCCAGGCGTATCAGATGAGTGACTTTAAGACTTTATCGTATTTTCTAGAGTCAGTATTTTCTACTGGCGGTAGCTTTAAGCGAATATCTGGGCACCACGAAAAACGAGGTAGCCGTGCCAGCACAAATATGTATGAAATTCCTTGACAAAATAATAGAAGAAGTTGCTTTTACAGATTTAAAAGCAGATAACAACGAAGCTACTCAAAACGAAGATAACGACAATGACATTTTGAAAGACGATGCTTCTGATTGGAAGACGTGGATCAATACAATCTACGCTACCGCCCAAGACATTGGTAGTAAATCCAAAGAAGGAACCATAATTAATGCATGTTTTAATCCTGATTTTGCTCGACGTCTCAAAAAGCAGTCAATCCCGTATCTACCACTTTAAACGGTATTATGCGACCACATTTTGAGATAGGTTCAACGATAGCTACATCCTCGTCGGTCGAGTCAATTTAATGACCTGAAAAATCGGGCGTTTAAAAATCAATTGCCAATACGAATTGATAAGTTCGTCCTCCAACATTTAGATCACCTGGAGAGTAAACTGATACTTGCCTCACACGAAAGTGACCTGCCATCCATTAACAACGACATTATAAAAGAATCTGTTCTCCAGCAGGAAGAAATAGATGTTTTTGAGTATTGTGATATATACATATACGAGACTATGATTACTTTGTTTCGGAAATTGATTCTGAACATCGAAATCTGTTACAAAGTTCAAGAAACGAATCAAAGTTAACCAGCGAGAACAATGCTATCTTGTCAATAGAAATAATGACTAATAATGACGTTTCGTCGAGTACTCTTGATTCGTGTAATCTTTAGAATACGTGTGAGAATTGACGTGGATTAATCGCTAAGGAATCAATGAAAACCGCCAAACCAAAAGAATCACCGGTAAAAAAGAAATCCAAGCCAACGTATTTGGAAAAATACCCTGAATGGATATTCATAAAAGATTCGCTGGTATCTAAGCTTCCTATCTTCAAGAATGGCTCTTTTTGTAAATCTGTATGTATGGGAAAATATAAGCTCAATGTAAAGTGTACTTGCGTGTTTGATTCGCTATTTCAAGTAATAATGAGTAGCATTGCATCGAATACAGAGTATTACGAGAAACTTTCAAAATCAACAAATCAGACGACAAGATTAGCTCTGAAAGTATTGCATGGTGAAAAACTACTAACGATGAAGTGTTACAAAGAGAGAGCAGAAATACTTTCCAGTATTGAACTTTTTAGGGATGCGGTAAAATGGTTTACGAGAACTTTAAAACAATTAAATACTGAATGCAATGTAGTCCACTTAGCCGAGTATCTATTTGTAGATATTCCTAGCTGCAAAATAAAAGGTTCCTGCTCATGCGGATATAATTTTAGTAACTCAAAAGTTACCCTTAGCGTTAATGTTGACGTACTTTTATGCCAAGGCTTTGGTTTAATGCAGAAAGCAATTGATAATGGCCAAATAATGAAACGGACATGTAAACTATGCAAACGTGCAAAAGTAGCATTAGTGACGAAGTTGAATATGGACCACATGTGATAATCGACACATGCGTCCTCACTGATAATACGTACACAGTAAGGAATACTGAAATTCGCCACGATCTTGATTCAATCGCTAAAACTATCGAGATAAAAAATAAAAACAATATTGTTAACCACCATTTGCTGACTGGTTTAGTCTATTGGTCTCCGGGACACTATATTGCTTACATAAAATCTGGTATGTACTGGTATGAGTACAATGACCCAGACCCTGCATGTCGCAGCATTAATCCGCGAACAGAAATTAAGCCTAAATTTTCTAAATTTATCTAAAATAAATTAAAGAGTTTTGTTATACGTCATCGTTAATTAATCATCAATTAAAGATAACGTGTATGGGTTTTAACAAAATGAAAAATAAAAGGAATAAGAACAGAGAATAGCATAGGAAAGAAAGAGAGAGAAGCTATTTCTTTCTATCTTCTCTCTCTTTCTTTCCTATGTTATTTCCTAGTATTTATATGTTTCATTATGTTAGTGCCCTATTAGCGCTCAAGTTATTAAATATATACCACAATGTTTTAAATGCACTAAACAGTTGCATTCATCAGTGAATGATTGATCAGTGCCGTTCAAATCTTCTTTATCTTTAAGATTTATAAAAAAGTATATTATAAGTATGGGCGTAATGCCTCAAGAATGTGTTCGAACTGGTGAGAAGTGAGATAGAGTCAATTGTGTAGAAATGTGTTTATTTCTTTGTCAGAGAGAAGTATGTATATACAGTTGGTGTGTTTAGTACTTTGAGTGCGCCAGCGGCGCATTCGCGGCAAAGTGTAAGGCCACGAGTTTAGAATGAAAATTGACGGGCGCGGTAATATATTACCGGCCGCATCGGCGTGATTGGAATCGGGTCCTAAAAAGGACGATTCTTGTGAGGGTGCATGTTGCTTCCCTTTCCCATATGCCGGAAGTATTCCGTGCGGAAAGTGATCCTCTACATGGTAGTTGCTCTGTGAGCAAGCCTTAGGCGGCGAGGTTTGCGTTGCGGTGGAGTATGTCTCCATTGTGCCATGCGCTGCGACCGTCCGGCTCTCGGTGGCGCAAGTGAGTCTGCGAGCCGAGGAGAGAGAGGCCTTCGCATTCGGATGTCCCCTGGTACGTGAGTGTCCCGTGGGGGCCGAGTCAACCGGGCACAGAACTCTAAAGGAATTGTTTTCCGCTGTAGAGTCTGTGGTGGCGACGACGATGCTGGTGCGTCAGCTGACCGGAGATGCACATCCCTACGTGAGGTGTGCGGTCGGAGCTGGGACTGAGTCTCTCGCTTCCGTGCCTTCCCAAGCACTGTGAAAAGTCGAGAAGACTTGCTGGTTGCGCTCTTTGAAGCAGAACTGTGACTCCGTTCAAGGGCCCTTTGTTAAGAGCTCGCCTTGAAGCGAATGAATGAGGAAAAGCTTGCGGCGAAGCTCTTTTATACGGCTTCGATCGATCCTCGATCGCGAGAAAGCCTTACACCGCCTGCGCAACCTGGTGGTGTATCGGCAGGCTCATAACTCGGTAGAAGCCCTGCGGCGCGTAGCGGCGCCGCGGCGTACTATGCCGCTTCAGTACAGCGGTATGGTGGTGAGCCGCCACAATAAGTATAGTATATATTTTTACATTTGGAAAAAGTATATATCACATAAAAAGTATATTATATAGTCAGTATTCAGAACGCACTTATAAAGATGTTAACGCGTTGTCAAAAGAATTTGTATTATGTAAAACAAATTCTTCTATTGGATAGTAACACGCTAACATTTTTAAGCGCGTTTCTGAATACTGACCTATGTATATCTTTACATTTTGAAAAAAGTTATCAATAATTTTGTATTATGAAAAATAATTTACCATATAATTTTGAGATTTCTTGAAAGTTCCTTTGAAGTACTTGGCAATGTATTAATGTTATCAATATTAGTTTTATCAGTACTTTTTTTTTCATTGTTTTTATACTGACTTATGAAAGAAAACAATTAAGGGTTAAACAATTTAAAAGTGTATTTTAAATTCGTAAATTGTTCGCTGTTTTATTTTATTTATAAGGTGGTAAAACTTTTTATAAAATGTATCAAATACATAAATGCATACAAACCATTCGTTAAATGTGGAGGACTCGGTAATTTAGACAAATTTTTATTATTGGACTTAGACAAATTGTTATAATTGTTGTTATCGTCTGATGACGATGAATTATTCTCCTTAAATGCAGAGCCATAGGTTTACCTTATTACTTTCCTTTTTTTAGTACTGGGTAACCTACTGGACACATCAGAATGTACATCAAAAAAATTTTGAGTTTTGCTACATTTTTCTGTTGCCTTCGAAAAATTGGCTAAAATAAAATAAACGACATAATATTACAGGATATACAATAAAAATGGATTTTCAATTAGTTTACTAAGAAAACATAATATGTAATATATTCACCGAAAGTTCCATTTCATATAATCCGAATAGGATATGATGGCCAACAAATATTTGGTTCCTCATGATTTTTAATTGCAGCAGTTAACTTTTAAAAGTAAGTGACGGCCAGTAACACTTGTTATCAATTATCCAAGTAGATGGAACTGCTTTCACAGTATCTTCGTCCGTAAAAATTACAATTGTTTACGTTTTAGTCATCTTTTTCTGCAAATTATCAAAGATTTGTGTACGCAGTATTATTCTACAGCACATTAATAAATATTATGAATATCTATATGAAGTCGAACCGTTAACGAATAAAGAGAAAGACTTTTTTATTCCCAAAAAATGTATATTCTGAACGAAGTAATTATTTTAACAAGTTTATATGCGAAAGCACTTGTTTCGGTTCTGTGCATATCATTAATTTTAATTATGAAATAAAATCGACATTATTTAAATCATTTTTAATTAAAATTTTTTAATATGTAAAAATAAAATTATTATAATCCAATCATAGAGAATGAAGTAAAGGAAATATTTTAATAAATCAATATGAAAACAAACTGCCTAACTTGAATACATATGTAATACGACAAAGTTTAGGAGAATTTTTCTCCAAAAATGTTAAACGAGATGCATGTGAATTTCTTATAGCTTGTGACGTGACGCTTTTCGAGCGCCGTCACAAGGGCGATAGCCCGGCCGAGGGAGCAAGGAGCCCTGGTGTTGCTCCTCGCGTGGAGAGAGCAACCTGCGAGACTCCACAATTTTTGCGCGTCGTTTGTATTGTAATTCCTGTTTTTGTACCGTAATACCGTTTTTGAGTTGTAAGGCGAGACCCCGTGCGGGCGGCGTTGCGTGTTTTGTGCCTCAGGGCGAAGACAGCATCGCCAGGGAAGCCGGACACCGGGGGATCATCCGCAGGGGCCACGCGTTAGTGACCCCACGAAAAAGGTCAGGTACCGCGATTCCGTCGCCTCCGCCATCCAAGCCCTATCTAACTCCGCTTTGGTTTCAGCCACAAAGTCAAAAGCAACACAAAGACACGCAGCAGCGGACCTCGCCCGGCTGCAGACGGCTTCGAGGACCCCGAAGATGCTGCACCCGGAAGGACCGGAGTATGGCCCGGCCAGCCTAACCAGTCTCTTCCGGGAACATCGACTTACCGACACGTTATCAGCCGAAAGACTTGAGGAAACCACAGTGAGCGGAAGGGGGCGCCCTGGATGAACTGTGGGCGGTTCTCAGGGGCCCCCCTTTTCGGAAAAATCGGCAGGATGCGCAGGAAGGCGACGCGAATCTGAAAGGACCTAGAGGCAGAGCCGAGAAGAGTCACTGTTCGGTGTGACACAAGTGCGCGAGGACGACATCAGGGACTCAGCCCGACGACACCGAAGACGCCGAGGACGTCCAATCGTTGTAAGCCGCCTCTCGGGTAGCCGTAGAGTTCCGTCCGGTGATGGCTGGTAGCGTGAGTTCGTTTAATATGTAGTGTCTCTCACATTAACCGTAGTGTTTGATATCGTGAGCGCTCAATTACGCTCAATTACCGCATGTCCAGCCGGCCCCGGATATCGCGTAACAGTCTCTCTGTCTTGTGGGAATTCAGCGCCGACAGTCTTTTCTCGTTGCCGTTTCGTTACCGTTCGTTTAGTTACCGTACCGTCCTGCCGTTACCGTCTTTTAAAAGAAAAGAAAAACCGATTGCTACCGTTTTCTTGCGATACCGCTCCGTTACCGTTTGCCGCGTTATCACCGTACCGGAAGTACCGTGAATGTCTGCGGGCGGATTTTGATCCGGGAACGTTCTCCGCGAGATTGCGGTTACCGCCAAGTTCGCGTCTCGGCGAGAAACGGGAAAGCCCGCGAAAAATAGCCGTTCCGCGACATCTCAGTCCCGGCCGTTAGGCTCCCGTCGCTTAAAGTCTGTTTATTTGGCCTTCACCGGCCGTATCGAATGATCAGAGTATAAGTCCCGTGTTTACCGGATAGAGTCGGATCAGCGGCGAACTATCGTGATCGCATCTCCGTGATTTCGCGTATTTGTCTAACTTTATTCTTGTTATCGAGTAATTGGGCGAATGGCCCTGCTACCGCATTGAACCGTCTCCGCCGTATCGGCTCAGGCCGAACGCTGCACATCTTTACCCTTGTAAGCCAAATTATGGAAATACATTATTGTTAACTATTAAGTATTGAGTTGTCCTTGTGTTCGCCTCTCACTCCAGATATCTACGTTAAGTAAAAGAACTGCGCCCCTCTGCCATACTGAGCGGGGAGCGACCGCGCAAATTTTGAGAACTATTAAAGTTACCGATACCGCGGTGCGATTATTCGCACCTGGCGCCTATTTCCGGTTACCGTTATCGCGTGAGTTACCTTGCTCCCGAATTGTGTGGAGTACCGCGAGTTACCGAATCGTGCAGTTATTGCCGATTTCGCGAGTTACCTTGCTCCCGACGAGCGTGGAGTACCGCGAGTTACCGAATTAAGCATCTGTTTCTGATACCGTAAGTTACCGAGTCGAGCAGTTATTGCCGATGCCTCGAGTACCGATTTCCATTGGGCGTGCTCCCTCGGATCTGGCGTGATTCCGAGGCTAGTTCACGTCGCAAGCTCTTTGCACGAAATACGATTATATAAAAAATTTAGTTGAGCATCAAGTCACTTCCATTAAACGATGTAAAAATTGTCATAATACGACGACTATTGTTAATAAAAATATCCTTCTTTCAATTCCTGTTAATAAACGGAAGAAAAAAAGTTTCGATCTTAATGAATTATTAAATGTAACATTTTCTCATTGGTGTCAATTACACAACGAATCATGTGAAAATTGTACAGAAAATGACATATTATGTAAAAGTGAATTAATATTAACCGGAGATATAATTGTCATGCATTTAATAACAATTCAAGACGGTATATCAACAAAAACAGATAAGTTTACTTTACGTGCTATCCCAACAACTAAAATAAATATTGCTGGACAATTCTACAAAGTTATGAGTGCTATATTCCATCATGGATCATGTATCGAAAATGGTCATTACACAAGTATATGTAGAGAAGAAATGTCTAATACTTGGATTGAAGCTGACGATGCGCAAATTAGAAAAAGACAATGGCCTAGAGGCGCTAAAGATATCTGTATCATTTTCTTACAGAAAATTGATAAGTAATTGGTGGTATTATTTGATCATATCTTTTGATAATAAATGGTAAAAAGAATTGTCATATATAATCAAATATTTTATTAAAATATGTTCACTGATGACGAAAATCTTTATGGATAATCAAATATATGTAAAAAAAAAGAAAATAAAGAAAGTTAAGCCAATGACGCTTAAATTAGACAAATACAATGGCCTAGAAACGATTTGTTTGATATTTACATAATTATATATAACTTTGTATTATTGCAACATTAATCAAAGAGGACCGTTTTATATGACGGGGGTGGTGGTGGAACTCTTTAGCAAAATCTAATTAATTATTTCACAATTGTTATTTCACTCTGAAATATCAATATAAAGGCCGGTATTCATAGTCCGTTCTTATATTTAAGATTGTCTTAAGTATTGTCTTAAAATGCTACGAACCAATCAAAAAGCCATATTAGTATCTTAAGACGACGATGACGACGACTTAAGACGATCTTAAATATAAGAAATGACTATGAATACCGGCCAAAGTTTATATATTTAGTAATATTTTTACTGAAAAAAAGAAATGATATCCATCAATCAACAAATTACCTTTTTAAAAAAAGGTAAAAAAAAGGCGCCAAGTACACGCAAACCTTCCAAAAAAAAGTTGTTGTATACACGCAAACCTTCCAAAAAAAGTTGTATATATCAACACGCAAACCTTACAAAAAAGTTGTATATTTTATATCAACAAATTACCTTTTTAAAAAAAGGTAAAGAAAAGGCGCCAAGTACACGCAAATCTTCAAAAAAAAAGTTGTTGTATACACGCAAACCTCCCAAAAAAAGTTGTTGTATATATATACCTCCCAAAAAAAGTTGTTGTATATATATACAAAAAAAGTTGTTGTATATATCAACACGCAAACCTTACAAAAAAGTTGTATATTTTATATCAATCAACAAATTACCTTTTTAAAAAAAGGTAAAGAAAAGGCGCCAAGTACACGCAAATCTTCCAAAAAAAAGTTGTTGTATACACGCAAACTTCCCAAAAAAAGTTGTTGTATACACGCAAACCTCCCAAAAAGAGTTGTTGTATACACGCAAACAAATTTTTGGGAGGTTTGCGTGTATACAACAACTTTTTTTGGTATATATATACAACAACTTTTTTTGGGAGGTTTGCGTGTATACAACAACTTTTTTTGGGAGGTTTGCGTGTATACAACAACTTTTTTTTGGAAGATTTGCGTGTACTTGGCGCCTTTTCTTTACCTTTTTTTAAAAAGGTAATTTGTTGATTGATATAAAATATACAACTTTTTTGTAAGGTTTGCGTGTTGATATATACAACAACTTTTTTTGTATATATATACAACAACTTTTTTTGGGAGATATATATATACAACAACTTTTTTTGGGAGATTTGCGTGTATACAACAACTTTTTTTTTGAAGATTTGCGTGTACTTGGCGCCTTTTCTTTACCTTTTTTTAAAAAGGTAATTTGTTGATATAAAATATATAACTTTTTTGTAAGGTTTGCGTGTTGATATATACAACTTTTTTTGGAAGGTTTGCGTGTATACAACAACTTTTTTTTGGAAGATTTGCGTGTACTTGGCGCCTTTTTTTTACCTTTTTTTAAAAAGGTAATTTGTTGATTGATGGATATCATTTCTTTTTTTCAGTAAAAATATTACTAAATATATAAACTTTGGCCGGTATTCATAGTCATTTCTTATATTTAAGATCGTCTTAAGTCGTCGTCATCGTCGTCTTAAGATACTAATATGGCTTTTTGATTGGTTCGTAGCATTTTAAGACAATACTTAAGACAATCTTAAATATAAGAACGGACTATGAATACCGGCCTTTATATTGATATTTCAGAGTGAAATAACAATTGTGAAATAATTAATTAGATTTTGCTAAAGAGTTCCACCACCACCCCCGTCATATAAAACGGTCCTCTTTGATTAATGTTGCAATAATACAAAGTTATATATAATTATGTAAATATCAAACAAATCGTTTCTAGGCCATTGTATTTGTCTAATATTTAAGCGTCATTGGCTTAACTTTCTTTATTTTCTTTTTTTTTACATATATTTGATTATCCATAAAGATTTTCGTCATCAGTGAACATATTTTAATAAAATATTTGATTATATATGACAATTCTTTTTACCATTTATTATCAAAAGATATGATCAAATAATACCACCAATTACTTATCAATTTTCTGTAAGAAAATGATACAGATATCTTTAGCGCCTCTAGGCCATTGTCTTTTTCTAATTTGCGCATCGTCAGCTTCAATCCAAGTATTAGACATTTCTTCTCTACATATACTTGTGTAATGACCATTTTCGATACATGATCCATGATGGAATATAGCACTCATAACTTTGTAGAATTGTCCAGCAATATTTATTTTAGTTGTTGGGATAGCACGTAAAGTAAACTTATCTGTTTTTGTTGATATACCGTCTTGAATTGTTATTAAATGCATGACAATTATATCTCCGGTTAATATTAATTCACTTTTACATAATATGTCATTTCCTGTACAATTTTCACATGATTCGTTGTGTAATTGACACCAATGAGAAAATGTTACATTTAATAATTCATTAAGATCGAAACTTTTTTTCTTCCGTTTATTAACAGGAATTGAAAGAAGGATATTTTTATTAACAATAGTCGTCGTATTATGACAATTTTTACATCATTTAATGGAAGTGACTTGATGCTCAACTAAATTTTTTATATAATCGTATTTCGTGCAAAGAGCTATAAGAAATTCACATGCATCTCGTTTAACATTTTTGGGTAAAAAATTCTCCTAAACTTTGTCGTATTACATATGTATTCAAGTTAGGCTGTTTGTTTTCATATTGATTTATTAAAATACCTAAAATACTTAATTTATCATACTCAAATATTAGTTTTCCAATAACATTTAAATGTAAAAAGCATTGCAATACTGCATTTGCATAACACGAACCCTTATCTATATTTTGAAAACCATACGTGACCCAAGTAATATTTTTTCGAACTTTTTTATGTGATTCTTGAACAGAACTAATTATTTTGGGTTGTACCCATAAAATATCTTTTATTTTACGATACTTTTCTTTTGAAACAGAAATTATATCTGTTTTGGATTTGTGTATTCGTTTTAATCGATTATATTCAACAATAGCTTCTTCACTAGCTTCTATAGAGGAAGGGTCAAAATTGATCAAATGCAATCCATCTGAAGATGTTACTCGTGACAATGCAACATAAACTTGGCCGTGACTAAATACAGAATTACCTATGTCTATAATAGCATTCTGCAAACTCAGGCCTTGGCTTTTATGAACAGTAATTCCGTAACTTAGACACAATGGAAATTGTTTTCGAATAACATATGCTTTCTCCATCACCGCAAATTTGACATTTACTCTTTCAATTAAATATTCTAAACCTGATGGCAAAAAAAGCTTAATTTTTTCTATATAACCGTGTAACGATGCAGCATGCATCGTCACGGCTACGGACCGAACATCGTCCGTAGCCAAAAAGGGCGCATCGCGCGCCGATAAACTTTTCGTATAAACACCGACGGTCAATCGCCGGACGGCCCCCCACACCCGACCGTTTTCGAAATTTACCAGGTGGGGGTCCGCCGGCTAAACCGCCGATGCTTGCCGATCCTTCGCCAGTCGGGCGGCAGCCGGGTATAAAAGAGGCCCGGCTGTACGCTTTTCCACCAGATCCCGTTCACTGCTCGCCAGTGAACGTCCTGTTGCGAGAGCACTCGTAATCCTTCGAGAATACTCGAAGTCTATGTCCAGCAGCCTCACGAGCACGAGCATACTCGTGCACCAACCGAGCATACTCGGCCTCAGGAACCACTTCCACGTTACGGGCACACCCGTATCCTCGCCGAGCATACTCGGCTCTAGACCACGATACGAGAATACTCGTATTCCTGCCGAGCATACTCGGCCGCCAGGAACCGTCCTCCGTTCCGTCGTGCGAGCATACTCGCACGTTACCGAGCATACTCGGTTTCGTTACCTCGCATACGAGCGCACTCGTATTATAACCGAGCATACTCGGTCTCGTTACCTAAATACGAGCACACTCGTATATTACCGAGCGCACTCGGCTTCATTCTTACATACGGGCCTACCCGTATACCACCGGGAATACTCGGCTCCACGTTAAAACACCAGCCATTTCGAGACGCGGGCAATACGCGCGTCTTCGCGCCCGTCTTCATCCCCTTAAAATCGGGTCCTCAAATCCGGCAGGCAATCGCGAACTAATCGAACCAGCGGCAAACATCGACACCACCGCGCACGCGGCCGAACATATCGATCAGTCGATCGATCCTCGCCGTCGCTCGAACGCATCGACCAACGCGCTCGCAGTCGCCTAGGGGCCACTGCAACACCCGCGCTTGCGCTGACGCTTTCTCGTCACAATTATTCACCACCACCGAGATAATTTATAAACCGCGTTCAAACCAACATATTAAAACGCTCTGTATCCACACGGATTTGTAAAGTATAGACTTCATCAGTTAAGAAATAAATCTTGTTTTATTACTACATTTTATTTATTTCATCCGAGCATTCTTCTGCGTGCC
The DNA here is from genome assembly GCF_040581485.1 of Linepithema humile. Taxonomy (NCBI): domain Eukaryota; kingdom Metazoa; phylum Arthropoda; class Insecta; order Hymenoptera; family Formicidae; genus Linepithema; species Linepithema humile. Next base: position 11,539,914 of record NC_090130.1, on the reverse strand, counting down.
CCCAACCGACCGAACTCCTGACTCCGACGAGTTACTCCACGCAAAACAACGTACCATTTCAACCGTTAGAAATATCTTGTACAACTGAAATGACTTTAGCAATTGTACCATTAACAAGACCCAAACTAGCATCAATATTACGCCTTATCATAACTTTTGCTCCAATTTTTATAACAATTTGTTTCGAAAGCCCAGCTGTTTTAGAATTATCATCATCATTATTTTCCAACACTTTTAATATTTTCTTTTTTATATATGGAATACATTCAATTGTATCTTCAGCAATTAATAATATTTCTTTCGAAGCAATACGACTTAACATTGCAGCATTCAAAACGTCACACATGTGACAAGTGGGCAATAAACAAACGGTATCTGATGGCAAATTGTTAATAAAATCACATAATTCATTTAATCTAAATTCGAAGGAATCTTCTGTAAAAGATATTTTCCTATTTTCCAAAATTTCATAATCAGACTTTGTTAATAAACCAATACGAATTCTTGACAATAATTCACGATAAGACTCATCTTCTTGCTGGCGCATATTAATTGTCAACTCATCGTAATCAAATAATGTAGTCCACAAATTTACAGTCTGTAGGCAACCGATATATTTGTTAACTTTTTCATTTGACAAATCTTTAAAGACAGAATCTTCATGTACAGGAGGCAATTGAAGCAAATCTCCAAACAAAAGAATATGCCTTTTACCAAACCAGCCATCATCACAATCACTTGAATCAAATATTTCAGACAATCGAAGATGTATGTACATTAAAGTCAAATTAGATATCATTGATACTTCATCGATTATAAAAAGAATAACATCTTTAAGTTCCGCTCGTAAAAGTTTTAACACATGATCAGACAATCGTTTATATTTAGGAGTATTACCATGTTCAACAGGTAATTGAAGCAATCTATGAACTGTCAAACCGTCTATATTAAACGCTGCTATGCCAGTAGGTGCTGCTACAGCAGTATCTTTTTTGAGATTTTGTTTTATCCAGCACTTAACAGTTTTAATTAAATAACTTTTTCCAGTACCACCTTCTCCACTAACATATAATCGCAATATTTATTTATCTGACTCTATAATAGTAATAACTCTATCGAATACTCTTTTTTGATCTATATTTAATTTCGCAATCATTTCTGATACATCAATATCTTTAATATTTTTATCACCGAGATCCTTAAAATCTTGCATCGCTTCACCAGCTTCTATATTTTGAACACCTATTGGATTGTCAGGATCATCTTGCGACTCATGTTTTTGTACTTCATCTAAATGTTGCTGCACTAACTCTTTAGCATTTTCAAATGCTTTTTGCAATTCTTCTAGTTTTTCGTGATATTGTAATGCTTCTGTTAAATGTAGTTTTACCTTGTGAAATGATTCTGCATAAGTATCACATCCATTTCTAAGCTCTTCTAATTCTCTCCACAGTTCGAACAGAAGTAATAACGCAAAGAAATACTTTTCCGGTTGTGTATTAACATTATATCTATAATGATTAATAAGATATCCACGCTGTCGTCGTCTAAGATATCCATTTTTAAATTTATAGAATTCAACAAACTTATTTTGTGGTTTGATTTTTGTAATATCATACCATTTTGCAAACTCATAAAGAGACATACATTCTAATTCTTTTGGTCTCTGTGGATAGTGGTTATCTATCAAAGATTCACAAAATATATCTGTCGATTGATCATCAAGTACTTCAATCTCTTTACGAGTTTTCAATTTTCTACATCTTATTCGATTAACATCTAACCATCTAATAGTTGTATTTGGATCAGTTCCATATAAAGCAATACCCAGTAATGTATCAGCAGCTTCAAGAGCTCCACATTCTCTATTACTCGTAAATCGCAAGGCAATACTCCAAAGATAGCTCATCAATGATTTATTCGTATTAATAATAGTATCAGACAACTCACATTTTCCCGCTTTATTCATATATTTAGTAATGTACCAGGTAAGCAGTGACGACTTTTCGCCAATAAATTGTATATCCATATTTCCTTCCCATGCAGTAAGAAGAACAGGATTATAATCATTTATATTACTTTCATCTTCAGTTCGCGGAAGATCATAAAGCCTGCTTCTATGTTTTAATTGCTTTCTACCTGCTATGGCAGTTGTGACATCTCTTATACTTAACGTCTCAGTGACAGGACGAGGAAATCCAAAACGACATCTCCGAACAACTTTACGTCCAACTTTTTTAGAACGGAGACAGTAATCATTATGTTTGTGTCGTTGATGCGTATTAACACGTCTATACAATAATGGTGAAATATTTTTATCTGGCATTTTACAGCTTATATATTTTAAAATAAATTTGGAAACTTCTTCAATAGAAGATTCACCAAGAATTGGAGCATTTTTTATCCAAATTAATAAATGAAAATGTTGTATGCCTCTACCTTGGTATTCTCGTCGCCAAAAATAATGAGTGACTTCTCCGATCGGATGATCTTTGGAACAAATAAAGTCAAGCATCGCACGAAACGTATTATCGAGAAATCTCGATGTTGACACAGGATCTCTAGCAACAAGTACACTGGTGCATGCCGAAGAATCGCACCATCCATTTACTTCACGAATATATTCACCTAACTCTTCCCATAACCATTCAGCGGGACTTAATGTTAGAAACCATGTTGCAGGTCCGTAATGTTGTGTCATACAATTTAAATTATTTCGCGGTTTACTCCAAAATTGTTCCGTATTCCTTAGTGTCGAAAATATTGTGGTTAAATCGGATTCTAACAATTCTTTGGACATTGCTTCTAAATATTCCGCAGCCGTATAACGAACTTGTGGATTAGTTACATTCATCTTATGAAAAATTCCACGATTTAATTGACGGATATTCGTATTATTTAACAAAAAGAATAGGTATTGTTGATTTAATCTATACTGTGGATGTTTAGACATTAAACGACATTTAACAAATTCATGATCATGAAGCTTGACCTGCCTAGTTTCGTGCTGTCCATTAATACCAAAAGAATATAAATCTGGAAAACATAATAAATCCAAAGATTTCTCACGATTATCCAAAGGTAAATCATAGACTTTTAACATTTGATATAAAGCTGTTGCAGTTTTATTTGTTCTCTTTTCATATAATGGATATATAGTATATTGCTCATAATAACCATCATTTTCATCATTAATAACCTGAGTTAGCATTGCCTCATGCTGATTGAATGCAGCATCTCCAAGATTTTTTGTTCCCTGTATTTCGGTTTCTAAATTATTACTTAATGACACATGCTCCTCATCCAATACATCTTTTGCAACATTTTCATCCTCTTGCATCTGGAATTCCAGATTATTTAATTTTTCCAAAGATAATTCATTATGACTATTTGGTAATATTATTTCAGAATACAAAGGATTATTATTCTTTAACCATATTAATGCATCAAATACTTTTTTAACATTTACCATCTCTTCCCATATAATTTTTGATTTTGTGGGAATACCTCTGACTAAGATATATAATTCATGATTAATATTTATTGCATCGGTATTAGAACATAATTTGTTTAATGTCTCTTGTATAGGAAGTGGTAAATGAAATGTTCTACCTTTAACTTTTTGTATCATTTGCCTTTCAGGTAATTTTTTGTTCATAACAGTTGTCATTTTAACAACAGTTTGAAATGCTTTAGCTCTCTGTATAAGAATCTTTTCAAATGTATTAAGAGATGATATTACTTCAGGCACATTATTTGTAAAAAGATTATTCAAAATGCAATACGCAGGCATTAAACCTTGACAAAATTTTTGTTTACAATAAATACATATATATTGTGCATTAATTTGTTGTTTCTTCACATGTATCATTAAATCTTTCCAAACTGGATTATCTATTTTTGCTTTAATGATTTCAGAAACATTTTTTTTATAACAAAGCTTTTCGCACGATACACAAGCATAACGCGGTGTATCCATTAGACGTTTTTTCAAGGCTTTAAACGCATTCTTATGCTTAAAAAAGATATCATCATCACTTATAATTGCATCGGTTTGTTGATGTTTGTATATATCTGCTTTCTCTTGTGCAGCAATAACAGTTTTATTTAATGCTTCCAAATCAGCACAATTTAATGCTTCATCTAAATTCAACATTTTTTGATACAAATTTATAAGTTGATAAATCAAACGCCTTATATTTCTCACTTTCGGAAAATGGGGCGATAACACAATAGAATTGGTAGAAACATCGCTCCACAAATAGTGAAATTAATATAGCAACTCTGTGCATGACCAAGTTTCGTATTTGATGTTTTTACTGTACATGTACGAATACTTTCTATCAATCTAGGAACATTCTTTACAGTACATGTACTAACAGTTTCAAGAAATTTTTCATATCGTTCAATCAAAACTGGATTGTCAATTTTACATGAGGTACTGCACGACCACGATTTTTTTGCTAGTGCTGTTATCAAAGGTAACACACTTACAATTTGCCCTTCCATGTTCATTACTAAAGATTCTTCTAAAATTGCATTACGATATGTAGACTCTACAAAATAATTTTCAGATGATGCTGTGTGTCTAGATATCCCACATAACACATCTAATTTTTCATTAATTCCACAACACTTATCAACAAGAGTCAAGCATACTTCTGATTTCTTTTTAAGTACAGCTAATATATTATACATCTTACGAATATAACTGTTCCTAATATGTATACACCAACGTATTATTTTCTCGGCTTCTAATTGTTTTTCGATCTGACCTGTAATATTTAATTTATTTGAAATATTTTTAATAATTATTGTGTGTGTGTCAAAGAAGTATGAAGTTTTATTGTTGAATTCTGACACCGAAAACTTTTATATTTTTTAACAATTTTATTTGCAACATTGCATTTATTTATTACAAATTTGCTTTTATTCTCTTTTCTTCTTTCTTCTCTTTTGTTCTCGTAATATTGTCTGTTACAACATTTACGCTGTAATATTTTTTGTCTACTTTGTTTGTTTTGCGAGCCTATAGCATAAAATATGCATTGTTGTGTGCTTTTTTCAACAAAATCTTCTTCATATCGCAATCTTTTTTTAGCGCAATCATTTTTTAAATCACTTTTATCTTGAGACCGTTTTTCAGAGCAACATCTTTCTAAATTATTTTTCTTTTTATATAGACGTCGTTTTTTAGCGCAATTTTCTTCCAAATTATTTTCAAATTGACGCCGTTTTAAGACATTTTCTACATTTTGTTTATACTGATCTTGATTCTTATATTCATTTTTATTTTTCTTTCGTAATTCTTTAAATTCAAGATTTTTTTGCAATCGATTTGCTTTTTGTTGCTCCGTCTCTTTTTGACGTTTTATACGTGCACGAGTTGCTAAAGCTTCTCTTTTTTTAATTATTGCTAATGGAAGCACTTTTTGAAGAGTATTATTTAAATCCTGAGGGAAGTGTTCAATCACATTAGATTTAAAAATTTTTATTAAATGAGAACGCATTAAACTATGATCATATCTCACTTTTTCAGGTTTAATATTAAATAATAATGAAATTGCAAAAGCTATAGCAAAAACACCGCAATCATTACTATTCGGTTGTTTTTGTACAGTAGGAAACTTGACAGGCCGCTCATTAAAAGGATAAGTTGGAAATAATTGTCTTAAGAACTTTTCATAATCACTGTGCAACTTTTTGTTATTTAATGAATCATAGATAAATAAATTTTTTCTATCATAATAACTGCATATCCAATGATTTGTGCTATGTAATATCTGTATATGTTTTTTGTCTTCTGGTATAGGTTTTATATACTCAAGACGTTGCAATTTCCATGTCTCTTCAGGTCTATAATGTGAACAATTTTTTAAAAGTTGGTTAAAATGATCCATATGTTCATCGTTTAACCAACCGCCTTGAACAATAATATCTTTCTGATCTGATAACTGCGTAATCTGTACAATTTCTGTTTTTATCTTACTAACTTTTTGATTTTCATGTTTATTTTCATTTTTCTTTCGTAATTCTGTAATAAATTTACGATTTTTTTACAATCGATTTGCTTTTTGTTCCTCCGTCTCTTTTTGACGTCTCATACGTGCACGAGTTGCTAAAGCTTCTCTCTTTTGAATCATTGCTAATGGAAGCACTTTTTGAAGAGTATTATTTAAATCCTGAGGAAAGTGTTCAATCACATTAGATTCAAAAATTTTTATTAAATGAGAGCGCATTAAACTATGATCATATCTCACTTTTTCAGGTTTAATATTAAATAATAATGAAATTGCAAAAGCTATAGCAAAAACACCGCAATCATTACTATTCGGTTGTTTTTGTACAGTAGGAAACTTGACAGGCCGCTCATTAAAAGGATAAGTTGGAAATAATTGTCTTAAGAACTTTTCATAATCACTGTGCAACTCTTTGTTATTTAATGAATCATAGATAAATAAATTTTTTCTATCATAATAACTGCATATCCAATAATTTGTGCTATGTAATATCTGTATGTTTTTTATTTTCTGGTATAGGTTTTATATACTCAAAGCATTGCAATTTCCATACCTCTTCAGGTCTATAATCTGAACAATTTTTTAAAAGTTGGTTAAAATGATCCATATGTTTATCGTTTAACCAATCACCTTGAACAATAATATTTTTTTGATCTGATTTTAACATCATCTGTTTTTCTATTTTGATAGACATTTTTGTTTTATTAATATTATTAAAATTATTCTATATTTTCTATATTCTTACAGGCACACAACAATCTTACAGACGCACAGCAGTCGATTTTTGTAGGCGCACAGCAGCCAATTTTTATAGGCGCACAACAGCCTTGTATGGGCGCACAGCAGCCGGTCTTTATAGGCGCACAGCAGCCTTGTATGGGCGCACAGCAGCCGGTCTTTATAGGCGCACAGCAGCCTTGTATGGGCGCACAGCAGCCGGTCTTTATAGGCGCACAGCAGCCTTGTATGGGCGCACAGCAGCCGCTCTTTATAGGCGCACAGCAGCCTTGTATGGGCGCACAGCAGCCTTGTATGGGCGCACAGCAGCCGGTCTTTATAGGCGCACAGCAGCCTTGTATGGGCGCACAGCAGCCGGTCTTTATAGGCGCACAGCAGCCTTGTATGGGCGCACAGCAGCCGCTCTTTATAGGCGCACAGCAGCCTTGTATGGGCGCACAGCAGCCTTGTATGGGCGCACAGCAGCCGGTCTTTATAGGCGCACAGCAGCCTTGTATGGGCGCACAGCAGCCGGTCTTTATAGGCGCACAGCAGCCTTGTATGGGCGCACAGCAGCCGCTCTTTATAGGCGCACAGCAGCCTTGTATTGGCGCACAACAGCCTTTATTAAAATAAATAAATATACTTACCTGTTGAGAGAAATCTGCACCAAAATTCCACAAAGTCCTCGATCCTCCAAGAGTTCTATATATAAAATGTTAAATTTAGCAATGTAAATTTTTTTTAAGTCTCGATAAATAATTTTACGTTTATAAATGTCATTTTAAAGATTAGAATTTGCTAGAATAAATCATAATAAATAACATTGTTAATTTCATGAATGTTAACAGACTCAATATTTTGATTCATAAAATGACAAAAAATTTATTAAATATTTAATAATTTCTAGTCATTTTATTAAATTGATTAATATAAATTTGCTAACATTATAAAATTAACAATGATTAAAGTATTATTCATTGCTCATTCTATTACATATTATGATATTATGGGAAAATATTTTTACTTTTATGACTTTAACTTATTACAATGAAATTTTAACACGGGAACATATTTACAGATCATTTTTATAATAATTAATACAAATAACCTTTATCTTATCTTATTAAGAACGTAAAAACCTTCTAGTTTATTTTATATATATAATTAGTACACATACCTCAAAAACTGCATAATACAGCTTCTTCCTCTTCTTTTTATATTTATTGATCACTTATTAAGAAATCACTTATTTATAAGTACAAATAATACGACATACGACAATGATGAGACTGACACGCGTATACTTACAATGCCGTATACACAGAAGATGCGCAAAGCCCCACAAACGCGATTCTTGATTGATTGTGTATGGGTCCTGTCAGCTAAGATCGGATCTACAATAGGTGTAGCTTTAAGCCGCAAGAAATTAATCACTTAGGCCGGTATTCATAGTTGATTCTTATATTTAAGACCATCTCTACAGTCTTAAAATAAGCCAATCACAAAGCCATATCAGACATTATAGAAGAATAATTACTGTCAATCTACTGATTGGTCAATTTCTTGCGACTTAAAATTTACTACACCTATTATAGATCTAAAGACCAATGTCCACGATACTAGAAATCGGTGCGAGAAATGTGTAGCCAATAAAATTGCATCTTTTATGTATGGAAAAGACAGGACCCACGCAGCCAATCAAGAATCGCGTTTGTGGCGCTTTCCGCATCTATGTATACTGTAGGTATACGCGTGTGAGTCTCATCATTGTCCTATCCTTTCGATGATTTATGGCGCTACCGTTAATAACGTTGTTTCCGCCTCGCGCTCGCAAGTTTGTGTATTTCATCACATCACGTATTCAAGGATTTTCACGTATTCAAGGATTTGTGTTTCATCATCAAGAATCAATGAAAATAATCAAGGATATTAAAAGTAAGTAGCAAATTTCTTATAATATTATATAAAATAATGGCTGCGTTTGTCTTGCTCGCTTTTGTACTGAAAGCGTTATTCTATCTTCGACATATGAGCAAGAAAGGTAAACTGATGCTTTCAGCATGAAAGCGAGCAAGATGAATCCAGCCATTATGATATTTCATATAATTCAGATCCTAAATGTAATAGAATGTGAATAATACCTCAAGCGTTGTTAACTTTGTGATTATTTACATTATTTTGCATTATTAGCAGACTTATCTTAATCAATTTAATAAAATGACTAACTACTATTAATTTAATGAAATTAATTAAATATTCTGCATCTTTATTAATATTTCTAATCATTTTATGAGTTAAGACATTGAGCTTGCTAACAATCATGAAATTAACAATGATTGAAGTATCATTCATCGCTCATTCTATTATATTTAAGAATATAAAATCTGAATTAGATGGAATTCATTATTTCTATTGTATCAAAATCAGAAGTAAAAATTTGTTTCTTATAATATCACATAATGGCTGCATTCGTCTTGTTCGCTTTTGTATTGAAAGCATCAATTTAGAATAACGCTTTCAGTACAAAAGCGAGCAAGACGAACGCAGCCATTATGATATTATAAGAAACGAATTTTTACTTTTGATTACAATGAAATTTTAATACAATATAAACAATGAATTCCATCTAATTCAGATTTTATATTCCTAAATGTAATAGAATGAGCGATGAATGATACTTCAATCATTGTTAATTTCATGATTGTTAGCAAGCTTAATGTCTTAACTCATAAAATAAATAGAAATATTAATAAAAATGCAGGATATTAAATTAATTTAATTAATTAAATTAGTAGTAGTTAGTCATTTTATTAAATTATTAAGATATAAGTCTACTAATAATGCAAAATAATGCAATTATTAAATTGATTAAGATATAAGTCTGCTAATAATGCACAATAATGCAAAATAATGCAATTAATCATGAAGTTAACAACGCTTGAGGTATTATTCATCACATTCTATTACAAATGATCATTCAAGAACGTAAAGAAGTATGTCTGATTTCTAGTTTATTTTAAAATAAAAATATTTAACTATATATGTTCTCTTTTAGTGTCACAAGCCGATCAAATGCCGGAAACTGATAATACAACACTTATAAATGCAGCTGTGCTGCAAGAAGAACAGCAGCGACAATTGGCATCATTACCACCACCGCCACCCCCGTTACAGCCACCACCACCATCATCACAACAGCCACTGCCATCGCAGCCTCCACTGCAATCGCAGCCGCCATTGCCATCGCAGCCGCTACTGCCATCGCAGCCGCCACTGCCATCGCAGTCATCACTGCCATCGCAACCGCCACTGCCATCGCAGCCGTCACAGAAAGAGCAGGAACAGCAGAAACGTAAGTATAGCAACTATATAATAAAATATTTATTTTTTTAGAAATAGCAATTTATATAAACAATTTTTTATTTTAGCCAAAAGATGGAATAGAGCAGGCCGCCAAAGGAATGTTTGGAGCAGTCGAGGCTATCGAGGCTATCGAGACAGTCGAGGCTATCGAGGCGGTCGAGGCGGTCGAGGCGATCAAGGCGGTCGAGGCGCTAAAAGTGGTATAACAATAACTAACAACTACTATAATTAATTATAGTAGTTGTTAGTTATTACTACTATAATTAATTATAGTAACAATAACTAACAACTACTATAATTAATTATAGTAGTTGTTAGTTATTACTACTATAATTAATTATAGTAGTTGTATAATAAAAAAAACTTAAGAACTACTATACTTAATAATATTGTGCAAAACGATATAAAAAGAACTGAAGAACTACTATACTAAATAATATTATGCAAAACGATATAAAAAGAACTTAAGAACTACTATACTTAATAATATTAATTATATCGATAACGAACAACTACTATAATAAATTAATTATTACTATAATTAATTTATTATACTATACTTAAATACTACTATACTATACTTAAATTAATTACTATACTTAAATAAATACTATACTTAAATTATACTATACTTAATAATATTAATTATATCGATAACGAACAACTACTATAATAAATTAATTATTACTATAATTAATTATAGTAGTTGTTCGTTATCGATATAATTAATATTATTAAGTATAGTAGTTCTTAAGTTCTTTTTATATCGTTTTGCATAATATTATTAAGTATAATAGTTCTTAAGTTCTTTTTATGTCGTTTTGCACAATATTATTAAGTATAGTAGTTAAGTTTTTTTTATTTTTATATATATCGTTTTTAATACTTTACTGGTACTACTTGCATCGTATAAAAAATATAGTTTTGTTACTTTTTGTTACTCATTAAAGTAAGCGTACAATTTTTATTTTTAGATTACATAAATATAAAATATATATATAAGCATTAGAATACTACAACAGAATATTAAGTATTACTGGTACTACTTGCATCGTATAAAAAAGAGCTATAAAAATAAAAACTTTTACTTATTAAAGTGAGCGTACAATTTTTAGATTACATAAATGTAATTAAGTATTACTGGTATTACTTGCATCGTATAATTACTTATTAAAGCGTACAATTTTTAGATTACATAAATCTAAAATATATATGTAAGCATTAGTTAAGTATTACTGGTACTACTTGCATCGTATAAAAAAGAGCTATAAAAATTATTCTATAGTTTTGTTACTTTTTGTTACTTATTAAAGTGAGCGTACAATTTTTAGATTACATAAATCTAATTAAGTATTACTGGTATTACTTGCATCGTATAATTACTTATTAAAGCGTACAATTTTTAGATTACATAAATCTAAAATATATATGTAAGCATTAGAATACTACAACAGAATATTAAGTATAGTATATAAGTATTTTTTATATCATTTTATTATAATAATACTTTGCTGGTACTACTTGCATCGTATAAAAAAGCCATAAATAAAAATTATTATTCTATAGTCTTCTTGTTACTTATTATTACTTATTATACTTATTATTTCTAGTTCAATAATTACCCCCGGATTGACATGCTTCCTCTAATCACAAGAAATCACGTTCAGATCAAGTTCATCAATTGCACTTGATCTGAACGTGATTTCTTGTGATTAGAGGAAGCATGTCAATCCGGGGGTAATTATTGAATGAACTAGAAATAATAAGTAACAAGAAGACTATAGAATAATAATTACTTATTAAAGCGTACAATTTTTAGATTACATAAATCTAAAATATATATGTAAGCATTAGAATACTACAACAGAATATTAAGTATAGTATATAAGTATATACTAGTTTTTTTATATCATTTTATAATAATACTTTGCTGGTACTACTTGCATCGTATAAAAAAGAGCCATAAATAAAAATTATTATTCTATAGTCTTCTTGTTACTTATTATTCTAGTTCAATAATTACCCCCGGATTGACATGCTTCCTCTAATCACAAGAAATCACGTTCAGATCAAGTTCATCAATTGCACTTGACATTACATAGTCATTTAAAAAAATGTTATATATTTAACTGACTAGTCATTGCTTATAATTATGATACCATCCTTTGAAATGAGATTTCTACTTTAGGTGTAGATGACTCTTCTTCCTTTGATTCCAAAGAAAAAGGTGGTATTCTACAAAATCAAATGAATATCCGTCTTCTCTTTCTATCCTAAATGTTTCCCTAGAATTAAAAAATAAAATTAAAAAAACAACGCTTATATATTGATAAGAATTAGATAATCATACCACATATAACCACTAGGAGCTTGCAAACTCACATGACTACTATATTGAAAACCCATATAAATGGTATATATATATATTATATATAACAGTAACGCGAACATTCTCTGTTGTTTCTTTATGTACTTCCGACATTTGCAGTCAATCATCAATAATTACCCCAGGATTGACGTGCTTCCTCTAAATTGATAAATGAAACAGTAAAATTACATAATAAAATAATATATAACGTTGTTTTGTTATTCTTATTAACATCTTAAAATTAATAATTTTCTAACTTTTTTTGTTTAATTAGTTATCTAATTTGCTTTTAGAATAAAATCACAAGAAATTACGTTCAGGTCAAGTTCATCAATCGCACTTGACATTATCCTTTGAAATCAGATTTCTACTTTAGGTGTAGATAACTCTTCTTCCTTCGATTCCAAAGAAAAAGGTGGTATTGTAATCAAAATCAAATGAATATCCGTCTTCTCTTTCCATCCTAAATGTTTCCCTAGAGTTAAAAAATAAAAATTAAAAAAACAACGCTTATATATTGATAAAAATTAGATAATCATATCATACCATATATAACCACTAGGAGCTTGCAAACTCACATGACTACTATATTGAAAACTCATGTAAATGGTAAAAATTATATATATATATATAACAGTAATATAACGCAGACATTCTCTGTTTCTTTATGTACTTCCGATAATTCAAGCCATAAATGATTTTTTTTCTGCCATGCTCGGAAGATCTTTTGTGCTACAAAACATGGTTCCTTGTCTGGATGATAGGTCAAAAATTTATCGAACAATTCGTGTTGCAATGCTGCTTTCTTATTTGTAGTATATGGCAACAACACATCTTCATGAGCAACATAATCTAATCCTGGAATAGCGTACAAACTGCGACTGCTCTCATGATTGCCCAATTGCCCAAGAAAGTTACCGCTTCTGTTTGAGCGCCGCTAAACAGTATATGAAAGTATTATATAACATATAAAGCAAAATAAAAATTATAATTTTTTGCTTCTTACCATAAAAGGACAATCTCGTTGATCAATGATATATATATACACTTATACACTTATTTCACTTAATACGAATTTCTAACAAATTTGGTCACTCGCACTACACTGCTCTGGATAAGCAGTCTTATTAAGTGTGCATAGTGCGAGTGGCCAAATTTGTTAGACCGAATTCACTATAATTACTTTTTTTTTTATTTTAACACTTTCTGAACTGAAAGGTTATATAAATGCCAAACAAACGTAAGCGCGCGCCGCGCGGCTTCTCAGCGCCATCGGCGCACCTAACGTCAGAAACTTGCAGATTCCACCATCTGCACAAAGTACACTTTCTGTCCACTAATTATCTAACTACAGAATACTGAGAGTGTACACTTCTGCACTTTAAGATCGAAAAAAATTTTTTTTATGAAGAATACTATTATTTTTTATATACACTATCTTTATTCGTCTCCACAACACGTTATATATAATTTTACAACCGATACTAATATATAAATGTAATTAATATATACATCAAAACTGCGAGCTGACAGGTCTGAGCGCCGCCATGTTAGAATAGAAAATGATGACGCTGACCAATAAGACACGAGCGACATACATCTCAACGCGACATACATCCTAGCGAGATGATTTTCTAGATTTCTCGACTTTGAATGCATATATTTATTTTTATAAAGCACACAGAGCAAAAACAAGCAGACTTTTCTTATGTAATTTGGGTATGCGCTATCGATTGAGCCTATTGCCAACTCAATCGGCCCAGCCGTTATTGAGATCCGATAATCTCGGCTTGTCTCAACTTTCGGGCTCGCGTAAAGATACACGGTCGGTCTTGCGCTGCGCGTGAACTTGGCGCGAGACACTACCGTGTCTCTTGATGTAATAATATATATAATATATATAGTATAGTATATGTAAAATATGGTGAAATATAGTATGCAATATAATAATATATGTACGACAGCATTTTTTTAGATTTTTTTTTAAATATATACGACAGCTTTATGTACAAAAGTTTTATAGAAGAGTTTTATAGAAATAGTGTACAACTTTTTTCATAGTTCTTTAATCCCACTTGGCGTCATTTCCTGATATCATATTTTTTTATAGTTTTAATATACACAACAGCATTACTTGTTGAAAGGTTTTAATATGTACGACAGCTTTTTTTGAAAGGGTAATATATACGACTGGTTTTTTGATAGGTTTAATATATACGGCAATTTTTTTTAAATGTAAAACAATACTGTTTTGTTTTGGTTGTGACAAGAGCGTGTACTTGGCGCCTTTTTCTTTACCTTTTTTTTTTGAAAAGGTTATTTTTTGAGATATTATTTCTTTTTTTTTAGTAATTTGTTTTGATTGTGACAAGAGCGTGTACTTGGCACCTTTATTTTACCTTTTTTTTTAAAAAAGGTAATTGATAGATATTTTTTTTTAATGATATATATACGACAGTGTTTTTTAAAGCTAAAATAATGAAATATCAGTTAGATTTTGCTAAAGACGGCCCATTATCACCCCAGTCGTACTTTCAGTATACAGCATACGACGGTCCTCTTTAATTAATTAAGTTAAAAAAATACAAAATTCTGTAAGTATCATATTGTTTCTAGGCCATTGTGTTTTTCTAATTGAAGCATCATCAGCTTCAATCCAATCATTTTCTTCTCTATGCAGGGTGTCCCATTTAACTTGAGACAACTAAATATTTCGAAAAATAAGCATTGTACGAAAAAATGTCCCAAATAAATTTTTAATATTATCAAGGGGGACGTCTGGCTGTATAAAAATTAACCCGCCCCCACCGCCCCTTGGGGGTGGGGCGGGTGGCAACTTTGAAATTTCAAATAGGAACCTCCATTTTTTTATTACAGATTCGGATTCCTTGGAAAAAAATACGTAAGTTTTGTCCGAGACATTTTTTCGAATCGTGATAGATGGCGCTGTAATCAGTGAAAATTAGTTTTTGCCATTTTCTCTCACCATCGGGGTGCTTTATTTCGGTGAGTCCCCTCGCCTCTCACTATTCAATTACAATAAATGCTCGAAATGATGACTTTCCATTTTGATGCATTTATTAACTCGAGCTTGGAATGCTTGTACACATGTAGAAAGTGTATCTGGCGTTATTTGTGCGCAAGCATATCTAATACGTTCCACCATGTTTTCTCGAGTATTTGGTATTTTTGTATACTCTTTTTCTTTAAGGTAACATAAAATTATTTCAACTTTCAAAATTATTTCAACTTTTTTCTCTAAAGATAAATAATCCATTATTTATTTAATAATGGCTGAAATAAAGAACGCGTCCGTAAAAAAACAAGTAGCTAGCGTACCAAAACTATGAGGCATCTACAAATGTAGTAAATTTCTGAAATACTGAAAATACTGAAAAGGAGAAACAAAATAAATGAAAGAAATTAAGTCAGAACAATTCTTCAATAACTGGATTCTTTAAATTTCAAGTCAAGTAAATTTCAGTAATACGTACGCTAGCTACTTGTTTTTTTACGGACGCGTTCTTTATGCCAGCAAATAAATAATGGATTATTTATCTTTAGAGAAGAAAGTTGAAATAATTTTGAAATAATTTTGAAAGTTGAAATAATTTTATGTTACCTTAAAGAGAAAGTGTATACAAAAGTACCAAATACTCGAGAAAACATGGTGGAACGTATTAGATATGCTTGCGCACAAATAACGCCAGATACACTTTCTACATGTGTACAAGCATTCCAAGCTCGAGTTAATAAATGCATCGAAATGGAAAGTCATCATTTCGAGCATTCCCACATAGCAAAGATCTTCCCAGGACATCCCAATTTGATCGAAATAGTCCCAGTTTGATCCAGAACAAAACGTTATCCGTAGGATTACCTGAGGATATCCCGTGTAGCATGTCCTGTGGATATCTTATGTACGATCTCCGCAGGACATCCCATTTTGATCAAAATGATTCGAATGATACAGATCGATAATAAATAGTTATTCGTAGGATTTCCTAAAGATATTTCTAGCACAAAAAATATACGTACATTAAAATTGCTGTTTCTTCAAATTTAGCAAAAGATTTCTTACATAAATATTTTTTAGTAAGACATTTTTTTGCTTAATTTGAACAGAGAACAAATTTAATTTTGTGTGCATGCGTAAACACACATATAACATACAAATATAATTTTAATCCGTCCATTTGTTAAGAGCAAAGTACAAGTATATATATAGAAAAAATATTTATTTCTATTATATGACGATACTAGAACTTGGTCATCGAGTTCTTGGTTCGAGAAGCCAGTATATACAGTGATGGAAGAAAGTTCCGTAATGGTCAAATATCTTGGAAAATATTGATTATGGAAGAAAATGTTCAATACAAAAGTTTTAGTATATCAAATGATCTATTATATGGTTATATTGAAATGACCTTCATGTGACCTTGAAAGACACCGCGAAGGTCAACTTTGAAATCTTAAATAGAATCTCTTATTTTCTATTACATATTCTTAAAGCTGGTGTTAAGACGTTTCCGAAACAATATAATAAAATTATTTTTTATTAAGTACTTTTCGAGTTATGAGGCTTGAAGGTTACAGCATTTTGACATAAAATACAAAATATCTTGTAAAATATTCAATTTTCAGAAATCTTTCAGAAGAAAAAATATGTATAATTTGCAACATGCAGCTGCATATTTTTTTTTAAAAGCAACAATGTGTTTTCTTTATATCAATTGATTCGTCTCATTATTTTATGCATAAAAGTATTAAGGTAAGATTCCTGAAAATTGAATGTTTTACAAGATATTTTGTATTTTATGTCAAAATGCTGTAACTTTCAAGCCTCATAACTCGAAAAGTATTTAATAAAAAATAACTTCATTATAGTGTTTCGGAAACGTCTTGACACCAGCTTTAAGAATATGTAATAGAAAATAGGAGTTTCCATTTAAGATTTCAAAGTTGACCTTTGCGGTGTCCTTCAAGGTCACATGAAGGTCATTTCAATATAACCATATAATAGACCACTTAATATATTAAAACTTTTGTATTAAACATTTTCTTCCATAATCATTAATTTCCAAGATATTTGACCGTTACGGAACTTTCTCCCATCACTGTATAAGATTACCGCTTTTTGATTACCTAACCTTTCTCGAATCGACAACTCGAATCAAATTCTAGTGTTGTAGATCGGTGAACATTGAGATTAACGCAGACAGTGAAGTGTGAGTTTTGTGCTATGATTCTCCCTTAAAAAACGGAAAAAGGCGCATAAGCGATAATATAAGGCGTCAGGAACTATTAAATTGACAGATAATTATTAAAATCTAAAATTATTATATTATATGCAGGTCATCTTTCTATATATATCATCAATAAGGTTATGTTTGAGAGATGTTGGTTAGTAGAACACCGCTACTACAATTTTTATTTATATATTTTATATTAATTTTTGTGCTATATATATATTTATAGCACAATTATATATATATATATATATATATATATATATATATATATATACATATATATATATATATATGTATATAATTTTTACAAATAAGTTAGTTTTACGTATGTAATATTATGTATATGTATAGTATAGTAAAAATAGGATTCAATATTATTGTTTTAAATTATATTGCAGGAAGAGTTTGCTTATTTACAGTAAAAAAAAGACTATAGATACTAATATTTAAGTCATCATTAATTATTGCGTAAACAAGGTAACATAATATTCTTAACTTATGGCATAAACAAGGTAACATAATACATGCATCTTTAAGAATAACTAGTTCTTTGAAAAATGACAAGAATTATGTATATGTAGGAAATATTAATGTTTGTTTTGTTAATAAATTTAGTGAATGTAAGTTTAGTGAATATATACTACGTATATATATATATATATATATATATATATACCCACACATACAAATACATAAACAAACACTTAAACACATAGATATTTACACTAATAAATCTATACATAATGCATATACATATAATACATACATTAGATTTAGTTATTAAATTATAAAAATTAGATTAACTTTCTATCTAATTCATTAAACATCTGGTTTAAAAAAATTAAAAATATATTGAGAGGTATATGTTTATATTTATGTTATATAAATGTTTATACGTATTTGTAGGTACAGTTCAATTAAAATACCCGCAAGCTACTGAGCACGAAATTTCGGAACCAATTAAATCATGACTTCGTCATGCAATTAAAAAAATAAAAAATCTGAATGCTGCACAATAAAATATTTAATACTTTTTTTTTATATTTTGTTCATGTGTATAAATTATACATAATATTAGCAATTTTATGTATAAAATATTATGTATGTAATATTATTCATATTAAGTTATAATATTTAGTAATATCAAGTTTATTAATTTATATCTAACACTGTGACTAGTGCAATTTTGAAATGTACAAGACGTATCTTTAGTTTTCGTTTTTATATATACAAATTTTATTTTTATTGTGACTATTTTTACATTATATAATAAATAAAAAATTTTAAAAAAAATTACATATTTTATAATAAAATGTGCTTCAAATGTACTATTATTTATATTACTTATACGTACTTTACCTTTTTTGAAATGTGTCTATTCTTAAAATAATGTAATATATTAGAAGCTTTTATTTTTAGAAATTTTGCTAATAATCTTTCCTTTATGCTCATAAAGATACTTACATGTCAAATGTCTATATAAAATATTTGAAAAAAATATGTATTTTGAAAAAATGTTTCAAAAATTCTTTAGTTTTAAAGGAGTAATAAAAAATAGTAATAAAACAATATCTTGATAGTGGTGTCATTAAAGCGAGATTGTCGTAAATTTTTAAAATATAAATAATAATTAATATGAAACTTTTCGAGAGAGAAAGAGAGTGACGTTACTTATTAAGATTACTGTTTTATTGTTTCCTTAACTTAAAACTAAACAATTTCTGTTTAAATCTTTAAAAAAAATATATTTTTTAAAGGCATTTTAAATAAACATTTAAAATAGATATTTTTCTGGGTGGTATTTATAGTCCAATTTTATATTTAGAATTGTCTTATGATTTCATTCAACTAATGAAATAATGTTGCGCAACCATTTTGTTGATTGAATGAGGTTTTAAAATGATTTCGAATATAAGATCGGATTATTAACACCATCCTATATTCAATAATTTTATTTGGATTTTATCTGAATAAAAAAAAATATCCAGGGGACATTGTTGGGATCTAATTTAATCATATGTAGGATATCCCAGGGATATCCCAGGGATTTATTTTTGGATGTCCTACGGATATCTGAAAAGCGGACATTCGGATATCCCACGGATGCCCTACGGATATCCTATGGCTTTGTACAGACATCCCAGGGATATCTGAAAATCCTTTACATTACATCCCACGGACATCCGTAGGATGAAATTTTGCTATGTGGGTTTATTGTAATTGAATAGTGAGAGGCGAGGGGACTCACCGAAATAAAGCACCACGATGGTGAGAGAAAATGGCAAAAACTAATTTTCACTGATTACAGCGCCATCTATCACAATCAATTCAAAAAAATGTCTCGGACAAAACTTACGTATTTTTTTCTAAGAAATTCGAATCTGCAATAAAAAATAGGGGTTCCTATTTAAAATTTAAAAGTTGCCACCCGCCCCACCCCCAAGGAGCGGTGGCGGCAGGTTAATTTTTACACAGGCAGACGTCCCCCTTGATAATATTAAAAGTTTATTTGGGACATTTTTTCGTACAATGCTTATTTTTCGAAATATTTAGTTGTCTCAAGTTAAATGGGACACCCTGTATATATTACAACGTTTATAATTATCTATTTCATTTAGTCTCTATTAGGCCCTGACCTATTATCATCTCTTTCAGTTTAATAAATAATTTAATTATAGTTGGTATAAATAGAATTACAAACTCGTATTACATAGTTAAATTAAATTTGCAATTTATAAGTGGCATTCAAAAACGATATTCAAATACATTGAGTACATGAGTTAGATAATTAATTAAATATGTTAGTACGTATTATTCATTTGATTAGTTATTTAAAAACAATATACTACATATATAATTATTTTTAACATGTTCACAATTTATACTGACAATAAAAAATAGAAACTAGCAGATATTACATTATATTACCACGATTTGGCCGTTCTGCACGTGCGCGACGTCTGTAGCCTGCGTACGGGATATATGTATAGGTACAACGCTTGCGCACAACGCACAGAGTTTGCTCTAGAGTGAGAAACAAATATCATCCGCACCGTAATATTTTTCGAAACTCTCAAGCACAATCAGCAATGTAGGAGTATTACATATATTTTACTTCACACACGTATACCGCTGTGTGGTCAGATTTGATACACAAACAGCAGCAGCAGCAGGAATGGAAGGATTACCGCATATATGCGCAAGTCACATTGTACATGTGAGCTCCGCGCTTCGCATGTACATGGCTTGCGCATGCGTTGCCGGTGATACATGCCGATATGTGTACACATTGAGTAAAAAGAAACAGGAGGGAGCATATACTAGCCAGGACTAGGCAAATCCGCGGACGGATGTACGTCATGGCAGCCATCTTAAGCGACCACTTTTTGAAAGTGTGAGGGAATGCTCGAGCATAGCGGCAAGCGGCATACCGTACGCCGTACGCATTAAAATGCAGTGTATAGTCTTTTATGCAACAGTGTATGGAAATAAACGATCAAAATGGTATACTGTAGAGCTTGTGGCATAACAGCAGCAGCTCGAAATCATGGAATAACGTTTCATCGGTTAGTATTATCAACAATAATGAGATTTTTATTTTGGAGATTATAATCATATGTATACCCACATAGCAAAGATCTCCCCAGGACATCCCAATTTGATCGAAATAGTCCCAGTTTGATCCAGAACAAAACGTTATTAGGATTACCTGAGGATATCCCGTGTAGCATGTCCTGTGGATATCTTATGTACGATCTCCGCAGGACATCCCATTTTGATCAAAATGATTCGAATGATACAGATCGATAATAAATAGTTATTCGTAGGATTTCCTAAAGATATTTCTAGCACAAAAAATATACGTACATTAAAATTGCTGTTTCTTCAAATTTAGCAAAAGATTTCTTACATAAATATTTTTTAGTAAGACATTTTTTTGCTTAATTTGAACAGAGAACAAATTTAATTTTGTGTGCATGCGTAAACACACATATAACATACAAATATAATTTTAATCCGTCCATTTGTTAAGAGCAAAGTACAAGTATATATAGAGAAAATATTTATTTCGATTATATGACGATACTAGAACTTGGTCATCGAGTTCTTGGTTCGAGAAGCCAGTATATACAGTGATGGAAGAAAGTTCCGTAATGGTCAAATATCTTGGAAAATAATGATTATGGAAGAAAATGTTCAATACAAAAGTTTTAGTATATCAAATGGTCTATTATATGGTTATATTGAAATGACCTTCATGTGACCTTGAAAGACACCGCGAAGGTCAACTTTGAAATCTTAAATAGAATCTCCTATTTTCTATTACATATTCTTAAAGCTGGTGTTAAGACGTTTCCGAAACAATATAATAAAATTATTTTTTATTAAGTACTTTTCGAGTTATAAGGCTTGAAAGTTACAGCATTTTGACATAAAATACAAAATATCTTGTAAAACATTCAATTTATGATTAAAGTTTTCGAATCTTTTACTTGTATGTTTCCACTTGAATATGGTAATTTGATAATGGTAGGTAATGATAGATTTCCATAAAAAAAAGTTACATTTTACATACTAAATAAAATAAAATATATTAAATAAACGAAAATAAACAGTGTTAAATTGAAGTTTAACGATTTTTAGGAAACAATGAAAAACAGAATAGATGGACTTCTTACAAAAATAGGATACTTTGACGAATGGACAGACCATACTCTCACTATATATTTAAGACAAGAAGCTGTAAAATGGGCATGTATTCTTGGTATTTCTGAGTGCCGAAGAAATGCTGCTTCGAAATTATTAGAAGAGTTTAAATATTCTGAAGACAACTCGTAAGCTACTTTATAAGTATAATATTTATTTCATCAGAATGTTGTTGCATTTTTGTATCATGCTGAATAAATTATTTTATAATTAAAATTTCAAAATGTAAGCAAATTTGTAGCAATAAGATATTTTTTTGTAATGCAGAAATTCGATGGAGATGAAACGAACATACTGTCATAATTTAATACCAATGAACCACGCTATTTGGAACGAGATATGGAAGAAATGGAATGCAACGTTTGATGAAAGATTTTTAGAATACCTATCTTGCTCTGAAGATCTTGCTATCATTCGCCATTATTTAACGGAATTAATACAGCGCAGAGCTCAGCCCGAATATGTTAATGCATTTTTTTTTAGTGTTGCAAAACATGCAAAACAAGTTGAACTGTATAATTTTGTTTTCAGTATTGTTGAAAAAGTTACTTTCGATTCAAATAGGTAATAACATTTTTCTTTAAATATACGTCTCTGTATATATTTCTTAATCATTTAAATATATTATAATAATTATTTATTAATATTTGTCACAACTATTAAATTTATCAGTTTTTTAGTTTTTCTCTGTTTTTGTAGAAGAAATGACTTAATTGCAACATTCATTGTAATTATTACACATGTGCACGAGCAAAAGCACATGAGCGAGGTATACTTTCTGCACTTTACACTAACATACCCATTTCCTGGTATCTAAATATAAAGCTTTATGTCTACATATATTTATTACATATATGACATATTTGATGTGAATTATATATACAATACTATGCACTGTACTCTATCAAATTGCAATGTAAAGATCTGTATGTATTGATATTATTCAAAAAATTTGTTTTAGATAACCAAATATTCATCGAAAAAGCGATATCAAATAGCAAGAGATGTTGAAAAAAAAATAAAGAAACGAAAATTGGAATACGTAAGACTTGTCAACAACTACGGGTATTACTTAAGTATCAGTAAATATAATAAATAGCGAAACATTTAAGTCAGTGGAAGACTTACTTCACTGTTTCTCAGCCATAATCATGTATCGGTAATTGTTGTTATTCTTTTTCTTCGATTTTATTAAATAATATCTAAGTATTTATAATTATTTAATTTTTGTTTTTAATTATTTTTAATACCCTTATATTATTGCTATTTCTAATGCTATAAATTTTGAATAACGCAGATATTTGCATTCTTTGATGAGTAATGAAAAAGGATTACGTTAGTGACAAAAACAATTATCATTTAAAATACGTATACAAAGGACATGGACGGACATCTGACAACGATAAAATAGTCCATTTTCATTAGAATTTAATTTTATAATACATAAGGTATTTGTATTATATTGTAAAAACTAAGACTATCTACGCTCTCAGTCAATAAAGAAATTGAATAAATTAAATTTTGTTGTCATGAATAATTAATTTTATTATATACACAAAACGTTAATTTTATTTGAAAATATTATATATTCAATATCACAATTGCGTGGCAATTTAATTTTTGTACTTTACGTATATATGTTCATTACATTTTTTAATTTCTATTCTCATCCATCGATAAGTAGCGTCATGCTCAGTGTGAGCTTCTTAACGCTGTT
This sequence comes from Linepithema humile, assembly GCF_040581485.1. Taxonomy (NCBI): domain Eukaryota; kingdom Metazoa; phylum Arthropoda; class Insecta; order Hymenoptera; family Formicidae; genus Linepithema; species Linepithema humile. Next base: position 11,515,767 of record NC_090130.1, on the reverse strand, counting down.
TACATGGCATAAAGTGTGTATGTCACCGATATCTTCCTCAGTGTTCGATGATTGTTTGATATGGAAATATCGCGAATAGGTTTATATGTCTCTTGACGTTCCCAATTGGAAGCGGTATTAGGCGTATTATTCTTACAAATTTGCGCATTGCAACAAACACTTCTATTTTAATTAATATATATAGGTGAGTAACCAACAACAAATAATTTTTTGTTCTATATTTCTTTTATATTTCACTTTTAAAATATAGAAGAATACATATAAATCACGCGTATAGTTTTAGTTTCTCGAAAGCACATATTTCAAATTTACCGACATTGATATTTCTCTTAACATTTGTCCTCTTATCCTTACATTGCATGACAAGATACACAACGATTAATTGTATTCGTTGAAGAAATTATTTTAACATTTATCATAAATTTATTAGGAATGCATTAGTTCGATATTTCTAAAATCAACAGTTATATTTTTCAATTTCAAACAATTTGGATAATATTTTGCATACTTTAAGTATATTCCTGAGAAAAACAAACAAACTACAAAAAATTTAAAAGCTATGAATTTCTCATGTTAATCAAATATATAGGTACGTGCCACATATATGATAATTACGTCCAGCTTAAAGAAACAATTTAAAAAAAATTAAGTCTATCTCATTCGTCTAAGAAAATATATGCGTGTGAAGTCTTGTTGTCTGTAAAACATATTTTATTTAAAAAAAAATTAAAATTACATTTATTATATTTATATTCAAAAATTATGTATATTTTATATATTCCACGTTCTCTATTTCTATGTTTAAAAAAAAGTTTTCAGTGTGTATTATGTTCCTTACATAATTTTTTGATAAAATTTTTTACGGCATGAATAAGTGCAATTTTTTTCAATATTTATCTTTTCTTGTTTTATAAAAATTAAGGACTGAATGTTACATATATCTTTCTTTTCTACAAACTACAATGTTTTTCTTACAGATCAGAATTCAAAATTACATTAATATGGTACTCCGAAAACTTTTATTAAATGGTGAATTAGTGTTAATCGCTATGAGAATTATTACTCTTTCAAATGCTAACAATACAGAATATGGACAAGTTGCTAATAATACACAACATACACAATATAAACTAGTTGATAACAATACGTTGGAACATGTATGGATTGCTACAATACCGAATAGAAACAATACAGAACCTAAAAAAATATTGCTACGAATTTCTCAAAATACAGAACATAAAATAATTCCTAATAATACAGAGTAAATATTATATGTTAAATACAAAATATTATATGTTAAATCACATGTTAAAAATAAATGTGCGTCCACCGCGCTTTTTGTAAGAATTCTTATTGTTACGTTGACCCCTACCACCTCTGTTCCATCTTGGTCCTATAAAAAGTTTGTTATTAATATTTTATTTATTTTATTATTTGTTATTTATTTAATATTATATTTATGTATTACTCACTTGTGAATCTATTTTCCATTTTACTCTTTTCTTCTTCCTTTTTTTTTCATCTTTGTTTTCCTTCTTTCCTTTTTCTTCGTTTTCCTTCTTTCCTTTTTCTTCATTTTCCTTTTTCTTTGCTACTGTAAATTTTGAAAAAATTATTTAATTAGTTATATATACATATATATATAGTCTTGCGCAACGCGCAATTATTCTCGACAATCCTTCTTAATTAATATCTCAATTATTATTTTGAAAATTACAGAATAGCAAATGTAAAAATATAATAATAAATAATCATTTGCTATTCTGTAATTTTAAAAATAATAATTGAGATATTAATTAATGATTGTCGAATAATTGCGTGTTGTGCAAAACTAGATCATTGTGTATTAATCCTGATATTTTTCGTTATTTAACTCAACAGCAAAAAGTAAAAAATCTGTAGTTAAATAAAATGCGTTCAAACATTTGTATTAATATGTGTAATGTATTTACCTATTTTTTTTAAAGATTCTAATTCTTCTTCAAGTTTTTTGATTTTTTCAGCTGCATCGTGCAGCTGAATGTCTTGTTCCACCATGTCTACGTCTTTTAATAGGTCGTCTTCCAACTCTTTATCCGGATTTATCCCCAGTTTTGACATTCTGAAAAATAAAGATGTACATAATGTTGTATTATAAAATGTTGTATTATAAAAGTTGTGTTGTAAAATAATATTATTATTTTACTTACTTTTTTCTTATTCCTCCCTTATTAATTTTTGAGCTGGTGGCTTGTGCGCTTTCCATGTTGATTAATAATGTTTGTTGTATTTTACTATGACAACATTTACTATGACAACAAATCGATAATAAACAAAATTGTTTTCGCGGACATTATTTATTCTGCTCCCTGATAATATATATTTCCCACATAGCACATAATGTTGCAGCAATATTGCAGCAATATTATTTTTCCATTGCAATATTACCATGAAATATAGCAGAAATATTGATTAAATATTATTGAGATGTCACAGCAATATTAAAATGTCCGCGAAGATTAATCGCAGTAATATTGTAGTCATATATCACAATTATATTACTGTAATATTAATGAATATTTCTGTAATATTTATGTGATATTAAATATAGCAAGGAATTAAATAATAAAATTATTTTAATACACAATAATACTTTATATATTAAAATATGTTACGTACAATGTTAGTACAAACTGAATGGCATATAATATATATATGGTTACAATAAGTTTTCCGTTTGTAAATTTTTTAATCTTCACTTTCATTTCCTGAAAGTGCAAGAATATCGTCGGTGTCTTTTGATTTTACATTTTCCTTTTCTATATTCTTGCTTTTTTCTTCCTTTATTCTAAAAATTTTATATATATATATTTATGTTTGTGCAATAAAATTTAATTTAATTATTGTAAGTGATATTTTAAAAAACTGTACTTACTTTTCTCGAGCCTGACGAGTAGGTGCATTAGCAAGCCAAAATCCTATTTTTTTAATGATGTAGTCCTCTGTTACATCAAATTTATGACGATAAACGGCACCTGAAATATTAAATTTCTATTATTATTTTCAATTATCTTTAACAATATAAACTTACGCAAACACAAAATAATAGTAACATAACATTATTGTTATAATTTCCCACTCAAAAATGTAACTGCAAGTAACATTGCCTTGTATGTAATAGTTACACTGTTGAGTGTTGAAAAATTATTACACAATAATGTTATGTTACTATTACTTTGTGTTTGCTGGGAATTTATTATAATTTTACAAAATTTACCCAAAACGCATTTACATAAAACTAAATTATAAAACGGTTTCTTTTTCTGTTTTCCAAGATAACTGTAACTACATGCTAGAGAGTTAGTAAAAATTTGTCTCATTATTTTGTTCACAACTTCGTCAACATTTTTTCCTCCTCGATAATATAATTTAGTCACCTGTAATAATTATTACAAATAAATAAATAATATATTATTTTATTTATAATAAGCAATATGTTTATGATAACATATGCAATATATATTTATGATAAAATAGTAAGTCGTTATCATTATTTAGTATGTATTCAATAAGCGTAAATAGAAATCAAATTTACATATTAATCATTTTCATTTTTCATTCATGAAAACATTCATTTTTTAAAAAGAAAGATACTGATTACTCTGCATAGAAAATTTAACACACATGCACAAGCATTATGAACAAATTAATTGCAATATATTTATTACTACAGAAAATATCAATTTATATATATATACCTTGCATTGCAGATGAATTGTCAGGAAAAGAAATTGTCTACTTTAAAAAGTGGATTATTTGTAATATATAATATATATTATTAATATATATATATTATTTGTTAAAGCAAAAGAGTTTATATCTAATTTTTTGTACTGTAGTAATATTTCTACTTATTTTATAAAATTTTTCAACATTTACTATTTCTTGATAGAATTATATATTATAATTATATGTAGTAATAATATTATTGTATAATAATATGTATATGTAATAATAATAATGTTGAATGCATTTTATTTTATTAATGTAATTAAAAAAATGATTTTGAAAGACTTTTAAACTAAACTTTTAAGTTTTAAAAAAATTGTTTAATAAGTTGTAAAATTGCAAAAATATGTGTACCACTTGATTATAAAATTCCTTATTTTTTAATTTTTCTTCGAAGTTTTTCAGTTGTTCTGCATCTTCAATTGGAAGTAAAGAAGCAATATTATCATCATCTTTACTCTTGTTATTAACTGTAGCATTATCTATATATCCTGATTTATCCAGACTATTGATAGATTTTAGTAGATCATTAATTTTTGTAAGAACAACATTTTCCTTCTTTATAGATAATTTTTGTAATTCTATAAATATTTGCAACATTAAAAACAATTAAATATTAAAAAACAATCTTTTAAACTTCCATTTTATGGCTTACCAATTAAATAATCTATTTTTTCATTAGTTGTTAAAAATGTATGATCTATATTTCTTGAAGTTTCTCTTATGCAACATGTTTTCTGAGAAGTATTCTTCTCTTGTACAATTGAGGTGTCAACATTATATTTTGTCAACATTGCGTTATCTATGAAAATAAAAAAAATTAATTATTGGGTTGGCAAGAAAGTCGTTTTTTCCTTTATTTAAATGAAAGGCGAAAACAAAAACTTATTACGACATGACTTTCTTGCCAACCCAATATTTACATTAATATTTTAACAATTACCCAGATAACAAAATGTCTGCACAATGCTTTCACAGTGCGCGCGTGCGGATTGTTCGCCCTTCGACTAATGTGCTTTAAAAAGCTTTTAAATTTTACGCTATAGAGAACCAAAGATTATTACTTAATATTTTAATAATCTTATTAAGTTTGTTCTTTTTAGCTAAAATGGCTACACTAGTTCAAAGTTTATCTTTTTCTCTCCACATTGGAAATGAAAGGAGAAAGATAAACTCTGAACTGATGCAGCTAGTTTAGCTAAAAAGAACAGACTTATTATTAAGTGTACAAATAAGTTCTTGGTTTTTTTTAGATTATATTTATTAATATAAAAGAAATGGTACACTCAATTTTAATCGAAATAATATCCTTTTGAATTGATTACTTTTTGCCATCTCTCAGGTAAGGTGCCAATCTCTCGACGAAAAAATGCTTCGCCTTTTAAAGTAATCATTGATCCAATTTTTGACTTCTATTTCATTCCAAAAGCGGATATCCAAAAAGTCGTGCTCCATGGATTAAAAGAAGTAAAAATCCGAAGATGCGATGTCCGGAGAACAGATTAAATACAAAATAGAGAAAGGAAAAAAAAACGCCGAAGTCTTCCCCATGATAATGAGAAGCTGCTGTTAAATAAGCATTTCTTGATGTTGAATGAAAAATCTTATTGCAGCCTATTCTTCGGACATCGCATCATTGGATTTTCACTTCTTCTGGTTTATGCATGATCTTTTAGATACGTGCTTCTGAAATAAAGCAGAAATCAAAAATTGAATCATTTTAAAAGTAATTGATTTGAAATCATTTCGATTAAAATTAGGTATACTATTTCTTTTACATTAATAAATTTATAAAAAAAGCTGCGAGATCTTGTTTATACACGTAATATTCACGCGTGAGAGGAATATAAACTCGCACAAATTATCTGGGCATTTATTTTCGTGAGAATATTTTCCTTCCTCATACATAATTTTTGTAGAAATATTTAAAAATTAAAAATTTTTAATTTCCATTATTTGTAAATCACTTTTATGCATGACTTACCAATTACGTCAACAATTTTTTCATTACTTGTGTGATCTACATCTATATCTGTAGAAGTATCTTTAATGGTGAATGTTTTCATAAAAGTATTTTTCTTTTGTACAATTGATGTATCATCATCATGTACAATTGATGTATCACCATCATGTTTTTCAATTGAATTATCTATAATAGAAACAAGAAAAGAAATTATGTTATATTCAAGCAAATAATATGTATATCACAAATTAATGGAGCGTTTAAGAGAAGTACATTGACTGAAGTATATTACTTGCTATGCAATTTGTAAATATATATATAATTACCATTTTCCATACTAATAAGTGGTAATTTGGATGTTGAAGGAAATTCTGGATATTGGATGTTGGAATTCATTGTTTTTTTCATACTACTTTTAATTCTGTTTGATCTTTTTCTTGGAGGATATTCTTCATTGTCAGAATCCTCACTTGATAACATACGACGTGCACGACGTTTTCTAGTCTTTTTTGCATTTTCTGAATCACTAATATCAGTCAGCTGTTCTGCTAAGGACACTTTTTTCATAGCATTATCATAATCAGCTGTAATAAAACAAGTATTTTTATCACTTATATAACATATATTATTAATTGAACATATAAAACCTATATTATTATTTTACATGCAGTTCCAAAAATTCTTATGACACTTAAAAATTCCCAATTTTCATCAGGTTCTTCTCTCCTAGAGATAGCTTTCAAAGTTTTTCTTTCATCAAATGGAGGCCATTTAGCTTTTTTCTTGTCTGTGCTTAACCAAATAGTTGGAATAGCAAATATTCCATCATTAAATTCAACGATTGAATACATGTTCTAATTTTATTTTCAACTATTGTGAAAAGAGAATCTGAAAAAAATGACAGAAATAAAGAGTTCATTAAAAATATACATATATTACTATATATATTATATATATATATATATATATATATATAGTAATATATGTGTATATATATATATATATATATATATATATATATATAATATGGTTTCTTGGGAACTGAAGTACTAGAAAAATGAAAAATTATGCATTATTAAAAAAGATATTTATGCTTATTATAACCCCAATAGCGTGTTATTACAATTTAATCGAGAGTCAGTTAGTAATAATACAAGAAGCAACAAGTTTGGTAAAACACGGCAAAGATAAATATATGACCTAAAATAAACCGATATTTTAGGAAACTGAAATCATGAAATTTCTGAATGTATGTACACATATACATTATATAATTAATATCTGTACCTTTTTGGAACTCAGCACTAGATTAAGTATATAATTTATTAGTATCAAAGTTATTAAATCTTGACACTATCACATGAAAAATAATCTGCGCACGTTACATTATGCACACTATGCATTCCGATCCGATATAAGGTTATCGCACACAAAATAACACAATTGCATATATATAACATAAGACTATCTCGACCAATGAGCATCTAATGTAAAGGCGCTATAAAGACGCACTTACTTAAACATAACGTGCGCGTGTCTTTCACGTAATATCAGTGTCAGGATTTAATAAATAACTTGGCACCAATAAATTATATACTTAATCTAGTGCTGAATTTCAAAAAGGTACGAATATAAATTGTATATATATATATATATATATATATATATATATATATATATATATATATATATATATATATATACACACACTAGACATTCATCAACATGTCATCTAGTGAAGAAACAGATGGCGAAATTGTGTGGACAGATTACACAGATAGACACAAACGTCGTTTAGCACATAAAAGAAGTTTAAATGAATTTACAAAAATATATAAAAAGGTTAAACGAAATAGAGTTTATAATATAGCAAATAATAATGACGGTCAAATAGACTTTTCTTATATCAAATATATTGATACATATATATTATATGATATATATAATATATATGTATCTGTTACACGAAAGATTCGGGAATGAAAATGAACTGCAATGACACTAACAAATGAAAAGTATATATTATACGAGAGTACAAAAAAGGAACATAGGCGCGAACAAGCGAACACGTGTATACGTAAGAGCGCCGGTGAACATAACATGAGAACTGAGAAGAATAATAATAATACGGCGTGAACGTCGTTAATAGAGGCGCCTGCATCGTAGCGGGGTCCGATGCGATATCGGCGGAAGCCAAAAGAAAATATAATTGGCGCGAAAGTCAAAAAGAATGTTTCAACACCCCCACTACTTGAGCGTTTTCGCAAAATTATTACATCTTAGAAATAGTGAGGATTTTAGATCTATGAGCGATAAATTTTTCATAACATAGAGGCTTTGTGAGCGCATCGGCGATTTGTTCGATGGATTTTACATACTTGGTATCAATTTCGCCATTGCGTTGTTTTTCGCATAAGAACTGATGTCGTACATCAATATGTTTTGACCTTCGATGGAACTCGGGGTTCCTAGATAATTTTATTGCGCTTTGATTGTCTATGTATAGTACGGCAGGTTCGATACATTTATGTCCGAGGTCGGCTAATAATTTCCGAAGCCAAATAGCTTCTTTTGTCGCCTCACTTGCAGCGATAAATTCGGCTTCCGTCGTGCTTAGGCTAACAGAAGCTTGTCGCTTAGATGACCATGTGACGCATCCTTCATTTAACGTGAATACGTATCCTGAGGTGGAACGACGTGTGTCCCGATCGCCCGCATAATCCGCATCCGAAAAACCTATCAGTTTGCCATTGCCTTCGTGTCGAAATAAGATTCCGAGATCTTTAGTACCTTTGATATAGCGGAATACGCGTTTCACAGCATTCCAGTGCGCATTGTTGTAGTTATTCAAATATCGGCTCGCAACACTAACTGCAAACGCAATGTCGGGTCTCGAGATCATTGATAGAAATAGGAGTGAACCGACTGCTTCGCGATATGGGACATTGCATTCTTCGTGGTTAGACGGGCTTTCTAAGTACGTGTGAGGGTCTGCTGGGATATTGATAGGATTCGCTTCTGACATATTGAATTTTCGCAATATCTTATCAATGTAATTTGTTTGACATAGAAAAATTCCGTCATGGACGTGTCGTATTTCCATTCCGACAAAGTATTCGGGTTTGTTTGTGGTTATTTTGAAGTTTTTGTTGAGTAGTGAAGTTAGTTTTAGTAGCGTTTCGTTGTGTCGTGCGAATATGAGACCGTCATCTACATAGAGGGCCAAGTACACTTTATCTCCTTCGTAATTTGCTGTATATACACATTTATCTGAAGCACATTGAGAGAATCCGTTGCTTTTTATAAAAGTACCAAATTTTTCGTTCCAACAACGACCTGATTGTTTTAAACCGTAAATAGCCTTTTTTAATTTTAATACTAGATTCTCTCCTCTGACATTCAGTCCATCTGGAATTCTCATATATGTAGTCTCTTTTAAGTTACTGTTCAGATAAGCTGTGCTTACATCAAATTGAATCGATTTTAATTTTTCTTTTGCTGCTATTGCTAACAAGAGTCTTACTGATTCATATCTTACAACTGTAGAAAAGATTTCACTATAATCTACGTCGGCTTGTTGCAAAAAACCTTGGGCACACAAGCGCGCTTTATAATGTGACACATTTTTGTTGGATGAATCTTTTATTTTGAATACCCATTTGTAGCCTATCGGTTTTCGATCTTTAGGGAGTGAGGTAATTTCCCATGTTTGATTATCTTCATGAGCTTTTAGTTCCTTTTCGATTGCGTTTATCCATTGACTTTTGTCTTTACTAGTGATAGCCTCCTTATAAGTGTTCGGTGTGTCGCATGATAGTGCGTAGGCCGCGTAACGCTCGGGTGCGTGTAGATTTTTACGATTGCGTAAGTAATATCGTTCCTGTCCATCGCGCTGCTCGTCGAAATGCTGCTCTGATCTGTCAGTGACTTGATCTGGCGGTGGACCTATCGCATCTTCAAAAATATCTGAATTATCTAACATTTCTACTTCGTGGGGACCATTGTCGTTTACAATTTCGGTGTCGTGATTGATAGATATCCAAACTCCTTTTGTTTTTGTTTCGTTAGTCGGGTACTCGTCAAAAATAACATTTTTAGAAATCGTAATGCGTTTTGTTCGCGTGTCTAATAATCTATAATTATGCGTGTCTTTTTCATAACCAACAAAGAGTTTCTTTTCTGATTTAGGATCCCATTTTTTGCGTGAAATATTAGGAACATGAGCATACGCGTTGCAACCGAATGTTTTAATATGCGATAAATCAGGTTTCTTGTTCATGTAAACTTCGATTGGTGTCTTTTTGAGATACGCGGGTACTGTTCTGTTTAGTATGTAAACTGCCGTGTTAACGGCTTCACCCCAAAGATTTTTAGGAAGATTTCGCGCTAAAAGCATTGAACGTGCGCTTTCTACGATTGTGCGCATTTCGCGTTCTACGCGTCCGTTCTGTTCCGGGGTAAAAGGTGCTGATGTGAGTAATTTTATGCCTCGTTCCTTTAATAAATTGCGAGTGTTTAAATTTGTGAATTCAGTGCCATTATCGGCTCTTAGGACTTTTATGTTTCTTCCAAATTGATTTTTAACTAAGTTAAGGAAATCTTTTAAGTAATCGAAAACATCGCTTTTATGTCTCAAAAAGAAAACTGTTTTATAACCTGAACATTCATCTTTGAATAATAAGAAAAATTTTGCTCCACCGATCGACGGTGTTTGCATCGGGCCGCATAAGTCGGCATGGACTATTTCGCCAGGAACGATATCGCTTTTTGCTTTATTTGATGTAAATGATAATCTTGCATGTTTGCCTAACGGACAGTCTTCGCAAAAGAAACTTTTCTTATTTGATAAATTTATTCCTGTGACCGAACCGTTCGATATCATTTTAGTAAGCGAATTGCAATTAACGTGGCCGAGGCGTTCGTGCCATATTTTTAAAGGCGCTAAAGACGCATAGTTTACTGCGGTTTTCATTCTCGGTTTTATCAGTAGAAGTATTAAATTATTTCTTCGTTTGATACCGTGTGCAACGATTTGTCTATCTTTCGAAAGTATTTCTGCGTGGTCATTACGTAAGGTAATAGAAAAGCCTTTAGAGGTGCATGTGCCAGCGGAAAAAAGATTTTTCTTTAAATATGGAACATATGAAACATCGTTGATTTCACCATCAAGCCACTCATTATTGACTAGTCGAGAAATAAGAATGCTTCCGCGACCTTCGACTTTTAAGTTTCTGCCGTCACCGAGATAGACATATTCGTTGTTGCACGGTAACAAATTTGTAAACCACTCTTTTTGACAACAAAGATGCCGCGACGCGCCGCTATCGAGAAGCCAAACGTGGCCTTCGTCGAGTTCGGAAAATATTGCTATTTCTCTATCAATTATTTTGTTGTCTTGCACTATGAACGCGGTGGAATTAGTCGAATCGTCACTTTTATTGTCTTTATTTTTGTCCGTTGTTTTCAATGTCTTTCTTTTCGCGAAACAGTACTTTGCAATATGGCCGGTTTTATGACAAAAATTGCACACAATTTTCTTCTTAAATGTCGTTGAATCGTTGCTATGTGGTTGGCTTCGAGGTTGGCGCTGCTTCTGCTGTTTGTTCGTTGAGATGCTCGTCGTAGCCAGGGCATTACTCGTTTCATCCATCGATGTCATTCGGGCTTCTTCTCGTATCAGTCTTTCTCGTAGCCGGAGGAGTGTTTGTTCCGCTGCGTTCACGCTGTCCCAAGCCGAGATAAGGGCGTTGTATTTTGAAGGTAAGGTTCCGAGTATTTTGGCCATTATCATAATGTCCGATACGTTTTCATCAATGTCTTTTAACTGATTTGCCATATTTTCGATTTTGGCAATGTGCTGAGCAATAGAATCGCCAGGCGCCATGCGGTATTCATGGAATTTTGTCGTAAGCGTTAATTTGTTTGATGCACTTTTCTGCTCATGGATGGAGCTAAGCTTCGTCCACATCTCTGCTGCTGTCGTGCACGTGATAAGGTACTCGAGTTGCGAATATTCCATTGAGGACGATATAATGAACATTGCTCGGGCATCCCTTTTTGTCCAAGCATTTCGAAGGTCGTCCGGGTTTTCTGGTTTAACTTCGATACCCTCGACAATCTTTAAGAGATCATGTGCGACAAAGATGGCCTTCATTTGGAATTTCCATAACTGGAAGTTTTGTCCATCGAACTTTGTTATATTTCTCAAGTCTGAATTCTCACTCATTTTGCACTCTGTATTTGTCCAATGTGTCGTTGAAAAAAGCACACACTTGGCAACAGCTCGACCGAATCGCAAGGTAGCAAAGGAATATGTCGGCTCGCGAGGAAACAAAATAAACGTTTCACGAAAAGACGAGAAAGAAAGCACTTCCTAATAAGTCTTGCGGGCCTGGGCCCATAACCTGTTACACGAAAGATTCGGGAATGAAAATGAACTGCAATGACACTAACAAATGAAAAGTATATATTATACGAGAGTACAAAAAAGGAACATAGGCGCGAACAAGCGAACACGTGTATACGTAAGAGCGCCGGTGAACATAACATGAGAACTGAGAAGAATAATAATAATACGGCGTGAACGTCGTTAATAGAGGCGCCTGCATCGTAGCGGGGTCCGATGCGATATCGGCGGAAGCCAAAAGAAAATATAATTGGCGCGAAAGTCAAAAAGAATGTTTCAACAGTATCAATATATTTGATATTTTAATAACGTCTCAATAACATCGCTCTAATTATATGTATTATTTATTATCTTGCAACAATATATTACAATATTACTGTAATATTTCAATGTTATTTATCAACATGTAATATATCAGTAATATTTCTGTAATATAGTATGATAATGCGTAATATTTCTGGTATATTGCAATATTACTGAAATATTTACGTAATATTTCGTGCTATGTGGGTTGTCACGTCAGATTTGACACTTACTGGAGTAATTGGAGTATATATATTATATTATATATATATAATAATTAATATTTTGGAAAGAGAAAATAGAAGATAGAAAAGGGAAAAAGAGAGAGAAGGTCGAATAAAGAAGGTAAATAAAATATATGTATGTATATATATATTAGGTACCGCGGAAAGTTCGTGTCGTTTTTCTAAGAGATGTCGTTCATCGGAAAAAACGACACGAACTTTCCGCGGTACCTAATATATATTTAATAAATTAAGAATTTTAAAATTAATTTTATATTTTAAAGAAAAAAATGATATAAAATGTTAAAATGTACATTTTCTTAATTTTTTTATTAAAATCTGACAGAATATAGAAGAAAATAAAGAATATTAGTAAGAGAGAGAGAGAGAGAGAAAGAGAGAAAAAAAGAGAATAGAAGACAGAAAAAGGAGAAAAAGAAAGAAGGAGAGTCAAGTGAAAAAGGTATATAAAATTTATATATACATTTCATACAATAAAATCTTATATTTTAAATAAATACTAAAAATACTATTTTAAATTATTATACTATTTCTTTCATAATCTGACAGAGTATATAGGAGAAGACAAAGAATATTGGCGAGAGAGAGAGAGAGAGAGAGAGAGAAAGAAAGAGAGAGAGAGAGAGAATAGAAGATAGAAAAGGAAGAAAGAGGAAGAAGGAGAGTCAAGTAAAGTAGGTAAATAAAATTTTATATACATATATAAAGATATATATATAAATATATATATAAAAAATACATATTTTTTAAAATATATATACATATATATAGAAATACATAATAATATACACATGTATATCGTTATCTCCAAAATAGAAAACGTCACAAATAATTTTTACATATATATAAATTACGATTTTGCAGTCAATAGAAGTTGTAAAATTACCAATCTGCGCATTTAACCTAATCTGTATTTATGAAGCCGAATTGCGTTTCGCGCGTAAAAGTTAGCCTTTCAATACAATCCTAATACAATACTAAGATTATACTTCGTCTAGAAAACTGAGTTTCTATTTCGGTTTTACGTTATTTTTTACGTTTCGTGCATCATATATAAGTTGGAGTCATGTGGAATGAAAGTTCTTCGAATCTTGGAGGCGGATTTTTGGATGACAGCACACAGGCCGGAGGATCTGGCCAAAAAAGTTCGCAAAGTAATGAAAAGAGCATCATTCCCGTATGGATAAAGCATATCACGTCTACAACGGGAGATTTGCATATTTCTGACAGAACTGTAAATACTCTGACATTCGTCGGAGTTGTACGTCATATCGAACAAGATACGACGAAGATGTTTTTCAGTATTCAGGATGATACAGGTATTTTACTTGTATAAATTATTTCAATTTTAATGTAATAATGATAACATGTAAAATTACAAATACAAATAAAAAGTTTGGTCGAGTTGCTATGCCATGTATTGCATAAATTTGTAAAAATTTTATATAATCAAGAAATCTGAATATTGCATACAATTATTATTTTCAAATTATTATCATTGCTAAGAGTAAAACTTATTTTGATTTTATTTTATATTATAGGTACTCTCACTGCTTTCATGTGGTTAGAAGCAGACAAGAATCCTGCAGAAAATGCTTGTGTACAACTTAATACATATGTAAGAGTTTATGGTTTGATACGCAATCAAAATAATGAACGACATGTGTTGATCTTGCGTATGTATCCTGTGGAAGACTTAAACGAGGTGACATGTCACTTTTTGGAAGTTATGTATTTTATATTGAATGCTGGCAAATCTGAAAAAACCTACTGTATCTAATACATTAACGTTCGATAATACAATGAGTGGTATGTCACCTGATCAAGTGGCAATTCTTGAAATTGTTCGATCAGCAAATGAATCAGAATGCAGTATTAAGGCTCCTGGGTAGTCACCGCAGCCATATTAGATTCGTGACGTCAGAAGCGAGAAATGACACGCCGAGAATTCTTGCGTGCCATTTCTAAATAAAATGATAATTTAACAAAGTAACACTCTGGATCGCTTTAAGACACCTGTAAAATTGTCCGAAAACTATGCTTTTTCCTTGACAGGTTATAAACAATTGTTAAATCAACAGTGAAACGAAGCCTAATTATGCGAGAAAACACACGGTTGACAGCTGTCTGTATGAGTAGAAAATTCTCCTTCTACGTTGGGCTTTCCCTGTTAATCTTAGTTTTCGGATAATTTTACAGGTTTCATGAACACGTCACATATCACAGTACTAACATTTAACGAATATTAATGAAATGGCACGCAAGAATAAATTGGGTAGTCAACATGTCATTTTTTCACGCCTAATAGTTCATCGATTCTCCACCTAAGACGCTGCATAAGAATTTCTGTCATATGGACATGTCGGTAACGATACTAAGCTATACATATTCTGTATTTATCGCGGTTATTTTTTTGTAAACAAATTTTTAAATTATAAATTAACATTTTGTATGTTATTCAGTAATTTACTTTTATCGAATCAATTGATTAGGTCAAACTGTTACACTATTTATTTATACGATAAATCGACTGGCTAAATTCGACTAGGTTTTTATTCCTACCACAATTATGTCGCTACTGTCAACGCGGAGTTCACGGCTGCGGGACCAGGAGCCTTAAGAAACATGATATTTTGAGTAAAATGCCTAAACACATCAAACCACGTATCGATGAGATATTAGATTTTCTTCTCTGTGAAGGACATATTTACACAACCAGTTCAGAAGATTTCTTTAAAGCTACATGAGTTATATATTATATGTTAAGAAGTTTACAAAACATTAAATTTTGTATCATATAAAATAACATTTACAATTAAATAAAATTTATATATACATTTCATACAATGAAATCTTATATTTTAAATAAATACTAAAAATACTATTTTAAACTATTATACTATTTGTATAACCGGTATTAGGATTGTATTGAAAGGCTAACTTTTACGTGCGAAACGCAATTCGGCTTCATAAATACAGATTAGGTTAGATGCGCAGATTGGTAATATAAATACTAAAAATACTATTTTAAACTATTATACTATTTCTTTCATAATCTGACAGAGTATATAGGAGAAGACAAAGAATATTGGCGAGAGAGAGAGAGAGAGAGGGGGAGAGAGAGAGAGAGGGGGAGAGAGAGAGAAAGGGGGGGGAGAGAGAGAGAGAGAGAGGGGGAGAGAGAGAGAGAGAGAGAGAGAGAGAGAGAGAGAGAGAGAGAGAGAGAGAGAGAGAGAGAGAGAGAGAGAGAGAGAGAGAGAGAGAGAGAGAGAGAGAGAGAGAGAGAGAGAGAGAGAGAGAGAGAGAGAGAGAGAGAGAGAATAGAAGATAGAAAAGGGAGAAAGAGGAAGAAGGAGAGTCAAGTAGAGTAGGTAAATAAAATTTTATATACATATATAAAGATATATATATATATATAAATACATATATAAAAGATACATATTTTTTTAAATATATATACATATATAAATATATATATATATATATTTTATATTTTATATAAACAATTAAATTATATTAACCAATAATTAATTAATGTTTGATAATTAATAATGAAATTAATAATTGTTTGATTCTCATGTTATTTAACTAGCATAATTGCAATTTTTATGAAAAATATATTAGAAATTAAATTTTAATTTGCTCTTTATTCACCATTTAAAAAAATAGTACATTCAACATGGTGTATATCACCAAGGTCACCTTTAATTTCTTAAATGGAAATCCCCATTTTTCATTGCATACGACAGTTATAGCGTTTTCGAATAAACGGGGTTTGAACGATCTAGGGTTGATCAATCACTATTTTACTATAAATGCAAGTCTTTCATTGGTGGAGAGGTTGCAATGACGTCATTAACCAATCTTGGGTCGTTCAAATCCTGTATAATCGAAAACGCTATTAGTGTTACAAGTTTATATCTTGGAAACAAAGCATTTTAAAGAAATTATTTTATACAAAAGTTTTGCGACTTTAGGTGACTTTGTCCTGATCTTGAAAAGATTATTCAAGGTCATGTTCGTATTTTCATCATGTGTCCTCCTTCAAATATTTTCATCATGTATTTCCCTTCAAAATATTTAAATATTTAAATATTTTCACTGGAATTATTGTTATAATTTTTTTAATTCTTGTTTTTAAAAAATATTTTAAAAAATTGTGCTAATGTTATGATTAAGCATCTTAGAGGTAAATTATGTTGTCACATTTGTTCCAATAATTAAGTTATTTTGTTATAAGACTCTATATTCTAGTTTTTATATAGATGTTGTCTATACAGTGATGGGAGAAAGTTCTGTAACGATTAAATATCTTGGAAAATAATGATTATGGAAGAAAGTGTTCAATACAAAAGTTTTAGTATATCAAGTGGTCTATTATATATCAAGTGGTCTATTATATGGTTATATTTATTGAAATGACCTTCATGTGACCTTGAAGGACACCGCAAAGGTCAACTTTGAAATCTTAAATGGAAATGGAACTGGACTCCTATTTTTTATTACATATTCTTAAAGCTGGTGTCAAGACATTTCCGAAACACTATAATAGTTATTTTTCATTAAGTACTTTTCGAGTTATGAGGCTTGAAAGTTACAGCATTTTGACATAAAATACAAAATATATTGTAAAACATTAAATTTTCAGGAATCTTACCTTAATACTTTTATGCATAAAATAATGAGACGAATCAATTGATATAATAAAAAAAACACATTGTTGCTTTTAATAAAAAATATGTAATTTGCAACATGCAGCTGCATATTTTTTTTTGAAAGCAACAATGTGTTTTTTTTATATTATTTTATGTATAAAAGTATTAAGATAAGATTCCCGAAAATTGAATGTTTTACAAGATATTTTGTATTTTATGTCAAAATGCTGTAACACTTTCAAGCTTCATAACTAGAAAAGTACTTAATAAAAAATAACTTCAATATAGTGTTTCGGAAATGTCTTGACACCAGCTTTAAGAATATGTAATAGAAAATAGAAGTTTCCATTTAAGATTTCAAAGTTGACCTTTGCGATGTCCTTCAAAGTCACATAAAGGTCATTTCAATATAACCACTAATATTATGTTCCGCAATCAATTTAATGTTTTTAAATAGAAGTTTGATATTATGTTTATTAACATAAAGTTAACAGTTTATCTCTAAGGTGTTTATATGTATAAATATATAAAATTAATATAATTTTTTTATATTTCAGAATTTAAAAAGAAGGTGCACATTAAGAACGTTTGGTATAAAGTTTGGCTGCTGTGCGCCGATACAAGGCTGCTGTGCGCCTGTAAAGACCGGTTGCTGTGCGCCGATACAAGACTGCTGTGAGTCTGTAAAGACCGGCCGGCTGCTGTGCGCCGATACAAGGCTGCTGTGCGCCAATACAAGGCTGCTGTGCGCCTGTAAAGACCGGCTGCTGTGCGCCCATACAAGGCTGCTGTGTGCCTATAAAGACCGGCTGCTGTGCGCCCATACAAGGCTGCTGTGCGCCTATAAAGACCGGCTGCTGTGCGCCCATACAAGGCTGCTGTGCGCCTATAAAGACCGGCTGCTGTGCGCCTATACAAGGCTGCTGTGCGCCTATAAAGACCGGCTGCTGTGCGCCCATACAAGGCAGCTGTGCGCTTATAAAAATTGGCTGCTGTGCGCCTACAAAAATCGACTGCTGTGCGTCTGTAAGACTGTTGTGTGCCTGTTAGAATATAGAAAATATAGAATAATTTTAATAATATTAATAAAACAAAAATGTCTATCAAAATAGAAAAACAGATGGTGTTAAAATCAGATCAAAAAAATATTATTGTTCAAGGTGATTGGTTAAACGATGAACATATGGATCATTTTAACCAACTTTTAAAAAATTGTTCAGATTATAGACCTGAAGAGGTATGGAAATTGCAATGCCTTGAGTATATAAAACCTATACCAGAAGATAAAAAACATATACAGATATTACATAGCACAAATCATTGGATATGCAGTTATTATGATAGAAAAAATTTATTTATCTATGATTCATTAAATAACAAAAAGTTGCACAGTGATTATGAAAAGTTCTTAAGACAATTATTTCCAACTTATCCTTTTAATGAGCGGCCTGTCAAGTTTCCTACTGTACAAAAACAACCGAATAGTAATGATTGCGGTGTTTTTGCTATAGCTTTTGCAATTTCATTATTATTTAATATTAAACCTGAAAAAGTGAGATATGATCATAGTTTAATGCGCTCTCATTTAATAAAAATTTTTGAATCTAATGTGATTGAACACTTTCCTCAGGATTTAAATAATACTCTTCAAAAAGTGCTTCCATTAGCAATGATTCAAAAGAGAGAAGCTTTAGCAACTCGTGCACGTATGAGACGTCAAAAAGAGACGGAGCAACAAAAAGCAAATCGATTGTAAAAAAATCGTAAATTTATTACAGAATTACGAAAGAAAAATGAAAATAAACATGAAAATCAAAAAGTTAGTAAGATAAAAACAGAAATTGTACAGATTACGCAGTTATCAGATCAGAAAGATATTATTGTTCAAGGCGGTTGGTTAAACGATGAACATATGGATCATTTTAACCAACTTTTAAAAAATTGTTCACATTATAGACCTGAAGAGACATGGAAATTGCAACGTCTTGAGTATATAAAACCTATACCAGAAGACAAAAAACATATACAGATATTACATAGCACAAATCATTGGATATGCAGTTATTATGATAGAAAAAATTTATTTATCTATGATTCATTAAATAACAAAAAGTTGCACAGTGATTATGAAAAGTTCTTAAGACAATTATTTCCAACTTATCCTTTTAATGAGCGGCCTGTCAAGTTTCCTACTGTACAAAAACAACCGAATAGTAATGATTGCGGTGTTTTTGCTATAGCTTTTGCAATTTCATTATTATTTAATATTAAACCTGAAAAAGTGAGATATGATCATAGTTTAATGCGTTCTCATTTAATAAAAATTTTTAAATCTAATGTGATTGAACACTTCCCTCAGGATTTAAATAATACTCTTCAAAAAGTGCTTCCATTAGCAATAATTAAAAAAAGAGAAGCTTTAGCAACTCGTGCACGTATAAAACGTCAAAAAGAGACGGAGCAACAAAAAGCAAATCGATTGCAAAAAAATCTTGAATTTAAAGAATTACGAAAGAAAAATAAAAATGAATATAAGAATCAAGATCAGTATAAACAAAATGTAGAAAATGTCTTAAAACGGCGTCAATTTGAAAATAATTTGGAAGAAAATTGCGCTAAAAAACGACGTCTATATAAAAAGAAAAATAATTTAGAAAGATGTTGCTCTGAAAAACGGTCTCAAGATAAAAGTGATTTAAAAAATGATTGCGCTAAAAAAAGATTGCGATATGAAGAAGATTTTGTTGAAAAAAGCACACAACAATGCATATTTTATGCTATAGGCTCGCAAAACAAACAAAGTAGACAAAAAATATTACAGCGTAAATGTTGTAACAGACAATATTACGAGAACAAAAGAGAAGAAAGAAGAAAAGAGAATAAAAGCAAATTTGTAATAAATAAATGCAATGTTGCAAATAAAATTGTTAAAAAATATAAAAGTTTTCGGTGTCAGAATTCAACAATAAAACTTCATACTTCTTTGACACACACACAATAATTATTAAAAATATTTCAAATAAATTAAATATTACAGGTCAGATCGAAAAACAATTAGAAGCCGAGAAAATAATACGTTGGTGTATACATATTAGGAACAGTTATATTCGTAAGATGTATAATATATTAGCTGTACTTAAAAAGAAATCAGAAGTATGCTTGACTCTTGTTGATAAGTGTTGTGGAATTAATGAAAAATTAGATGTGTTATGTGGGATATCTAGACACACAGCATCATCTGAAAATTATTTTGTAGAGTCTACATATCGTAATGCAATTTTAGAAGAATCTTTAGTAATGAACATGGAAGGGCAAATTGTAAGTGTGTTACCTTTGATAACAGCACTAGCAAAAAAATCGTGGTCGTGCAGTACCTCATGTAAAATTGACAATCCAGTTTTGATTGAACGATATGAAAAATTTCTTGAAACTGTTAGTACATGTACTGTAAAGAATGTTCCTAGATTGATAGAAAGTATTCGTACATGTACAGTAAAAACATCAAATACGAAACTTGGTCATGCACAGAGTTGCTATATTAATTTCACTATTTGTGGAGCGATGTTTCTACCAATTCTATTGTGTTATCGCCCCATTTTCCGAAAGTGAGAAATATAAGGCGTTTGATTTATCAACTTATAAATTTGTATCAAAAAATGTTGAATTTAGATGAAGCATTAAATTGTGCTGATTTGGAAGCATTAAATAAAACTGTTATTGCTGCACAAGAGAAAGCAGATATATACAAACATCAACAAACCGATGCAATTATAAGTGATGATGATATCTTTTTTAAGCATAAGAATGCGTTTAAAGCCTTGAAAAAACGTCTAATGGATACACCGCGTTATGCTTGTGTATCGTGCGAAAAGCTTTGTTATAAAAAAAATGTTTCTGAAATCATTAAAGCAAAAATAGATAATCCAGTTTGGAAAGATTTAATGATACATGTGAAGAAACAACAAATTAATGCACAATATATATGTATTTATTGTAAACAAAAATTTTGTCAAGGTTTAATGCCTGCGTATTGCATTTTGAATAATCTTTTTACAAATAATGTGCCTGAAGTAATATCATCTCTTAATACATTTGAAAAGATTCTTATACAGAGAGCTAAAGCATTTCAAACTGTTGTTAAAATGACAACTGTTATGAACAAAAAATTACCTGAAAGGCAAATGATACAAAAAGTTAAAGGTAGAACATTTCATTTACCACTTCCTATACAAGAGACATTAAACAAATTATGTTCTAATACCGATGCAATAAATATTAATCATGAATTATATATCTTAGTCAGAGGTATTCCCACAAAATCAAAAATTATATGGGAAGAGATGGTAAATGTTAAAAAAGTATTTGATGCATTAATATGGTTAAAGAATAATAATCCTTTGTATTCTGAAATAATATTACCAAATAGTCATAATGAATTATCTTTGGAAAAATTAAATAATCTGGAATTCCAGATGCAAGAGGATGAAAATGTTGCAAAAGATGTATTGGATGAGGAGCATGTGTCATTAAGTAATAATTTAGAAACCGAAATACAGGGAACAAAAAATCTTGGAGATGCTGCATTCAATCAGCATGAGGCAATGCTAACTCAGGTTATTAATGATGAAAATGATGGTTATTATGAGCAATATACTATATATCCATTATATGAAAAGAGAACAAATAAAACTGCAACAGCTTTATATCAAATGTTAAAAGTCTATGATTTACCTTTGGATAATCGTGAGAAATCTTTGGATTTATTATGTTTTCCAGATTTATATTCTTTTGGTATTAATGGACAGCACGAAACTAGGCAGGTCAAGCTTCATGATCATGAATTTGTTAAATGTCGTTTAATGTCTAAACATCCACAGTATAGATTAAATCAACAATACCTATTCTTTTTGTTAAATAATACGAATATCCGTCAATTAAATCGTGGAATTTTTCATAAGATGAATGTAACTAATCCACAAGTTCGTTATACGGCTGCGGAATATTTAGAAGCAATGTCCAAAGAATTGTTAGAATCCGATTTAACCACAATATTTTCGACACTAAGGAATACGGAACAATTTTGGAGTAAACCGCGAAATAATTTAAATTGTATGACACAACATTACGGACCTGCAACATGGTTTCTAACATTAAGTCCCGCTGAATGGTTATGGGAAGAGTTAGGTGAATATATTCGTGAAGTAAATGGATGGTGCGATTCTTCGGCATGCACCAGTGTACTTGTTGCTAGAGATCCTGTGTCAACATCGAGATTTCTCGATAATACGTTTCGTGCGATGCTTGACTTTATTTGTTCCAAAGATCATCCGATCGGAGAAGTCACTCATTATTTTTGGCGACGAGAATACCAAGGTAGAGGCATACAACATTTTCATTTATTAATTTGGATAAAAAATGCTCCAATTCTTGGTGAATCTTCTATTGAAGAAGTTTCCAAATTTATTTTAAAATATATAAGCTGTAAAATGCCAGATAAAAATATTTCACCATTATTGTATAGACGTGTTAATACGCATCAACGACACAAACATAATGATTACTGTCTCCGTTCTAAAAAAGTTGGACGTAAAGTTGTTCGGAGATGTCGTTTTGGATTTCCTCGTCCTGTCACTGAGACGTTAAGTATAAGAGATGTCACAACTGCCATAGCAGGTAGAAAGCAATTAAAACATAGAAGCAGGCTTTATGATCTTCCGCGAACTGAAGATGAAAGTAATATAAATGATTATAATCCTGTTCTTCTTACTGCATGGGAAGGAAATATGGATATACAATTTATTGGCGAAAAGTCGTCACTGCTTACCTGGTACATTACTAAATATATGAATAAAGCGGGAAAATGTGAGTTGTCTGATACTATTATTAATACGAATAAATCATTGATGAGCTATCTTTGGAGTATTGCCTTGCGATTTACGAGTAATAGAGAATGTGGAGCTCTTGAAGCTGCTGATACATTACTGGGTATTGCTTTATATGGAACTGATCCAAATACAACTATTAGATGGTTAGATGTTAATCGAATAAGATGTAGAAAATTGAAAACTCGTAAAGAGATTGAAGTACTTGATGATCAATCGACAGATATATTTTGTGAATCTTTGATAGATAACCACTATCCACAGAGACCAAAAGAATTAGAATGTATGTCTCTTTATGAGTTTGCAAAATGGTATGATATTACAAAAATCAAACCACAAAATAAGTTTGTTGAATTCTATAAATTTAAAAATGGATATCTTAGACGACGACAGCGTGGATATCTTATTAATCATTATAGATATAATGTTAATACACAACCGGAAAAGTATTTCTTTGCGTTATTACTTCTGTTCGAACTGTGGAGAGAATTAGAAGAGCTTAGAAATGGATGTGATACTTATGCAGAATCATTTCACAAGGTAAAACTACATTTAACAGAAGCATTACAATATCACGAAAAACTAGAAGAATTGCAAAAAGCATTTGAAAATGCTAAAGAGTTAGTGCAGCAACATTTAGATGAAGTACAAAAACATGAGTCGCAAGATGATCCTGACAATCCAATAGGTGTTCAAAATATAGAAGCTGGTGAAGCGATGCAAGATTTTAAGGATCTCGGTGATAAAAATATTAAAGATATTGATGTATCAGAAATGATTGCGAAATTAAATATAGATCAAAAAAGAGTATTCGATAGAGTTATTACTATTATAGAGTCAGATAAATCAATATTGCGATTATATGTTAGTGGAGAAGGTGGTACTGGAAAAAGTTATTTAATTAAAACTGTTAAGTGCTGGATAAAACAAAATCTCAAAAAAGATACTGCTGTAGCAGCACCTACTGGCATAGCAGCGTTTAATATAGACGGTTTGACAGTTCATAGATTGCTTCAATTACCTGTTGAACATGGTAATACTCCTAAATATAAACGATTGTCTGATCATGTGTTAAAACTTTTACGAGCGGAACTTAAAGATGTTATTCTTTTTATAATCGATGAAGTATCAATGATATCTAATTTGACTTTAATGTACATACATCTTCGATTGTCTGAAATATTTGATTCAAGTGATTGTGATGATGGCTGGTTTGGTAAAAGGCATATTCTTTTGTTTGGAGATTTGCTTCAATTGCCTCCTGTACATGAAGATTCTGTCTTTAAAGATTTGTCAAATGAAAAAGTTAACAAATATATCGGTTGCCTACAGACTGTAAATTTGAGGACTACATTATTTGATTACGATGAGTTGACAATTAATATGCGCCAGCAAGAAGATGAGTCTTATCGTGAATTATTGTCAAGAATTCGTATTGGTTTATTAACAAAGTCTGATTATGAAATTTTGGAAAATAGGAAAATATCTTTTACAGAAAATTCCTTCGAATTTAGATTAAATGAATTATGTGATTTTATTAACAATTTGCCATCAGATACCGTTTGTTTATTGCCCACTTGTCACATGTGTGACGTTTTGAATGCTGCAATGTTAAGTCGTATTGCTTCGAAAGAAATATTATTAATTGCTGAAGATACAATTGAATGTATTCCATATATAAAAAAGAAAATATTAAAAGTGTTGGAAAATAATGATGATGATAATTCTAAAACAGCTGGGCTTTCGAAACAAATTGTTATAAAAATTGGGGCAAAAGTTATGATAAGGCGTAATATTGATGCTAGTTTGGGTCTTGTTAATGGTACAATTGCTAAAGTCATTTCAGTTGTACAAGATATTTCTAACGGTTATATAGAAAAAATTAAGCTTCTTTTGCCATCAGGTTTAGAATATTTAATTGAAAGAGTAAATGTCAAATTTGCGGTGATGGAGAAAGCATATGTTATTCGAAAACAATTTCCATTGTGTCTAAGTTACGGAATTACTGTTCATAAAAGCCAAGGCCTGAGTTTGCAGAATGCTATTATGGACATAGGTAATTCTGTATTTAGTCACGGCCAAGTTTATGTTGCATTGTCACGAGTAACATCTTCAGATGGATTGCATTTGATCAATTTTGACCCTTCATCTATAGAAGCTAGTGAAGAAGCTATTGTTGAATATAATCGATTAAAACAAATACACAAATCCAAAACAGATATAATTTCTGTTTCAAAAGAAAAGTATCGTAAAATAAAAGATATTTTATGGGTACAACCCAAAATAATTAGTTCTGTTCAAGAATCACATAAAAAAGTTCGAAAAAATATTACTTGGGTCACACATGGTTTTCAAAATATACACTCACCCGAAAAAAAAGCGGTACACTGAAAATGTGGGAAAAATTCATCAAATTTCAACTGACGATAACTTCGTAAATAATAAAGATAGAAAGTTCTATAAAATATGGAAATAAAGCTAAAAATCTCTACTTTAAGAATCAATTTATTTCAATGTTGCAAAATAAATTTATTGAAAATGGCGGATGACAAAGCGCGAGCATGCAAAATTGAAAAATAATGGTTCGAGTTTGCGACGGTGCACGGTATAAACAAAAAATTGTAGCTTATTGGGATCAAAAGCGTACGAAAGTACAGAGTCTCCTCTTTAAAATGCTTTTTTATGCATCTTGATACGATGATTTTTCGCCGAGAGATTCGCATTTGAAGAAAAAGGCAGATTCTTACTTCAAATGCGAATCTCTCGGCGAAAAATCATCGTATCAAGATGCATAAAAAAGCATTTTAAAGAGGAGACTCTGTACTTTCGTACGCTTTTGATCCCAATAAGCTACAATTTTTTGTTTATACCGTGCACCGTCGCAAACTCGAACCATTATTTTTCAATTTCGCATGCTTTTGCTTTGTCATCCGCCATTTTGGAGAAAGTTATCACACATTATTGCGTTATGAATTTTCGAACACTAGACATCCAAACTTTTAAAATGGTTTTTAAAAAATCCTGCTAGCTGTATTACGTGCCGAGATATTCAATTTTGAACCAGACCGAATTGCAAGAATAAGAATTCTGTGGTTATCAGCTCCGCGGTATTTTAAAACTCCAAACTCTCCTTACGGTTATAAGTGTCAATTCTGCTCTTGGCGTTACCCAGGATCAACGGCGTGGACGTGGCAGAAATCTGATCCCGTGTGCACATGTTGGCACGTGTGTATGCGTGTGTGTGTATGTGTGTGTGCGTGCGCGTGCGTGCGTGCGTGCGTGCGCGTGCATGCGTGTGTGTGCGCGTGCACCACTGGGATAAGGACCTCATGGCTTGTTAGATCCACGATATTTTACGACTCCAAACCCTCCCGGTGGTGCGTGTACAATTGTGTGTGCGCGCGCGTATATTAATAATGGGTATGACCTCCTCGTGCGCGTATTACCTCATTCATGCGACGAGGCATACTTCTTATTAGTGTTTTAATTTCAGTCTGCGTAATGTCATTCCACTCTATTTCAAGAACTCTTCGAAGTTCTGGCAATGACTGAGGAGCAGGTATATGATTTCGTACTTTTCTGTTAATATTGTCCCATAGGTGTTCAATGGGATTTAAATCTGGACTCATTGCTGGCCATTCGAGTCGATTTATGCCAACTTCATCGCAGAAATCAAGCACTTTTCTCGCAACGTGCGGTCGAGCATTGTCTTGCATAAACAAAAAGTCAGGGCGGAGAAATCACAAAAGATCTGCAGACATCTCCTTCGGATGCAAAACAATTGATTGAAAAATAATGGTTCGAGTTTGCGACGGTGCACGGTATAAACAAAAAATTGTAGCTTATTGGGATCAAAAGCGTACGAAAGTACAGAGTCTCCTCTTTAAAATGCTTTTTTATGCATCTCGATACGATGATTTTTCGCTGAGAGATTCGCATTTGAAGTAAGAATCTGCCTTTTTCTTCAAATGCGAATCTCTCGGCGAAAAATCATCGTATCGAGATGCATAAAAAAGCATTTTAAAGAGGAGACTCTGTACTTTCGTACGCTTTTGATCCCAATAAGCTACAATTTTTTGTTTATACCGTGCACCGTCGCAAACTCGAACCATTATTTTTCAATTTTGCATGCTCGCGCTTTGTCATCCGCCATTTTCAATAAATTTATTTTGCAACATTGAAATAAATTGATTCTTAAAGTAGAGATTTTTAGCTTCATTTTCATATTTTATAGAACTTTCTATCTTTATTATTTACGAAGTTATCGTCAGTTGAAATTTGATGAATTTTTCCCACATTTTCAGTGTACCGCTTTTTTTTCGGGTGAGTGTAGATAAGGGTTCGTGTTATGCAAATGCAGTATTGCAATGCTTTTTACATTTAAATGTTATTAGAAAACTAATATTTGAGTATGATAAAACCTTACAAAAAAGTTGTTGTGTATTTTACCTTACAAAAAGTTGTTGTATATTTTAAAATCAACAAATTACCTTTTTAAAAAAAGGTAAAGAAAAGGCGCCAAGTGCACGCAAATCTTCCAAAAAAAAGTTGTATACACGTAAACCTTCCAAAAAAAGTTATTGTATATATAAATGTTGTATACACGTAAACCTTCCAAAAAAAGTTGTATATATAAACCTTTCAAAAAAAAGCTGTCGTATATATTAACCTTCCAAAAAAATTAATCTTCCAAAAATAAATGTCGTATATATATTAACAAACCTTCCAAAAAAAAGTTGTTTATATAAACACGCAAATCTTCCAAAAAAAGTTGTATATATAAACCTTTCAAAAAAAGCTGTCGTATATATTATATATTAACCTTCCAAAAAATTTATCTTCCACAAAAAAATGTATATATATTAACAAATAACAAACCTTTCAAAAAAAGTTGTTGTATATATAACCAAATAAAAATTTGCTATATATTCTGCCTATAAAAAAGGTGATATCAGATCAGAAAATGACGCCAAGTTTAAATAAAAAACCTTTCAAAAAAACTTGTATGTATATATTTTAAAAAAAGTTGTATATACCAAATAAAAATTCGCTATATATTCTGCCTATAAAAGAGGTGATATCAGAAAATGACGCCAAGTTTAAATAAAAAACCTTTAAAAAAAACTTGTATGTATATATATTACGAAAAAGGATTATATTTATTGCGCTTATTGCGCTTACAGCTTTTTAACCAATAAGCATCGATAAGATTGTATTTAGTTATTTTTGCATCTTTATCTAGTTATTTATTTAAAAATTATATTCATATCTACAATTAGTTAATTTTTTTTCAAGTATACATTTTAAAATAATTGCATCTGTATCTAGTTACTTTTGCTTCTATATCTAGTTATTTAAATTTAAAAATGATATTTGTATTTATATCTATCTAGTTAATTTTTCTTAAGTATACTTTTTAAAATAATTGCATCTGTATCTAGTTATTTTTTTTATATCTGTATCTAGTTAAATAAAATAATTTTTTAAATAAAAGTATTTAATTCAAAAATAAAAAAATTTTTCAAATTTAATCAAAATAAAAAAATATTACAAAATTTCGCAAAAAACTTGGCGCTGCTGTACTGAACTATTAACTTACATAAGATTCGCATCGCAATACTTTAACATGCTCCTAATCATTCCAACATACTTTAATCTATAGTATATGTGACGTAATACTATAGTTTAGTTTGGAGTATTAGAGCGTGTAGGAGCATGTTAGAGCAAGCGATGCAAACAAATTTCGGCTCAAACAGGGCTTGTTCGTTTTAGCTGCACTGGGGCAGCTCTGGGTCTACTCTAAACAAGATAATACAGGACAAACTATTTATCTGTCCTGTATTGTCCTGTGTAGAGCAGACCCAGAGCAGCCCCAGTGTAGCTAAAACGAACAAGCCCACAGACTAGAGCGACGAAGCGGCAAGTGGCGATGCTATAGCCAATCAACTTACAATTTTACCGTAAGAACAAGAGTTTAATTGGCTATCGCGTCGCCGTTTGCCGCTCTGGTCAGTTTGAGTCATTATAACACTTAATCATGTAAATTGTAAAATTATTGCTCACTTTCATTCTTTATAATATTTTAAGATGTATTTAACATGTAGTTCAGTACAGCAGCGCCAAGTTTTTTGCGAAATTTTGTAATATTTTTTTATTTTGATTAAATTTGAAAAATTTTTTTATTTTTAAATTAAATACTTTTATTTAAAAAATTATTTTATTTAACTAGATACAGATATAAAAAAAATAACTAGATACAGATGCAATTATTTTAAAAAGTATACTTAAGAAAAATTAACTAGATAGATATAAATACAAATATCATTTTTAAATTTAAATAACTAGATATAGAAGCAAAAGTAACTAGATACAGATGCAATTATTTTAAAATGTATACTTGAAAAAAAATTAACTAATTGTAGATATGAATATAATTTTTAAATAAATAACTAGATAAAGATGCAAAAATAACTAAATACAATCTTATCGATGCTTATTGGTTAAAAAGCTGTAAGCGCAATAAGCGCAATAAATATAATCCTTTTTCGTAATATATATACATACAAGTTTTTTTTAAAGGTTCTTTATTTAAACTTGGCGTTATTTTCTGATATCACCTCTTTTATAGGCAGAATATATAGCGAATTTTTATTTGGTATATACAACTTTTTTTCAAATATATACATACAAGTTTTTTTGAAAGATTTTTTATTTAAACTTGGCGTCATTTTCTGATATCACCTCTTTTATAGGCAGAATATATAGCGAATTTTTATTTGGTATATACAACTTTTTTTAAAATATATACACATACAAGTTTTTTGAAAGGTTTTTTATTTAAACTTGGCGTCATTTTCTGATCTGATATCACCTTTTTTATAGGCAGAATATATAGCAAATTTTTATTTGGTTATATATACAACAACTTTTTTTGAAAGGTTTGTTATTTGTTAATATATATACATTTTTTTGTGGAAGATAAATTTTTTGGAAGGTTAATATATAATATATACGACAGCTTTTTTTGAAAGGTTTATATATACAACTTTTTTTGGAAGATTTGCGTGTTTATATAAACAACTTTTTTTTGGAAGGTTTGTTAATATATATACGACATTTATTTTTGGAAGATTAATTTTTTTGGAAGGTTAATATATACGACAGCTTTTTTTTGAAAGGTTTATATATACAACTTTTTTTGGAAGGTTTACGTGTATACAACATTTATATATACAATAACTTTTTTTGGAAGGTTTACGTGTATACAACTTTTTTTTGGAAGATTTGCGTGCACTTGGCGCCTTTTCTTTACCTTTTTTTAAAAAGGTAATTTGTTGATTTTAAAATATACAACAACTTTTTTGTAAGGTAAAATACACAACAACTTTTTTGTAAGGTTTTATCATACTCAAATATTAGTTTTCTAATAACATTTAAATGTAAAAAGCATTGCAATACTGCATTTGCATAACACGAACCCTTATCTATATTTTGAAAACCATGTGTGACCCAAGTAATATTTTTTCGAACTTTTTTATGTGATTCTTGAACAGAACTAATTATTTTGGGTTGTACCCATAAAATATCTTTTATTTTACGATACTTTTCTTTTGAAACAGAAATTATATCTGTTTTGGATTTGTGTATTTGTTTTAATCGATTATATTCAACAATAGCTTCTTCACTAGCTTCTATAGATGAAGGGTCAAAATTGATCAAATGCAATCCATCTGAAGATGTTACTCGTGACAATGCAACATAAACTTGGCCGTGACTAAATACAGAATTACCTATGTCCATAATAGCATTCTGCAAACTCAGACCTTGGCTTTTATGAACAGTAATTCCGTAACTTAGACACATTGGAAATTGTTTTCGAATAACATATGCTTTCTCCATCACCGCAAATTTGACATTTACTCTTTCAATTATAATACATACATTAGATTTAGTTATTAAATTATAAAAATTAGATTAACTTTCCATCTAATTCATTAAACATCTGGTTTAAAAAAATTAAAAATATATTGAGAGGTATATGTTTATATTTATGTTATATAAATGTTTATACGTATTTGTAGGTACAGTTCAATTAAAATACCTGCAAGCTACTGAGCACGAAATTTCGGAACCAATTAAATCATGACTTCGTCATGCAATTAAAAAAATAAAAAAACTGAATGCTGCACAATAAAATATTTAATACTTTTTTTTTATATTTTGTTCATGTGTATAAATTATACATAATATTAGCAATTTTATGTATAAAATATTATGTATGTAATATTATTCATATTAAGTTATAATATTTAGTAATATCAAGTTTATTAATTTATATCTAACACTGTGACTAGTGCAATTTTGAAATGTACAAGACGTATCTTTAGTTTTCGTTTTTATATATACAAATTTTATTTTTATCGTGACTATTTTTACATTATATAGTAAATAAAAAATTAAAAAAAAAATTACATATTTTATAATAAAATGTGCTTCAAATGTACTATTATTTATATTACTTATACGTACTTTACCTTTTTTGAAATGTGTCTATTCTTAAAATAATGTAATATATTAGAAGCTTTTATTTTTAGAAATTTTGCTAATAATCTTTCCTTTATGCTCATAAAGATACTTACATGTCAAATGTCTATATAAAATATTTGAAAAAAATATGTATTTTGAAAAAATGTTTCAAAAATTCTTTAGTTTTAAAGGAGTAATAAAAAATAGTAATAAAACAATATCTTGATAGTGGTGTCATTAAAGCGAGATTGTCGTAAATTTTTAAAATATAAATAATAATTAATATGAAACTTTTCGAGAGAGAAAGAGAGTGACGTTACTTATTAAGATTACTGTTTTATTGCTTCCTTAACTTAAAACTAAACAATTTCTGTTTAAATCTTTTAAAAAAATATATTTTTTAAAGGCATTTTAAATAAACATTTAAAATAAATATTTTTCTGGGTGGTATTTATAGTCCAATTTTATATTTAGAATCGTCTTATGATTTCATTCAACTAATGAAAAAATGTTGCGCAACCATTTTGTTGATTGAATGAGGTTTTAAAATGATTTCGAATATAAGATCGGATTATTAACACCATCCTATATTCAATAATTTTATTTGGATTTTATCTGGATAAAAAAAAATATCCAGGGGACATTGTTGGGATCTAATTTAATCATATGTAGGATATCCCAGGGATATCCCAGGGATTTATTTTTGGATGTCCTACGGATATCTGAAAAGCGGACATTCGGATATCCCACGGATGCCCTACGGATATCCTACGGCTTTGTACAGACATCCCAGGGATATCTGAAAATCCTTTACATTACATCCCACGGACATCCGTAGGATGAAATTTTGCTATGTAGGTAGTATTGTGAAATTGTAGATTCACAATAATTACTAAATAATTTTCACTCACAAACAGGTTTCCGAAAAATCCGGATCAAAGAAATGCATGGATAAATTTTTGTAAGGACGAAGGATTTAATATAAATTTAGATTTTAGATTTTAACATTGCTCTTATGGAAATACTGCACGAGTGCAATCCCAATGAAAAACGCCATTAAAATTTGGTATTATTGTTGCATATTATAGTTATTTTCTTTTAATTGTACATTATTTCCTAATTAAACATAACAAGTCATTCAATATTGGCGCCCTTGAGCGGCCATCTTGAGCGACCACTTTATATAGTCACTTCCGTCCGCACTTTTAAGACCAAACGCTCCCTCCTGTTTCTTTTTACTCAATGTGTGTACATCTGAGATACTAGCCATCTATCGGCAAGAATTTATAAAGTACATCCCAGACGACTGAAATAATTTTCATAGTTTTCATGACATTTCGACTTTAGATCTTTAATATCTTTATTTATACAGCATATAGAGCAAAAACAAACATACTTTTATTATATATTTTGGGTATGCGCTATCGATTGAGCCTATTTTTAAATCGATCGGCTCAGGCATTACTGAGGTCCGATAATCTCGGCTCATCTCAACTTTCGGTCTCGCGTAAAGAGACACGGTCGGTCTTGCGCTGCGCGTGAACTTGGCGCGAGACACTGCCGTGTCTCTTGATTGTAAGTCACTTGTTTGGCTTTGGCATGCAAATATTTTGTCACTTGCACTACTCAATTGAAATGTTACAGATGTAACATGGGTTTAACCTATGTTACTATTCGCGCGATCGGCCGCAACAATCGTCCGCGCATTGAGCCGCTGGCCGCAACACGTCATCGGAATGCGGCCGCCGAGTGGGGCGAGCGGGTATATAAGACCGTCGCTCCGGCCAGTAGAGACCTTACCCGGTCTGCAGTGAGCACGCTGCAGACCTTCCGAGCCATCAGGGCGCACTCTGACTTGGCTCTTCCTTTCCTCAAGGAGCAGGGAGCACTCTGTCTCCGCCGGGCGCACTCGGCATCCGTACACTTTTCCGTTCCTCCAGGAGCAGGGAGCACTCTGTCTCCGTCGGGCGTACTCGGCATCCGTATACCGTTCCTTTTCCGCCAGGAGCAGGGAGCACTCTGTCTCCGCCGGGCGCACTCGGCATCCGTTCACCGTTCACCGTCCCTCTCAAGGCAGGGAGCACTCTGTCTTCGTCGGGAGCACTCGACGTCCCGTATATACCAGCGCTCGGAATTAGTTGCACATTTCGAGCCGATTTCCGAGACGACGCCTTCTGTTCCCCCACTACCGCCCAGCCGCTGGCGGCCGAGCCGCCGATAGCTCTGGCGCAGGAGCGTTTTATATAAGAAATAAGCTGGGTTGTTGAGGTACCTCTCTGAAAATAGTAATATTTTCTTTGTTACATAAATAATGTTTATTTTTATTAATAATTAAATATATATATATTATG
Organism: Linepithema humile; assembly: GCF_040581485.1. NCBI lineage: Eukaryota > Metazoa > Arthropoda > Insecta > Hymenoptera > Formicidae > Linepithema > Linepithema humile. The sequence continues at coordinate 11,481,668 of NC_090130.1, read as the reverse complement.
TATTAATAAAAATAAACATTATTTATGTAATGAAGAAAATGTTACGATTTCCTGAAAGATGCCTAAACAATCCAGCCTATTTTTAATATAAAACGCTCCTGAGCCAGAGCTATCGGCGGCTCGGGCTCCAGCGGCCGGGCAGTAGTGGGGGAACAGGAGACGTCGTCTCGGAAATTGGCCCGAAATGTGCAACTAATTCCAAGCGCTGGTATATACCGTCCGTTCCTCCGTAGGATTAAGTAGTATTTAGTTCGCGCTTCCTAGCTTAGATTCTCTAGTTTGTATTCCTTTAGTCATCTTTTTCTAGCTTATTTTCCGCTAGCATGTATTCTTTCGTTATATCAAATGGTTCATCCTGTTCTAGCTTGTATTCTGTAGTTTATAGTCTTTCGCGGTAGATACCTGTCTCACTCTTGCGTTACCCGCGTTACTGCCGTACGCTTTCCGCGCGCTTTCGCTTACACGCCGCACTTGCTTGCTTTAATAACAACCGCTTGCTCTTTATAATTATTGCTTCAATGTATTATGTTCTCTTTACTTAAGAATATATTTATTTTTACCTCCAAATTGGTCTAAGTTAATTGGAGTCTCCCCGTCTGACCACTTATCCCGAATCCTGGCACCGGCGAGCTATTCCGCGCTTAGAAATAAGATTCGCGAGATAAAAATGCACCGTTACAGATGTAGTATTGAAATATAATACAATAAAATATATTTATTTTGTTTCAATATCGTCATATCATTGGATTAGGTGCTGTGAAACTACGAGATTTCATTTACACTGTGATCGAACAAAGCATGAGTGATGAACTAGTGAATAAGTTTACCTGGCTTGGAGATGAACAGATGGAACAATTACAGGACACAAAAATGATTAACATAATATATCGTAAGAGGTTTTACATGCATATGTGATGCGATAAGCGAAAAGGGGGTACAAGTCAAAAAAATTTAATATTTATATTTTTCATTATTTCGATATAGTGTAGAAAATTACCTTTTCAACAAAAAAACATCGAGCCCGCTATTACATCATAAAGATTCGTTTTAGCTGTTGTTTAAAATTTAAATTTCCCATTTAAACCTTGCTTACGCTTACCGCATTTGTAGCTGTCCTGTAAAATTTCACTTTCCGATTTGTGCCTCCTTTTTATTATCGCATCACATATACAAAAAACATCCTAGATTAATATTTTAAAATATATTAATATTTTAATAATATTTTTACATACTCATTAATTTACGTATCCATGTGACTAATATAAACATTTATATTCTTTTTCAGATGCAGCTAAAAAATGTCCTCATTTCAAAGGACCAGCAGATAAAAAAGCTTTCAAGATCGAGATCTTACAGGTACTACGTACGGTAAAACAAAGGTACCGTAGAACGATAAAAAAAAGAATTGTGGACGAGAACGAAGAGGAATACGGCGAAGAAAATACCGATGACGAACAGGACAAAAATGATATTGCATCAAATGAAGAGAAGGAATCATCAACAGATTATTCCGAAAAGAGCAAGTCCGAATTTAGCGATTAATAGAATATATATTACATTAATTATAATATAATGTTCTTTTTTTAAACATTTTTTTACACAGGACTAATATATTATTTCGCTCTGTAGCTTATATCTTAAAAGTATTATTATACATATATAATATATAACTGAAATGATATATTTTGTTTAACTAAAATGATAATATGTTTTGTTTTATTAATAATTAAAGTTAAATTTGAAAGAAGAAACTTTGTTTTGTATATATACCTTCTATATTTTATTTTTATATTTTATCATTCAACATTGAAGTAATAAGGCTCATATCGCTCGCATGCGTGCGGCACTCATGCATGCAGGCGATATGAGCCTCAAATGAGGACGCATCTGTATGGTGTTGTGCAGTCACACTGTGACGATTATTACGCACGTGTGCGCGCATCACGCAGTCATAACAAGATAACAAAATACCTGCACAGTGACTGCGTGATGCGCGCACACGTGCGTAATAATCGTCACAGTGTGATTGCACAACACCATACAGATGCGTCCTCATTTGAGGCTCATATCGCCTGCATGCATGAGTGCCGCACGCATGCGAGCGATATGAGCCTTATTACTTCAATGTTGAATGATAAAATATAAAAATAAAATATAGGAGGTATATATACAAAACAAAGTTTCTTCTTTCAAATTTAACTTTAATTATTAATAAAACAAAACATATTATCATTTTAGTTAAACAAAATATATCCACACATTTCAGTTATATATTATATATGTATAATAATACTTTTAAGATATAAGCTACAGAGCGAAATAATATATTAGTCCTGTGTAAAAAAATGTTTAAAAAAAGAACATTATATTATAATTAATGTAATATATATTCTATTAATCGCTAAATTCGGACTTGCTCTTTATGCATGCCTATATATTATTAATTTTTCTAGCTTATCGTATAGTTACTAATAAAAAATATTATCTAAAAATAATTTCAAAAATGTAGCAGAGTGTTTATCTTTTATGTGAACATATATTTAATTCAGCGTAACTAATATATATATATTAAAGTAAAACCACTAAACAATGTCTGTAACAAATAAATACATATATTATTTTCATTATAAAATAAAATAAAATTTTTAAAGGAAATTATATAATTGTGATATGTAAATAAATAAATTGTATCATATATATATAATATATTAAAATATAAAATACAAAACTTTTAAGTTATAAAAATACTATATCTGCCAAAATAATTTACTATAATAATAAATATACAATATATATAAACTATCCCACACAACATTATGTCGTCTTATGTTCGTCTGAAAGACATCTTAAAATCACTCAGACGTCTTACGAAACTGTCAGAGAGACGTATTTAAAACGTCTATGAGACGTCTTATGCAACAATTTTCGACGATTTAGAAACGTCTTCGAGATGTCTCTTGATTTGTCTTATAAGACGATTGTGAGACTTATTTTAAGATGCCCTTAAGACAAACGTTTTATTAAAATAATGATTTTATACTCAAGTAGCAAATGATTGTCATCTGATGTTTTTTTATCGTCATAATTGGTTATAATATAATATTATTGTGGCGGCTCACCGCCACACCGCTGCACTGAAGCGGTATAGTACGCCGCGGCGCCGCCACGCGCCGCAGGGCTTCTGCCGAGTTATGAGCCTGCAGATACACCACCAGGTTGCGCAGGCGGTGTAAAGCTTTCTCGCGATCGAGGATCAATCAAAGCGGTATAAAAGAGCTTCGTCGCAAGCTTTTCCTCACTCACTCGCTTCAAGGCGAGCTCTCTACAAGGGCCCTTGACTTGAGTCTAAACTCTGCAGTAGCAGAGCGTAACCAGAGGCTAATTACCAGGGGGTCGTCACTCCTCGAATTTTTCGGGGACGGAAGTCAGGTTTGACGGTACAACCGAAGATCGCAGCACTGTCGGCCGCGACTTGGAACGGTTGCTTAACAGTTGCAAACAGTTCGGTTATCTGTCATTTTGTCATATTTTGTGGTGCTCAATGTGATTTTGCCGGTGTGACAAAAAGAATTTTTGTGTGCATAGCAGCTGACAGCAGCTGACAGCAGTTTTTAGCAGCGTTCACGAAGAAATTTTATTAGGAAAAAATCCTAAAAAAAATTTTTATTTTTTTAAAATCTTATTTTTCTTATTTTTATCTTTGTAACCTATTTGGTTACCTTACTTTTAATTTATTTTTATTATTATTTTTTCTGTTTCTTGTATTATTTTTTTATTAATTTTAGATTTAAGTTGTTTATAACATTAGTTATAGATTGTATTATTAGTTATAGATAAAATATTAAAATGGTGTGGAAATGCTGTGTGCCAGGGTGCACCTTATCAAGCAAGTTTCCAGTGCATCGATTTCCATCGGAACCTGCGAAATCAGAAGCATGGTTGAAGATTATTAAAAGAACCGATATGATCGGTAAGTATAATAAAAGTATATTTAATTATAGTTATTTATTAAATATATATTATTTAATATTATAATAAAAGTAGCAATTATTAATACTTAATGTAAAAAATTATATATATTCACATGTACATTAATATTTATTTGAAATTTTTATTTAAATATATGTGTATATATATATATATATATATATATACATATATACATATATATAATAATTTTACAATATGCTTCATTTTTTTGTTATAGGTGCACCAAAAGAAGCAATGGTTAAATTAAGAATTTGTACAGAACATTTTTCGCGGAAGATATGATTAAACCTTACGAAATTAGAAGGAATTTAATAGAAAATGCTGTACCAAACAGAAATTTGCCAGATTTAAATGATAATAATAATGAAAATAATGTAGAATTTGAAAATAACGTAGAGTTTGAAAATAACGTAGAGTTTGAAAATAATATAAAATTTGAAAATGTAGAACTTGAAAATAATATTGAATTAGAAGATAATGTAGAATATGAAAATCTTAATAATGCTAACAATAGCATTTTTGAAAATAATTTTGTTAATTTTAATAAACACGTTCAAAATTTACATAATGAAAATGAAAATATATCTTTCGAAAATGTTCAAGACAAAATTAATTTGGCCTCTACATCAAAGAGAGTGCAAAGAGACAGAAATATTGAAGAAGAAAAATTAATCCAAACAACCAAAAGAAGATACATAAAGAAACTTAACAAGAAGAAGGCTCAAGTGAAGAAATATCGAAAAATTATAAAATTGCATCGTCAGAACAAGTGGGAAAATGTTACTGAAGATGTTAACAGCATGCAACGGATATTTTTGGAAATGATACAAAGAAATCGCAAGTATAAATCACAGGTTTGTTTTTAATATTTTGTTGGTACTATAAGATTAAAGATTATAAGATTATTACAAGATTAATTTAAATCGTTTCAGAGCACATATGGCTGCGCGAATCTATCATTTTAAATATGTCATAGTTAAAGAATATTGCTATTTTTACACACTTCATATACTGAAATAATATTATTGCATTCCAACAATATTAATATCTTCATACTAATATATATTTTATTAAAGACAAGATATTAATATATGCTTTATTAAAATGCTTAAATTGTAAATGCTTTAATGCTTCACTAATGCTTAACGTATGTATGCTTTACTAATCCTTATATATTTTGCATGCACATTAATGGTACTGTAGAAATTTATTAGATAGTAATAAATATATGTATAGATATTTAGATATTGTTAAATATACTGTTATATGTAGCAAAATAGAAATATAATGCAATGTTCTGCAATGAAACATTACGTTGTGTTATATTTTAAATGTCCGTAATGTAGAAAATTTTTCGTAGGCTTTTCAGAAATATTGTAAGAAATGTAAGATTTCAAATATTTAATATGTTGAAGATTATTACATCATCTATGGATGGCAAACTATGTACTGAAGTACACAAGTATTGGATAGCAAAAGAAATGAAAATAAATGAGATATTTCATCACATTGAAAAATACAATATTACACAAAATGTAAGTATATGTGTGTCAAAGCTTTAATATTGTTCATGTTTGAAACTCTTTGCCTTGATTTTTTCTTATTTTCTGCACTATTATCTATTTTTAGAACGCACATATTTTCAATAACTTTACAATTAATATAATAACAAATATTTTTTTTTACGAATTTGATTGCATGAAATATCTATTGTTTTTTCTCTATTTACAAGTTAATGGATATATAATATTAATTAATATTTATTTTATTAAAAATAGTATTAGTTAATAGTTTATAGTAGTAAAAAATGCTTTCTATTAATGATAGTGCTTATTGAATATATATGCATGTTTGTTCTTATATCAGTTATGGCTGATATGCTTATATGTAAAATCTGCAATGTATGTTTGTAATGCTTAAATGCTTTAATGCTTTAATATATATATGTGTGGGCGTGGGTGTGTGTGTGTGTGTACTTGTAATGTTTGTCAACTTACGTAACATGTTTTTAATGTGCACTTATAATAGCATTTGCTTGGTATGCGTTTGTTTTTATTTTATATAAAAATAATAAACGTTTTAAATATTTTTGCATGATAATAATTTGCAAAATTAATACATTATTAATAAGGTTTTATGTTATATAGGGACACTGATATGAAGAAAAAGAAAAGGCTCTCGCATTAACATGTACAAAACGATGGGGAAGCGTGCATATACTTGTTTACGCGAAGTTTTTACAGATATTCCCTCGATTAAAACTCTACAGTTAGCGGTACGTAGAATACCTGTGACCACTGGAATAAACCCTTTTATTCTGACACATTTGGAGAAAATAGCTCCAAATTTGCCATTGAAAGATAAAGTGTGCATTCTAATGTGGGATGAGGTTTCTATTCAATCTTCTGTCACCTATGATATCCGAAAGGATATTATATGTGGTCTTGAGGATTGGGGCACCAACCGTACCGCTAAAGTAGCAGATCACGCGTTAGTTTTTATGTTACGTGGTTTAAATTCGGGATGGAAATTGCCAATTTCGTATAGTTTTTGCAGTAAACAAACTAATACCGCGCAGTTATTACGTTGCATTAAAAAACATATTCATGATGTTAACAAAGCAGGCTTTTACATCGTTAGTACTGTTTGCGATCAAAGGTCAAGCAACGTTGCCGCAATAAAAGAATTATTGTTGCGCACTAATATTAAACGAAGATTGGAAAATAAGACTGAAAGTAAGTATTAATATTTGATAGTATATAATAGTTATAGGTAATAATATTTTAATATTAAATTGTAATTATTAACTGTTAACAGGTGAAACTTTCGAAGTGGATGGTGTGAAAATCGTTCCATTGTACGATTATCCGCACTTAATCAAAGGTGTGAGAAACAATTTATTAACAAAAAACTTGTTAATAAATAAAAAGAACACTGCTTCCGTGGCATCGTGGGATATAGTGAAGACTGCATGGCAAATGGACAGGACCATGAACACCATTCGACCGCAATTGAAGAAACTAACTGAAGAACATATTTTAGAAAAGAAAATTAAGAAGATGCGTGTTAAATACGCGACTCAAGTGTTGAGCGGGACAGTTGCAAGTTACATTGAAACGTTAGCTAGATCGAAGTGTGAGTACAGCAATAATTAAAAGCAATAAAGATATATGTATTCGTAGTAGAAGCAATTTAGTGTTATTTTTTTACATTAATGTTTGTTACAGGTAACGTATTAATAAACAACGAAGAAAAGAAAATAAATGAGGAAGAAGGACTTGCGACAGCGAAGGCGGTGAACTTTTTCAACAATCTTTTTGACTCAACAAATAGTTGCGATAAAGTGAAGAATGACAATTGTGAATTGCGGTGTCCAATAGTTGAGAACAGTGTACATCATGCGTTCTGGGTGAGTGCAAAAGAAACATTAGAAAATATGGTTTTTATAGAAAAAACATCGCGGAAAATTGTCAACACAGTGCGAAGTATAAAAAATTGGTATTTTACTATTAATAACTTTCAAAAATTATGGAAAATTGTTCATGTTAAATTTAATTTTAATAAATTATATACGCGATATTGTAATCAAGATCCGTTAGAAAATTGTTTTGGTCAAATTAGAAGTCACGCTGTTTGTCATACCAATCCGACACCTGCACAGTTTGAGGAATCGTTCATCACTTTATTGGTGAGCAACATGAAGTCTATTAAAATCATTGGCGGTAATTGCGAAATCGCTAATGATGGCTTCATGTTGTTTTCATTAGAAGAGTGTTTGAAAAGTGATGCTTCAAATGTTCAGGTGCATGATGTTCGCAACGATGATTGTGATGACGAACCCGTGGAATTTATTACTGATAAAAATGTTTCGGAAAATTCTATTGTAACATTATTGTTTGAAAAATTAGAAGAAATTAATGTAACTATTTTAAAAGAAATTAATTTTTGTTCGGAATGTGAGGAAAGTTTTAAAAATAGTAATTTTCCAATTTGTATTAGACAAATAATATGCACTATAAATAAGTTGTTAAAAACGCGAGCCCACCAAAAAAATATTTTAAAAGTAATTATTAAACATTTTGAAGAGTGGAATATTAATTTGGATTGGCATGAATGTATAGAACATCATAATAGTATTTTTAAAATAATAGTACGTGTAATAGCGATAAAAACTTTAGTATGGTGGTGCAAAAAGAAAAATTGTTTAATATCAGATATTAATAATTTGAATATTTATTGTTAATATGAATTAAAAAATTGTAAAATTGTTATATATTTATAAGTATAAAATTGGTATGAAATATGAGTGTGTAATTAGAAAGATGAATTAGGTAGGATTCTTCTACTCTGAATCATCTGCCTGAAGAAGTCATGCTTTCCTTGTGGGCATTATCCGAGAAGGCGTGCCTTCAGGTATTGGCAGTGGTGGTTGTGGTTGATGATCTCAGAGGAAAGATCGGCTTCTTTGCGGTAGCTGGATATGCCGATCTGAGAAGAACTTTAGCTGTATGATGTATGAATGTGGCATGTATGAATTATGTTTTATTTACAGTTGTATTATTATTGTATTATTTTTGTTAGGTATGAGTGATGCATGTTGAGATGCTGTGGTGCATGTAATTATACATGCTTTGCATCTCATTTTTTAACCACACCGGATATTTAATAAATATCTATCCGACAGTCCGCAGTCTGTTAAGTGGGACGGAAAAATGAGCTGCATTGCATTTTTATGTATTATAAATTTGTTATTTTTGTAATGTTATATTAAAAATTACAAAATATTAAATTAATTGTTTTAAAGCTAAGTAATTATATATATATAATATTATACATATAAAATTTATTTACAAATAAATGTTATGAAAAACTAAGAATAATGTCTCTCAATTTTACTATAATTAATAATAATCATAATTAATAATAATAATGAGTCAGTAATCAGTACAGAAATGTGTGTATATATATATATATATATATATATATATATATATAGGTTATATGTTCCCGCGCGTCCCGTTAGTTCCTTATTTCCGATGGTACAAGGTATGGTGGCGCTGAAACCGGTCCCCCCATTTTAGCAAGAGCGAGTGTCGACCCCCTGCTAATTACCTCGCAGCAGTGATGCGATATTTCCCACAGCGGTCCCGGCTCCGCTGCCTCACACAACCTTACAGAAGCGCTACGTCACGTATCCGTGTGAGCTCGGCCGTTCAACCAATGGAAGAGAGCGAACGCTCCCTTCCACCGAGCCGACACAACAGACGATAAATGCATGCTACTTGCATGTTAAAAGCAAGCGTTTCTGATTCAGAAAAGAAATTCTGAGGCGAGTGGCTGGAATATTAGAGATCACCTGTTCGAAACCTGCTTTGTGCAACTTTTTTTTCTTTTTTCCACATTTGTTTCTAACATACTAAATTATTAGATAATATTTTTTTGCCCAAAAAAATAATATTTTCTATTTATTATTAATATTCGCATATATTAAACTAACAATTTTAGAAATAATACAGATCTGCTATTGTTAATAGAAAAATGAAGTTATTTTACAATGTTGCAACAAAGTGCTAATTTAACATATGCGAATATTTTTAATAAAGATAAAATAATTTTTTTTAGCCAAAAACATTATCTAATAATTTACTTAAAATAAATATCGAAAAAGGAAAAAAAGTTACAAAATCACAGTTTTCAAACACGAGATTTTTAATATTCTTGCCATTTGCCTTACTCGTTTAGCCATGCTTGTTATTTTACATTTATCAACATAAAAGATTACACGCCTGCAAAGCTTTTAATTATTTATTTTAAACTACTGCATATTAGCAAGAGTTACTGCAGTAACTACATATACATGTACTGTGGAGATTAGTGGAGGAACACAGTAGCATATTAAAACTGCAGTCAAATAGATGTAGATTGGTAATTTTATTAATACTATTAATAAGTAGTGGTCTTCCGCACCACCTTTGAGGTTCCACTTATGGTGCGTTCGATTTTTTTTTAAGTGGATCGTCGCCTGGAGCCCTATTGTACCACTTTTTTTTACACCTGTTATTTACAGGTTAAAATAATTTACAGTAGTTGACACTGTATTTTTGTATCTATATACTTACTGTACTTTGTATACTCACTGTACTTGTACTTTTGCGCGTTGCGCGTATATTGGCGAGTTGGGAAAATTACTTACTTTATAATTTTTTATAAATACAAAATATATTTTGTATTTATTATGCCTGCAATGCTATCAAGAGTAATGAGAAATACAAGGTGTCTCATTTTAAACAATCTACTCAAATATCTCAGAAACACCGAGTTAAATAATAAAATTTTTTAAATAAAAGTTGTAGGATTTGGAGAGGGAAAAAATATAGGGATATTTGTTTGACCTTGGATGGAAGCGCTTCTGAGATTTGAAGGTCATTTTTATTTTTTTAAATGGAACCACTTTAATTTTTTTATATAAATCGATTTCTCATAATATTTGTCGTAAAAAGTTATAAAACTAGGATGGCCAAAAATTGAATGGTTTACAAGATATTTTATACTTTAATTTGACATAATTTTACATAAACTATAAAATATCTCGTTAAATATTCATTTTTCAATTATCTTACATCAACACTTTTATGCACAAAATAATGAGAGGAATCAATTGGTGTAAAAAAATACATAGTTGACTTTAAGAAAAAAGTATATATATTTAAGAAGAAAGTATATTATATCATATCTGCTAAATATAGCTAAGAAAACACATTGGTTTTAAAAAAAAGTATGCAGTTGCATGTTGCAAACTACATATTTTTTCTTGAAAGCAACTATGTGTTTTCTTTATACCAATTGATTCGTCTCATTATTTTATGCATAAAAATATTAAGGTAAGATTCCCAAAAATTGAATGTTTTACAAGATATTTTGTATTTTATGTCAAAATACTGTAATTTACAAGCCTCATAACTCGAAAAGTACTTAATGAAAAATAACTTTATTATAGTGTTTTGAAAAGCTCTTGACACCAGCTATTAGATTTTGGAATAAAGAATAGGGGTTTCTATTAAAAAAAATTATTCTGACCTTCAAATGACCTTAAAAATTGACTTCAAGGTCAAAGTCACTAACACAAATAGGTGACCCCTATTGTCCTGAACAACTTTTGTCTGAACCATTTTTCTGTATTTGGCTTACTTACGGAGAAATTTGGGTGCATAGATTAAAATGGCCCACCCTGTATATACTTACATTTTTAATTAATAACTCGTCCGTCTTACAAAACATTTCGCTTCCAAGTACCCTCTGCTCGAGAGGCTGCGAATCAAAGAGAAGCACCCCGATTATTCCCGCGTTTTCTCCTTTTTATTGCTCGCGCGAAGTTGGCAAAGATTTTCTGTCAAGTAAATGCCCTGTGTGTTACATCCGCGTGAAGAGAGCGACATCTTCACGGATCTCTCACGGAAATATTAGCAGCGCTTTTTCGTTTTCACAGGAATTACAAAAGAAAGAAAAAGCTAATTTGTATATTTTTGGAATATCGATCTCTTCAATGATTATGATCCACAAGTATCCACGAGCGTTCACTTTCAGGAAATGGCGGTAAATCGAGGCCAATCGAGGCGGTATAAACATAGAAATATATTGTTACGTCCTAATCAGACTTCACGATTCTTTTCTTTTCATTAAATACCAGACCTAGTAAACACGGGACCAACAAAAAACTTTTAAAGAATATTATAACGCCAGAGCTGTTTTTCTCGCGAGACACCAGGAGCTCGAACTTTCTCACAGAGAAAAATAGCAAGGGGGATAGATATTTGAAAATACCTTGGTCGGTCAGCGTGCCTACCGTCGTCAGAAAAATCATAAAAGTCAAAACTTGCGGTAACCGGAGTCTTTAGTCGACTCCAGATGTTTAAAGTAAGAAATAAAAACTGGCACCAGCTAGCCATATACTTGGATTCCGCCTACGGGAACTTTAGCTAGTAGATAGGGTTTTACCGAGTGACGATCGGGCAATGACCACAGTCGCACGCCTAGAAGGCATGACACCTGATATGGTGCACGTGTTCAGTAGGTCTGGGAAACCGAGATGCATTAATCGCACTCTCCACGCGACCCTAGGGCCACGCGACAGTTGTAAACTGTCAAATTTATTAGATCAGTGACCCAAGGCCTCGCGAACTCATATACCGATTCTCAACCCTCCAATCCGAAAGCCGGGAATCGGGGCAAGCACCTCTATAGACCACCCTTCATTCCGTCATACGGTCTAAAGACTACGTCCACCTAGATCTTAAGACACTGAGATGCACCCCACCTATATTAATTAACACCAACCGGGTTACGCCACCTCAAAAACCTACCTCCATCGCATATGGACCCGAAACGACGCTATTCCTTATTCGTTAGGGCCCCTTTCTTCCTACCCCCATTCCAAGTAACCTAATTACCTAAACCTAATCCTATTAGCTAAAAATGACGCCACCCTCCCCCACATTAAAAATCTTCTCACAAGACTAATTCCTATTCGATCCCCGCTTCAAAAACCCAAGATTTTCCAAATGGATCCATCCCAAGGAAAGGGTATAAAAACCCGTGTTTTGGTGGCTCCAAAGGCAATTACACACAATTATTCACTCAATTCTTCAAGTAGTTTTTGCCAAGTTCTTCACACAGTTTTTCGAGTAGTTCGGGCCGCGAATTAAAAAAGTCGATACTTTGTCGCGACCAAGTGGTGCATCTCAAGTAGAGGGTCCATCACCCTGACGACACCATCCCGCAGCAGGGTGCCCACACGTTTACAAAAGGGTCCGACGCCTATACAACACCATCCCTCAACGGGGCGCCCGCTCAGAACCACCGAACCTATTCAACCCGCTCCGAAACTACTCTGCAACGAGTAAGTCAGTTCATTCCTCTTTATTTTATTATTTCTTCTGTCCTCCTTCCGAAAAAATAAAACACTCACACACACACACACACACTATTGTAGGAAATACACAAACAAAATTACAAACACATGCGATTAAGAGTTAAGTTTTTTGTATCCAAATTAAAAATTCAATTAAATTAAAATGTTAAGTCTTTAGTAAATTAAACTTTTGTTCTTTTTCATTTAACCACACCCTCCTCGTTCGTACGTTTTTTTTAGGACAAGAAATAATGGATAACTAATAAAACAAATCCATTACGAACGTACATTGGACGTACAGTATTTAACTTATATTAGTCATATATAAAATAAAATTCCAATGGACGTCCAGTGGACATCCATTATTATTAACTGGATATATATCCTGGAATAGACATACATTGGACGACCATTTTATGTCTATGGATGTATGGCTATAAAATGAACGTAAAATGGACATCCATAAGACGTACGGTACTATTTGAGATTTATATTAATAAGTTTTTTCTTGTCTAACATTCAATGATAATAACATGAGAAATTTTTATAATGTCAAATTTTTGATGATATCAATAATATAACGAGTTTTTTAATTAAGACTGCCAATATATAAATGTGTTTAACAATAGCATCCATAAAAATTAATTTTATTCAATAATGAAACACTATTAATATAATAAAAAGCTAAATTAATAAATTTTTTTCTGAAATAGCACGTGCAATTTTTATGGCGCCAAATTTTGGTTATTGACGGGACCGTTTGTATAATATATTGTTGCGCTCGCGGAACGATATTTCACGCACACGTCAACGGAACTCGCGAAATCAAGGAAATACAACACAACACTTCAAATAACAAAGAACACTTTAATAATAACACAGAACTCGACAATTAGTAACCGAGAATACAATTAAAATATCGGAGCCGTCGCACACGTCCGCCTGAGCAGACAGTACCCGAAAATCTGACGTCTCATAGTTTATTTATAAACTACCATAGTGACGTCTAAACAAAATTACCATGGAGATTGTTTATAATATTTCAGCTGCTAAGAAACAGCTTCTTGAACAGTTGAACGACCGATCGATATTATCGATCGGTCTCTCAGCTGACTGCACGCAGCATCAGCAGTGAAAAAGCACGGGCACAACAATATATTGTCACGTCCCGGCGCGGTGGCGGTAACACGTAGTGTTCGCACCTTTACGCGAGAGTCTCGCGTACGATTGAGTCAATCGGTAAGATTCACGGATCAATGAAATAGTAAAAGATCAGAGAAGAATATGAAACATAAATGTTGTAATTTAATATAAAAATCGTAACCAAAACCGCCTTCTAATGGATAGCGAATTCGAATGAGAAATCGTAAGGGAAGCAGTATCGGGTTGATATTTGATTGTTCCTTACGCGAGCAGCGTATATGAACGATAATTAGGACCGTATTCTAATGAATAATAAATTCAAATAATAAATCGTAAAGAAAGCAGTATTGCGTCGATATTATGTCGCGGCCCTGCAAAACAGCGTGTATAGTGATAATTAGGACCGTATTTTAATGAATAATAATTCAAATAAAGATGAATAATGAATCGGAGTAAGACCACAAGAATATGAATATGATAATAATACAGAAATAATACAGAAATAATATGAAATAGTAATCAACCATTGTGACTGACGTGTAGTTATTTAAGTTTTGCTATCACACAGTCAGAATAAAAGAATCGTCAAATACCATTAGAATGCATCAAATGTATGTTGACCGAAAATTTAAGGGAGTAACATTGAATCTCGCTGATCATAAAAACTTTCTCCGTTTTCAGCAAGAGTTTGCATATAATTAAAGTACCTGTCTTCGCATTTGTGACACTCGGAAATCGGTTGAATCAACGCGAGATAGCGATGGCAAATAATGCAATGTAATCTTGGGCGGCGACGGCCGACGGATGCGTAATGCCTATCATTTAAGACTACAAATAAACTTTTATATTCAATCGGTTCACTAGCGATACACTCGTTGCAAAGACGCTCTTTTGCAGTGGGATTCACGTAGCTGGTTTTGCGAACGCAGTTAGCTAAGGAGTACCTATAAAGATATTCTAATCGAGGCGACCGACAAGCGTAACGTTTCCCCGCACACATATCAATTATTTAGGGATCGATTAATTAAATGATTGATTCAATAAGCTGGTTATAACTAGCGTACGTATTCCCGGCCCTCCGCCAAGTAGCACGCTGGTAGGATCGGGAAGATTAACAATACTTTGTCCTTCTCGAGTTAATTGATTTGTTAGGCTTATAAAATGATTGAGACACGCGAGGCAGTGACGCACTGGAAAAGGTTGAGATACGTTCTGACCACAAACACGACACTTTGCTAATGGAACTATAGAATCGATATTCAGATGATGTCCGAGGACGTGTTCGAAATTATTGCGCGTTGGTTCTGATAAATCGTGATAACAGTTGAGGCATAATATCGTGCCAGTATTTCTATTCAAACACGCGTTATCCAAGATACAGTACACGAAACGACAATTACAATTCGAGTCTGGACGCGAAGATGTTACTTCAATATCTGGCATTGTCTCTTGCTCAGATTTTGACTTTAAACCTTCCCATGCAAATGAATTTGGAACGGACTCACCGGTGTTGACTTATGTGATACCTGAAGCCAGTGATGGCTCAATTTAATCGTGAGGGGCCCGATCGGCTCCAGGATCGATCTTCCAATAGCAGGCTGATAGTCGTGTAGAGATTAATCTTCAGATGCGTCATTGTTGCTGGTTATCTTGCGGTCGAGGAATCACTGCACTAGAGTTATTTCGGCGCGACACGTCTTTACCTTTTATTGTTCGTTGGAATTTAAGGATTGCACGCTAAGTTGGAATAATGTTTAAGGATTTGAAATTAAAGATAGAATTCTCAATTTTACCAAACAAATGTAATTATAAATGAAAGTAAGAGTACACTGCTTAATAAACGAAATTACACTCAAATGAACTTATAAAATAAGAATTCTTACAAAGATATAAGCACTTATGTTCTAGAAATGGACGCGCAGTTCGTGGATTAAGTACTTGAACGTATAAAATTGATAAACCGAACTTAAACTAACCGTACTGAACTAGGACGAAACTAGAACTAGAATTGGACCGAGACTGAGTCAGAATTGAAACTGCGACTGCGAAAACTAACAACTTGACCGAAACTGACTCTCTGACTGATTCTGACTAAAAAACTGAATATTGACTGGTGCGACGGCTTCGCAGGGCCCGTATTTATACCCCTCTAGATCTTTAGAGACAATGGTTTGTCCTATGCAATAGGACCGCACATGGATGTAATCACGCTTTTAAATATCGAATGTTCGAGGCATGGTTTGTATAAAACTGCAGGCGATACCCGGGCCTAAGTTTTGAGAGTGACGACAGATAATTTACAGTTGTACGCTTTAAAACGCAACAAGGGGTTTACGTTACGCGAAAGGTTTCGTGTTGCGCCTTTCTGGCGACATGTGTCGGGCGCTATTGATACAGCGAGCGATAATTCCGAGAGGTGAAAAACTAGAAAGTTTAAACAAAAATTTACGAGTGGAAATCTACTCGCTGAAATATGGGGACGTTACAATATATACGTCAGATTAACGGTTAAATTTTCAAAATGTCATTGAAAGTTTATATTAATAAATTTTCTCTTATCTAACATTCGATGATAATATTAGGTAGTAAACTTAGTTTCTGCGGTTTTTTACGTAAGTTTTTACTCGTTATATTATTGATATCATGAAAAATTTGACATTATAAAAAGGACTCCGCACAAACTTTATGGAAAATGGGTCCCGGTGAATTTGGCTGAAACTTTGGAAATTTGTAGTTTACGTGATCCTGATGAAAAGTTCTCATTGCCCCAACTTGATTCATTGAGCCATTTGAGCTCTAGGGACCGTTGAAAGTAGAAAATAGACGACTGCCACCGCCACCATGTAGGAAATCACCTGATAATGCCTCCCTCTCCTACCCTCTCCCCACTCCTCTTTCTCTCTCTTCCTCTCCCCCTCCCTTCTCCGCGTGCGTGTGTTGTGTGTGGCGTGTGAGGCGTGTGTGTGTGCGCGCGCGGGCGTGTGTGCGTTACAGCAGAGATGTGGACCATACGGTTCGTCATTTCCGCAAATGTATCATTCTGTCGTTAATGCCGGAAAATCATTCTACTTCGTAGACAAAACTGAAAACGGATCTACGATTCTCAGATCCAATATTTAGGAATCTATAAAAAATAGCATCTATGATACCATATACGTTGTGTTTCTGTATTGTTGCCCCCGAGTTATCCCACAGTTATTCGATATATCCGATTTTCAGATTGGCACATGTATATTTTTGTTTTCTCTTATCCTACATAGCTAATATTAAAGGCATTTTTATTTGGTGACTTTATTTTTTGGATGTACATCATCAACAGAAGGAAACATTGATAATCTGGTTTAGTCGATACAAACATTTTCTTCCTAGCGTATTTCAATAGCTAACTATGGCTTGAAGAAATCGTTTAAATTGTTACATTTGCAATAGAGATTTTGTACGGAATCAAATGAGTCGAATAGATACAGATGAAAATGCAAACAAACGTGAGATTGCCATCCGTAGACGTGTGATTTCCAGAGGCCACCTCTCGCCGTGACAAATCTTACGAGGATTTGTATCACATGTAATCAATCTATTCGCAATGAAATAACAGAAATGGAACGCGATAATACTTGTCTGCGACTCAATATATTAACACAAACTGCGAATCGTATTTGTATGATTTGTAATGCTGATGCCGATGTCCACAGGATTACACTTGTATGTAGAGTAAACGTTTTTGTTTTACGAGATATTTTCATTCCTGAAGATGTCAGATCATGTCAACATCATTTGGATGATCAAGGTTTTTTTCTTCAGGCATTGCTACCTGGCTTGCGATCCATTAACAGACCTTACATCATCAAAGGACTGCAACTTCAAATGTTCCTACAAGGACTCCGAAATGTGGCAAGGGATCAAAGAAGATTCGTTGATGAGAACAGTTTCACAGATGCTGAATTCAAATCCTTTTCTCCAGTAACCAAACAGCAGTTTCTGGAACTATTTGATTATTGCGATAGGGTGTCTTGTCCAGGCAACTATAGATATGTTTCTAAGAAAGACTTGTTAATGTTCTTATGCAAAATGCGACAAGGACTTTCTGATGATTTTCTTAAAGTTATCTTCGAGTACCCGAGCAGACAAGCAACGAGTTTAGTCATTTCCACTGTCTGACAATCTTTGATGCAACGTTTTGTTCCGACGAACATCGGTTTGAATGCAATCACGAGAGGAGATTATATCCAAAGACATGTAACTAATTTCGCTAATGAATTATATAATCCCGAACCACATATTTGTCGTGTAATTGCGTACATTGATGGTACTTATAGCTATATTCCTAAGAGTTGCAATTTTCGTATTTTCCGACAGTCATTTTGTCTTCATAAAGGACGACATTTACTCAAACCTGTGCTGATAGTCGCACCCGATGGCTACATACTCGATATTCAAGGTCCATATTTTTCAGACAGTC
Source organism: Linepithema humile (assembly GCF_040581485.1). Lineage (NCBI taxonomy): Eukaryota > Metazoa > Arthropoda > Insecta > Hymenoptera > Formicidae > Linepithema > Linepithema humile. The sequence continues at coordinate 11,463,168 of NC_090130.1, read as the reverse complement.
GAAATAATGATGCTGCAATCCTTCAGAATGAATTTCATAGGGATGTTGAAAGAATGCGAGAATGGTTCCAAGAAAGAGATTTAATGATAGTAGATAGAGGATATCGAGATGCTACAGAGCTACTCATTCGCCTTGGGATTCGGTGGAGGATGCCAGCATTTCTCGAACAAGGACAAAGTCAACTCCTTACAGATGAAGCTAATGATTCACGGATAATCACTAAGACGAGATGGATCGTGGAGGCCAGGAATGGCCACATCAAATCTATCTTTAAATTCTTCCAGCAAACAATATCGATTCCTCATCTTCCTAATTTTGGTGATTTCTATCGTATTGCTGGTGCGATAATCAATAGGTATCATCCTTCTGTTCAAATGGAAGGAGCTAATAGAGAGTTGGCTTGTCAATTACTGGAGAAAGCAAATGAAGTGAATGTTGTCCAAGCACTTGTTGAGGCTGAACATCTAAACACTCGTAACGCTCAAAGATGGATACGTTTGAATGCCCAACATGTTCCTGATTTTCCAATTTTGGATTTACATTTTCTAAGGGATCTTACTGTTGGCATCTACCAAATTCATTTAGCACCATCGTATATACAGGACAAGTTACAAAGAGAGGAGTCGGAAGAATTCCAGATTGAAATGTTGAGGGACGTACAGAGGATACCACAACCTGGTTTAATAAGAGTTAGAGTGTATTCTCGATTTCGCAATGCAGCGAAATACCAATTATGGATATTATATCGACCGACAAACAATCATAATATGGATGATGGAATGGATGTTCAGGACGGCCCTCACATCCAAGGTTACTACTGCACTTGCAAATCCGGTGCTCGAACTCTGGGTACATGTGCACACATTGCAAGTGTTTTCTAATGGTTCATTAGATACGCACGACACGAACATGTTCGGTATCCTTCGTCGAGACTCCTTTATACTATTTGCGATGCAGCGAATAGGCCACCGCAAGAAAATCTTAATAATGTATCAAATGTTATTGATGTTTGAACATTAGTTTATTGTTCTACACACACACGCACGCACACACGCGCGCGCACACACACACACACGCGCGCGCGCGCGCGGAGAAGGGAGGGGGAGAGGAAAAGAGAAATAGAGGAGTGGGGGGGAGGATAGGAGAGGGAGGCATTATCAGGTGATTTCCTACAGGTAACGATGGCAGTCGCCTATTTTTTACTTTCAACGGTTCCTAGAGCTCAAACGGCTCAATGAATCAAATTGGGGCAATGAGAACTTTTCATCAGGATCACGTAAACTACAAATTTCCAAAGTTTCAGCCAAATCCACCGGGACCCATTTTCCATAAAGTTTGTGCAGGGTTCTTTCTCATGTTATTAGGTGGTAAACTTAGTTACGTAAGTTTTTACGTAAAAAACCACGGAAACTAAGTTTACCACCTAATAACATGAGAAATTTTTATAATGTCAAATTTTTGATGATATCAATAATACAACGAATTTTTTAATTAGGGGTGCCAATATATAAATATGTTCAACGATAGCATCCATAAAAATTAATTTTATTCAATAATGAAACACTATTAACATAATAAAAAGCTAAATTAATAAATTTTTTCTGAAATAGCATGTGCAATTTTTATAACGCTAAATTTCTGTTATTGACGGAACCGTTTGTATAATATATTTTTACGTTATGTGAACAGTTAAATTTCCAAAATATTATTGAAAGTTTACAGGGTGGGCCATTTTAATCTATGCACCCAAATTTCTCCGTAAGTAAGCCAAATACAGAAAAATTGGTTCAGACAAAAGTTGTTCAGGACAATGGGGGTCACCTATTTGTGTTAGTGACTTTGACCTACAAGTCAATTTTCAAGGTCATTTGAAGGTCAGAGTTATTTTTTAAAATGGAAACCCCTATTTTTTATTCCAAAATCTAATAGCTGGTGTCAAGAGCTTTTCAAAACACTATAATAAAGTTATTTTTTATTAAGTACTTTTCGAGTTATAAGGCTTGTAAATTATAGTATTTTGACATAAAATACAAAATATCTTGTAAAACATTTAATTTTTGGGAATCTTACCTTAATACTTTTATGCATAAAATAATGAGACGAATCAATTGGTATAAAGAAAACACATTGGTTTTAAAAAAAAGTATGCAGTTGCATGTTGCAAACTACATATTTTTTCTGACGCACGAGCGTTCTCGTGCACCCGCCGAACGTACTCGGCTCCCGGTACCGGTCTTCGTATACGGGCATTCCCGTGTACCCAGCCAGAACCCCGTTCCGAATCCTCCTTATACGAGCGTTCTCGTATATCCGCCGAGCGTACTCGGCCCCCAGATAAATCTTCGTGTACGGGCATTCTCGTGCACCCGCCGAACACACCCGCCAATACGAGCGTTCTCGTATTCCCGCCGAGCGTCCTCGGCTCCGAATCTTTCTAACACGAGCGTTCTCGTGTACCCGCCGAGCGTACTCGCTTCAAATCTTGTAAACCCACGCACTTACATCACCACACTCCGATATTCAAATCAAACATCATCCGGCAGGCAAAACCGCTGTAACGATGCAGCATGCATCGTTACAGCTACGGATCGAACATTGTCCGTAGCCAAAAAGGGCGCATCGAGCGCCGATAAACATTTTCACAAACACCGGTCAATCGCCGGACGGTCCCCCACACCCGACCGTTCCGAAAATTACCAGGTGGGAGTCCGCCGGCTAGGCCGCCGATGCTTGCCGATCCTACGCCAGTGTAGCCAGATTTGGCCCGGTTTTTCGCGCATGCGCGACGCGACGAGTGCAGTGAAGTGCTTGAGTGTAGTAAAAAAGTATGCTATATGGTATCCGTTCATTCTAACAAATTATTTTCAGAAAAATCAATTAAAAAATTAAGTATGTTTACGTATATTTATATTTACATATCTCTATATGTTAAAAATGCAATTATAAAATGTAAAACAATTATGTAATATATTTTAAAAGATAAACTAAGATATATATGAAAGATAGAAATTGAAAAAGGATAGAGGATATTAAAATAATAATTTCGACACATTTTTAAATAAATAAAAATAAATATTTTATTTAGCACAATTTGTAAAGAATACCAACATTTGTTGCAAGGGTAAGGAAAAGTGCTCAAAACCTTACCAGTATTCATGAAACAAAATATATTTTAGAAAATTTACAAACATTATCTAATAATATAAAAATATGAAAGAATATATTAATGCATTTATAAACATTTATAAACTAAAAATATTATTAATACTCTAAAACTTAAAAAAAAAAACTTTGCTTAATGCATTTTATAATAAAATTAAAATAAAATATTTTTTTTAATAATTTCCATTTCAAACAATAAGTAACCTAGATAATTATCACAGAACATAATAATAAAATAAAAATATTTTATCATAGAAATAAATTATAAATAAATTATAAATATAATTAAACATAAATAAAGAAGAATATATTATATAATATTATATACAAACATTATATATATATTGTTATGTCCCTGATATCTCATCGTATCGATATATCGATATGTCAATGAGTTTCCTTGGAGACAGGTTGTTGACATCTCACGCCTTTCAGATTTTGGCTGGCTGTCTCGTTGTACGGTTGTACTTAGCAGCATGGTCTTCTTTTAAAAACGCTCTTGTTAATTAACGTGTGTTTATTGTGTTACTGTTGTTCTGAGTTAATAAACTGTTAATAGTTCTTTCTAAAAGTGTTGGTTTATTTGTGTAAACCGCGCGACGCGTTTCGGAAACGCAACATTTTGGGGGCTCGTCCGGGATCGAAAGTGCTCAGTGCATAAAATTGAGAAATGGCCACAAGAACGGAACAACGAGCAGGAGCCGGCGTAGCAACGCGAAAAAGGCTTCGACTACAGAGTGTTCCTGCGTCCGATTCGATAGAAGAATCTTCAACAACAGAAGCTTCGACGCTTCAAGCAGTGATGAGGGAAATTCGGCAACTGCAGTCAGAACGCCGGCAGCAGCAGGAAGAATTCGCTGAGGAGATACGGATGTGGGACGATATGCTCCGAGAGATGGAGGAACGGATGCAGAACTACGAAATTCAGCTAAGTCGTAGAAATAATAGAGTAGATGAGCGAATTGCACAAAGAGATAGCGCGGAATTAGATTCACGAGAAACGATCGCGAAGGAATTAGGGTTTAAATTAAAACCCGATAATTTTGACGGGACAGTTCCGCTTCGGGAATTCTTCACACAATTTGACTTGATTGCGCGAGCGAACTAATGGTCAGACTCGGCAAAAACGGTCGCGCTCGTCTCATGTCTGCGTGGCAAAGCTCGTACGGTATTAGAATGTATAAGGGATCTTGAAAATCTAGAGTTTTCGGAACTCAAAACAAAATTGAAATTGCGTTTTGGAGAAAGTCATCTTGCTCAAACGTATTATTCACAATTTACGAATCGCCGACAGAAATTCGGTGAAGATGAGGTGACACTTGGCTCTGATATCGAGCGATTGTCTCAATTGGCGTATCCTGAGTGTACACATCAGGTTCGGGAAAAGATCGCATGTGCGCAGTTTATTTCTGCACTATATAACGGATTTGTGAAGAGAACGTTACAATTAGAGGGAGTTTCATCCCTTAAGATTGCAATTCAAAGAGCAATGGCTGTGAGAGTGATCCAGAAGGGAAATCATGAAAAACAACATTATTTTAAAAACAAAAATTATGATAATGAAGGAAAGAAAATGGAAAATGAAAATTATAAAAAGAAAAATGTTGATCTGAATAAAAATAAAGTTTTCTTAGATCAGAAAGCACGCTCTACGAAAGAGTGTTGGCAATGTGGTGCTACCGGTCATTTTCGTGCGGACTGTCCTGCGGTAAAACAAAAGGCCGGGGAAAACTAGGTTTTGTTGAATTAGTCGGGGCGAATTCGACAGGAAAGTGTAGAGCCTCGGAGGAGAATGTAAATACTATAATTTCTAGAAAACAAATGTTTTGTTTGAACGGTTTTGTAAACGGCTGTAGATGTAATTTTAAAATTGATACAGGCTCAGATGTGACTCTAATTCGGAGCGATTTTCTTAGTTTTTCGAAAAAGATTTCTTTTAAGGAATCATTTGTTTTTAAGTATCCAACGGGAGAAAGAGTTCCTATTAAGGGAAGGGTAGAGATTTTGGTGAAAATAGGAAAATTTAAAGTAAAATTATTTACGTATGTGGTTGATATGATTGAGGAATGTTTATTAGGGGTTGATTTTCTTTCAGAAGTGAAGTTTGATACTTTCTTTAATTCATTTTTCGAAGGTTCTTCTTGTAAAGGAGAAATTCCGATTTGTTCTCGTGTAATGGAAATTCCTTCTACTTTGAAGGAACTATTCGAACAAGAAACAAGTGGTTTGAAGGACGAACAGAAGAAACGTTTTACTCAATTTTTGATTGAATTTCAGGATGTATTTTCGGAGGAGGTTATTGCGGGAAATTGTAAGGAAGTTGAACACAAAATTACGCTAATGGATTCTAACCCAATTAAGCAAGCCCCTCGTCGTGTCCCTTTCCATTTTCGGGAAGAAGTCGATAAGATAATAGAGGATATGAAGCAGCAGGGAGTTATTGAGGAATCTTATAGTCCATGGGTATCCCCTGCGGTTATGGTGAAGAAAAAAGATGGTTCCATTCGATTTTGTGTTGATTATAGGAAATTAAATTCAGTAACAATTAAAGATTCTTTTCCTTTACCTCGTATAGACGATATATTTGATAAACTGTCTGGCAATAGTTGGTTCTCTACTCTTGACCTCAAAAACGGTTACTGGCAGATTAAAATTCGTCCGGAGGATAAAGAAAAGACAGCGTTTTCGATAGGCAAAGGTTTATGGCAATTCACTGTCATGCCTTTCGGTCTTTGTAATGCTCCTGCTACTTTCGAGCGATTAATGGAGAAAGTACTTCTTCCATTATTGAATAAAGACTGCTTGGTGTATTTAGATGATGTCATTATCTTTGCTACGAATTTTGACGAGTTACTCGAACGTTTAAGAAAAGTTTTTCTAAAACTTCGTTCTTCAAATTTAAAGTTAAATCCAAAAAAATGTTCATTTTTAAAGAGGAAAATTAAATATTTAGGTCATGTAGTTTCTGAAAGGGGTATTGCCACTAATAAAGAAAAAATTTCTGCTGTTAAAAATTGGCCTACTCCTATAACTAAAAAGCAAATTAGAAGTTTTCTAGGATTCTGTTCTTATTATAGAAGATTTGTTAAGGGATTTTCTTTAATAGCCAAACCGTTATTTTCTTTAACGGAAAATTCTTCGAAATTCATTTGGACGGAGCAATGTAATACTGCTTTTGAAGAATTAAAACTTCGTTTGACGTCTTCTCCTATACTTTCTTTCCCTACGGAAATTGGGCAATTTATTTTGGATACGGATGCTTCAAATCATGGAATGGGAGCAGTACTTTCTCAAGTACAAGATGGTAAAGAAAAGGTTATAGCTTATTTAAACAAGGTTTTTGATAAATCCGAAAGGAATTATTGTGTCACGCGTAGAGAGTTGTTAGCTATTATTGTTTCGTTAAAATCTTTCCATCATTATCTTTACGGAAGAAAGTTCTTGATTAGAACTGACCATATCTCTTTACGTTGGTTAATGTCATTTAAAAATCTAGAAGGACAACTGGCACGCTGGCTAGAGCAAATTCAACAATACGATTTTGAAATCATGCATCGCAAGGGAATCTTGCATGGAAATGCTAATGGTCTATCCAGACGTCCATGTGAAAAGGTTAATTGTCAATATTGCTTTAAAGCTGAGACGAAAGAAGAAAAGGAAATTGGCCGTATTGTTTTTGATTCCTTTCAGATTAATTGGAGGGAGGAACAATTAAAAGATTTAATGCTTAATAAATTTCTACGAGGGAAAGAAGTAAATTGTCGTCCTAATTTACAAGAGGTTGTTTCTGAGGATTCTTCAGCTAGAATTTATTGGACTCTATGGGATTCCCTTCTGATTAAAGAAGGTGTTCTCTATAAAAATTGGGAAGCAACTAATTTCAAAAAATCCGTTCTCCAAATTATTGTTCCAAAGCAAAGAATCAAACAAATCTTGGAAATAGCACACGATTCTTCATCAGGAGGTCATTTTGGAATAAATAAAACATTGGATAAAATTCGAAGGCGATTCTATTGGGCGTTATGTAAGCAAGATGTTGAAAATTGGTGTAGGACTTGTGATATTTGTATAGCAAAAAAAGGACCTTCTGGGAAAGGGAAATCTGAAATGCAAATTTATGACACCGGTTCTCCTTTTGAGAGACTTCAAATGGACATTCTTGGTCCATTTCCCACTTCCACTTCTGGGAATAAATATTTGTTAGTTATAATGGATTGTTTCACTAGGTGGGTAGAAGCTTTTCCTCTTAAGAATTTTAGAGCTAAATTGGTAGCGGAAGTTTTTGTTAATCAATTTATTTCTCGATATGGAGTACCTTCGGAGCTTCATACTGATCAAGGAAAGAACTTTGATTCAAAGCTTTTTGCAGAGTTATCTATTTTATTAGGAATTAAGAAGACTAGGACAACTCCATTGCATCCGCAATCAAATGGAATAGTCGAACGTCAACATCAGACAATAATAAATTACTTAGCGAAGTTCATATTAGAAAATCAGTTAGATTGGGACCGCTGGATAGGAATGTGCTTGCTAGCTTTGAGGTCGGCTAGGCATAAAGCCATTAGAATTACTCCTGCTGAAATGTGTTTTGGAAGGGACTTAACACTTCCATTAGATCTTCTCCGCGGAAACCCTCCACAAGAATTTGTGTTCACCAGAGGGAATTATGTTTTTCAATTAAAAGAAAAATTAAACTCCATTCATGAAGAAGTTAGACAACATCTAAATATGAGATCTTTAAAAATAAAAACTCTTTATGATCAAAATGCTCGCCGTATTTTATTCAATCCGGGACAAAAAGTCTGGTTGTATAATCCTCGAAAATTTATAGGAAGGTCCCCAAAATTACAGAGTAATTGGGAAGGACCTTTTGAGGTTGTCAAAAGGTTAAATGACGTAGTTTATTGTATTAGGCAGTCCCAAAAACATAAGAATAAAATAATTTCATTCAATAATTAATTAATAATTTCATTCAATAATAAATCATTTGGATAGGTTAGCTCCTTATAATGAGAGACAAATATAGAGTCAATAGGAATCTGTCTTATTATTATTATTATTATTAAAATATTTAGTTTACTCTTATTATTTTTCTATGTATTATAGTACAAACAAGAAGAAAATTCGTGGAGCAAGGAATAAAAAGAAAAGGAAGGAAGGAAGTCTTCAGAAAACAGGGCGACAGGAATCTGTTTATGAAGTCTGCTTCGCCCACGGTTTTTGAACCGTGGTTTTTCCGTGGGCCGTAGGGCAAATGCCGAGGCAGGGACTCGAGAAGTCCATTTTGGATATTGGGTCCACGGTAGACATCCCTCTCTTGTCCGAAGAATTGTTTTTGCAAAAATGAAGAAACGATTTAAGTCATTTGGATCCAAGAAGGTGGAGTTCGGTAACCTGCTGCAGTAGCACAGGAAGAACAGGCAATTCACCAAGGATCCTGGAGATGGCTAGCAATTAGTTTAAGTTGATTGTCGGGATGACAATTTTGAAGAAACGACTCAAGTCATTTGGATCCAAGAAGGCGAAGTTCGGTAAGCTGCTGCAGTAGCACAGGTAGAACAGGTAATTCGCCTAAGATCCTGGAGATGACAAGCAATCAGTTCAAGTTGATTGTCGGGACGACAATCTTGAAGAAAGGGGGCAGTGTTATGTCCCTGATATCTCATCGTATCGATATATCGATATGTCAATGAGTTTCCTTGGAGACAGGTTGTTGACATCTCACGCCTTTCTTAAGATTTCGGCTGGCTGTCTCGTTGTACGGTTGTACTTAGCAGCACGGTCTTCTTTTAAAAACGCTCTTGTTAATTAACGTGTGTTTATTGTGTTACTGTTGTTCTGAGTTAATAAACTGTTAATAGTTCTTTCTAAAAGTGTTGGTTTATTTGTGTAAACCGCGCGACGCGCGTTTCGGAAACGCAACAATATATATAATAAACAAACTAAAAAAATAATGGTTAATTATGTTACAAAATTACAATAAATAATTATAATACTAGGTGTTGGAATTAATTCGTAGCGTTTTTTTGCAAAATTTCGTGGTTTATTATGCAAGTATCATTACAGTGGCGTCATTCAAAGTATTGTCCATCGTTATCCACTACTTTTTGCCATCTTTCTGGCAAAGCACGGATACCACGTCGGAAAAATTCTTCGTCTTTAGATTCGATGAATGAATCGATCCAATTTTTAGTCATTTCGTAGTTGTCAAAGTGCTGCTCTGATAAGCCATGCGCCATGGATCGGAACAAATGAAAATCAGATGGAGCAATATCCGGGGAATATGGCGGGTGAGGCAAAACTTCCCATTTTAGCGTTTCCAAATAAGTTTTCACGACTTTCGAAACATGAGGTCTCGCATTGTCATGGAGCAAAATTACTTTGTCATGTCGATCTTTATATTGCGGCCGCTTTTCCTGTAATGCTCGATTTAAACGCATCAATTGTCGTCTGTAGAGGTCCCCAGTGATGGTTTCACCCGGTTGGAGCAACTCATAATAGATAACGCCCAGCTGATCCCACCATATGCACAACATGATTTTCTTCCCATGAATATTCTGCTTGGGAGATGATATCGATGCATGACCGGGAAAGCCCCACGATTTTCTGCGTTTGGGATTGTCGTAGAGTACCCACTTTTCGTCGCCAGTGACTATTCGATGCAAAAATCCTTTCCTTACCTGCCGTTGAAGCAGCAGCTCACAGGTGACTAAACGCCGTTCGACGTCCCTTGGCTTTAACTCATGTGGGACCCACGTTCCTTGTTTTTGTACCATTCCTATGGCTTTAAGGCGTTTACTGACCGTCGAAAAGTCGACTCCAAGCGATGAGGATAACTCCAGAAGTGTTTGGCCCGGGTCTTCATCGAGCAACGTCACCAAATCTTCATCTTCGAACTTTTTCGGCTGACCGGGACGTTCCTTGTCTTCCAAGTCAAAATTTCCATTTTTGAACCGCGCAAACCACTTTCTGCAAGTTTGCTCAGCCAGGGCATGTTCACCGTAAACATCCACTAAAATGCGATGACTTTCCGCGGCACTTTTCTTCATATTGAAATAATGAAGTAACACTCCCCGCAAAAACGATTTTTCAGGTACGAACTTCGACATGTTTGACACTGCACGACAAATGCTATGGACACAATAACGAAACGTCATATACTGGTAAAGATGCGCTATACCAGTAGCTTCCTAGGGAATATTTACTTTTGTATGTGTGACTATAAATAGTTGGCTAATGCCATCTTTTGTAAAACGCTACGAATTAATTCCAACACCTAGTAAAATTAAATTAAATTAAATTAATAATAATTTAAAACAAAAAAAAATCAAGCATTAAGTAATCAAGTGCCATCAGATGAATTGCATTTCTTTTAATATAAATTTTTTGACGTGTGTAATTCTAAATGTCTCGAGTCTATTTCTAAATTGGTGCAATTAATATTTTCGGTCTGAAAACTAGATCTTACTACACACATCGCGGAAAGAGTGCTACTTGCTAATTTATTTCTTTTTTTATTTTTAATATCCGTTACCATGAAAAATATCCGTTCGGCTTCGGCATTAGAGTGAGGAAAAGATAAAACGGTTTCAATTAAGGGGGAACAGGGTGACGGCCGAAAAAAAAGGCTATTTTCGTGAATTTTTTTTTCATTATCTAATAGTTTGTTTAATTTATAAACTATATATGTTAAAAGTACATACTTATATTATGTTACAAAAAAAATTTCATAAAATAATATTCATATTTATAATAACTATGGTGATTAATGTGCACCTCGTCTGAAAAAACATGGGTGCACGGGCGCTCGTGCTGCATCTGAACGGGAGCTCTAAAATAAATTTTTTAAATTGTGATTTAAAGTATATGAATGTAGTTTTAGTTGCACGTACGGATTTTTTGATAAAATAATTTTTGACAAAATGGCACTGTTTAAAAAAAAAGTTTTCGATTTTTCAACAAAAATTCGTTACTTCTTTAATTGTTTTTCAAAAACTAATAATCCGATTGAAAAATCCGTACGTGCAACTGAAGACAATTTTGTTGTAAACATTCTGTCCAAATTTCAAGTTATTCGGATAAAAATTGGCCGAGATATGAGAGCGCCCAGTTACAAAAACGTGGTTTCGAGAAAAACGCGTTTAAAGTTTTACAACTAATTGGTTCATATAAAACGATAAAATTTTGTAACGAACCAAAGTGCGTCCAATCCGAGTGCATATGAAGTGCCTTCTGAAGCAATAGAACTCAAGCACGTAGACAACAAAAGAATACCGGTAAAACTCCCTACAGACAGATCAAGGGGACTACCGAATCTTTTCAGGTAGCGCGCGGCCGGTTCTACTAGCGGCATCTGACCAAGTTCTACTCTATGACATATTTACTATAGTTCCGTTACGAATTTCACCATAATATTATAGGGACATATTTTTAAGACTCCAAACATCACAAAAATGGAAAAAAAAAATCGATTTTTTGAAACCGTCACCGTGGTGTTCCCCCTTAACAACTCTAAATTTGGAAACATCTTTTCCCCGTTGAAATCTTGAAAATCTAATATTTTTGCCCACATTTTATCAATTTTTAATGAAGCTAAATTTATTTTTTCCGAATCACTAAAAACTGTGGGCAAAACTCTCCATTTAAATGCTAATTTAGTTACATCAATATTTTCTACACGCGTGGCAATATAAGATAAATCTTTAATTATTAATCTACCTTTATTATAAAGTGCAACTTTGGCTTCTAAAAAATTTAACTGTTCAAATAAGACATCTTTGTACGGTAAACGTTTTAACATTTCGTTAAGTGCTATTTTATAGAAATTTAAGCAATTTAATCTAATTTGTTGCGCGAATTCAAAAGATCGCGATGCTAAAAAGCCTTCACATTCTGGTCCCACATATATATTTGTCAATTGTTGGATATTATGTTCATCGTCATTAAAAGTAGTAATGTCTTTCAAAGCCTCAGGGATCATAAAATTTTGACCTATTTGACGAATTAATTGCTGACTGTTAATAAATAATTTATAAATTAATATTTTACGTGACTGAAACAGCGCATTAAAATGATTGAAAAAATTCAATGAGTATTTTAAAAATAACAAATAGGCCTTAATCGAATCATCATTTAATTGCGTTAAAATAATTTCTGCCGATTGTAAATTATCTTCGACTACAGCTAGCATAAAATAATTTCTTAAAACCTCCCAGTTATCCAGAAGTCTTGTAACACATTTATGTAATATAAGCCATCGCGTGTTGGATAATTTAAGTATTTTATTTCTTTCAACATTAAAAGAATCTTGAAATTCGCTTAATATTGCGCATCTCTTTGCATTGCCCGAAACATAAGTAGCAACTCCTCTAATTAAATTTTTGCAACATTGCGGTAATTTTGCACAGGCCTTACTAGCAATAATCGCGGATGTGTGACATATACAATTTAATAAAACTACATTAGGTATTTCAAATTTTAAACGCGAGAAAAAGGAGTTATTGCATCCTGTCATTACTGATGCATTGTCGCTTGCCATACCAACAATATTTTTTAATGGAATTTCTTTATTTTCTAAAAACGTTTTAAAAATTTTGAAAATGTTATTCGCAGTACAATCTGTGCCATCTAATGATAATAATTCTAATAGCTGCGTTTTTACTTTTTTATTTAAGGGCGAAAAATATTGAACAAGTACACACATTAGTTTCGTATCAGAAATATCTGTACTTTTGTCGATCAAAATAGAAAATTTACACGTTTGCAAAATTTGAACAATTTTTCCAACTTCGCGTTTGGCAAGGACTTCTTTTACGATATTAATGCACTTAGTTCGACCCAGTGAAAGATCTTGCACAATTTCAGGCTCAATACAAACATCTTTTAATAAAGGAATTAAATGATCAACTGTATTAAAAGCGACATTATGCTCCGCAAAAAATGCTACTAATTTTATCTCCGCGCGTTTTACTTTATCTTTATGGCAAATTTCTACGGGTGTTACTACATTTGATTTGAGGCTTTGACTTTGACGATTCACTTTTTCAATATGTGAAACCGTCTGTGAATGTTGCACTAAGTTTGTTTTGCAACATCTGATGGTCTTGTTACATACAATACAAAAAGCCTTGTTTTTTTTCTGAATGGGGAGCCAACCATCCTTTAAAAATATCCTCCTTTAACCAAGCAAAAATAAAAATTTTGTCCCGTTTTTTAATGGCTCCTTTTCCACTATCTACATCCATATTGCACAATTTATTGCACAAAAATTATATTATAACTTACCTGTTTATTGCAATATACGTCCCAATTAATTTTAACGATGCTAACCTACACTGGTCACTGATGTCAGGCTGCAGACGGGGCTTATACTGATGTCTACCCGCCAAAACTTTGATGCCCTTTACGTTGCGCATGTGTGTATACATCCCTGTATTTTCTGTTCCCGCCATCGCCACAACGCGCATGCGCGAAAAACCGGGCCAAATCCATAGACTTATATAAATAGACCCAGCGTTCTGTGAGAGGAGTTGTCCGCGTCTTCTAAAGGACAGAATGATACGCAGTAAGGTGCTGTCTCCGTCACTTGCTGGTCTGGAGGGGGAACGTCGACAACGTTGAGGGGAATTAAAAGGCGCGCGTACCGCATGTATAAATGCGGTACGCGCGCCTTTTAATTCCCCTCAACGTTGTCGACGTTCCCCCTCCAGACCAGCAAGTGACGGAGACAGCACCTTACTGCGTATCATTCTGTCCTTTAGAAGACGCGGACAACTCCTCTCACAGAACGCTGGGTCTATTTATATAAGTCTATGGCCAAATCTGGCTACACTGTCCTACGCCAGTCGGGCGACAGCCGGGTATAAAAGAGGCCTGGCTGTACGCCTTCTCACCAGATCCTGTTCGCTGCTCGCCAGCGAACATCCTATTGCGGGAGCACTCGCAATCCTTCGAGAGTACTCGGAGCCTATGCCCAGCAACCCCACGAGCACAAGCATACTCGTGCACCGACCGAGCATATTCGGCTCCAGGAACCGCTTCCACACGTTACGGGAACACCCGTGTCCCGCCGAGCATACTCGGCTCTAGACCCCGATACGAGAATACTCGTATTCCGACCGAGCGTACTCGGCCCCAGGAACCGTCCCAAGATCTATAGAGAGAAGGTTACCTCAGGCAAACCGGTTGTGGGCGAGGAACGATGAAGTAAGGGGGGAGCTAGAAACAGCTTGTAGGCGAGGGACGATGAAGTAAGGGGGGAGCTAGAAACAGCTTGTAGGGGCGACGAAGGAAGGGGAGAGCATGATGATCTTATCGGCTAACAGTAGCTGTCTCTCTCGCACGCTTTAGTGTTTTCTTTCTCGCTCCTTTAATATAGAAATGCTTTGAGTTTTTATCGAAAAAATACTTTTAGTTTGTAAAATATTGATAGCACTGGAAATTGCGTAATAAAAATTGAAAAGTAAATTAGAAAGGCGCTATAAATTACATATATTGCAAATTATAGCGCTAGATATTTAACGTTTATAATGTTAAATATCGCTGCAACAGATGCATTTGTGATACAAATTGCTTTGTACTCGTATTTAGACTGTAATATCAATGAAAATAAAATATAATTTGGGGATATACACAAAAAACATCATTTGTAAAGTAGTAAAATAAAAGAAAAAATAGTATGTACATATTTAAAAATTATTTTTAAAATAATATTTACTGTTTATATGCATTATTTACAAAAGAAATACTATAAAGAAATTTATTTTTTATATTTAATTGTGAAAACCTCAAAAATTGTCAAGAAATTGTAACTGAAATTCATAAATGTAAGTACAATTCTAGGATAATATAAAAAGCATCATACACAAATTTATTATGATACAAACTTAAATAATGAAATTGTAATATATGTTTCAATATTGCAAATGTGAATATTTATATGATAAAATTTACAAAGTGTTAACAATTTTCAAATATTTGCTAATAAAATATTATTGAAATGTTTCTGTTGAAATCTTAAAATAATTCTTTAAAACAAATATGATGGGGTATATATTAGGGATCATTAAATATGCGGCAACATTGTGATTATAAAATTTTATAAGTATCTATAATAAAAATTAAGTATAATAAATATAATAAGTATATAAGTATAATAATAAAATTTTTATAAGTATCTATAATAATAAAAATACATATATGTTGTATTAATCTGTTAATATAAAAAAATTATTAATTAATTTAACGCAAATAAATTTCTTTATATTAACAGATTAATACAACATATATGTGTATTTTTATTATTATAGATACTTATAAAAATTTTATTATTATACTTATATACTTATTATATTTATTATACTTAATTTTTATTATAGATACTTATAAAATTTTATAATCACAATGTTGCCGCATATTTTTTTAATGATCCCTAATATATACCCCATCATATTTATTTTAAAGAATTATTTTAAGATTTCAACAGAAACATTTCAATAATATTTTATTAGCAAATATTTGAAAATTGTTAACACTTTGTAAATTTTATCATATAAATATATTCACATTTGCAATATTGAAACATATATTACAATTTCATTATTTAAGTTTGTATCATAATAAATTTGTGTATGATGCTTTTTATATTATCCTAGAATTGTACTTACATTTATGAATTTCAGTTACAATTTCTTGACAATTTTTGAGGTTTTCACAATTAAATATAAAAAATAAATTTTTTTATAGTATTTCTTTTGTAAATAATGCATATAAACAGTAAATATTATTTTAAAAATAATTTTTAAATATGTACATACTATTTTTTCTTTTATTTTACTACTTTACAAATGATGTTTTTTGTGTATATCCCCAAATTATATTTTATTTTCATTGATATTACAGTCTAAATACGAGTACAAAGCAATTTGTATCACAAATGCATCTGTTGCAGCGATATTTAACATTATAAACGTTAAATATCTAGCGCTATAATTTGCAATATATGTAATTTATAGCGCCTTTCTAATTTACTTTTCAATTTTTATTACGCAATTTCCAGTGCTATCAATATTTTACAAAATAAAAGTATTTTTTCGATAAAAACTCAAAGCATTTCTATATTAAAGGAGCGAGAGAGAAAACACTAAAGCGTGCGAGAGAGACAGCTACTGTTAGCCGATGAGATCATCATTGCCCCTCTTGCCGCTCACCCCGCTCAGCATGTGCCCCTCTTGCCGCGCGTCCCTCTTTGCGCGTGAGGTAACCTTCTCTCTATACATCTTGGAACCGTCCTCCGTTCCTCCGTGCGAGCATACTCGTACGTCACCGAGAGTACTCGACCTCGATCCTCGCATACGAGCGTACTCGTATACCGCCGAGCATACTCGACTCCGTTTCTTACATACGGGCATACCCGTATACCACCGAGAATACTCTACTCCACGTCCGACCACCGATCACCGCAGGACACGGGCAATACGCGTGTCCTCACTTCATCCCTTCAAATTGAGTCCTTACATCCGGCAGGCAATCGCGACTAATCGATTCGAGCGACCATCGACTCACCGCGCACGCGCCCGAACCATCGATCAGTTCGATCGATAATCGACACCGCTCGCACGTATCGATCCACGCGCTCGCAGCGATCTAGAGCTAACCACGACACACGCGCTTGCGCAACACCACCTATAGACAAGGCCTCTCCACTGAAATCATGACGTCATCACTAGTAGGCCATTTATCCTTCAGTTTTCTAACGTAATCTTGTGTTTCATGCGACATTAACGTGAATTTTTTAATAGTGTAGTGTGTTTTGATAAGAATTTTTTGTTGTGGATAGTTGATTAATGCCTGTATTATTGAGGTAAGTCATAATTTTATTAATTTACCGAATTATGAACGTATTTAGAAAACTGATCATAATAAGTTAGATTTGGATCATACTTTTTTATTATTGAAATTATGTATTTCTTTTATAGCAATGCCTTTCAAATGTTGTGTGCCAAATTGTAACGGCAATTACAAAAATGTTAATTATAAAAATTACACATACACTCTCTAACATCCTTTTAAACAATTATACAAAAAGACAAAATGATATCTGTGGCGGCTCACCGCCACACCGCTGCACTGACGCGGTATAATACACCGCGGCGCCGCTACGCGCCGCAGGCCTTCTACCAGTTACAAGCTTGCGGACCCACCGCCAGGTTGCGCAGGCGGTGAAGAGCCTTCTCGCGATCAAGCTTCGATCGACGAGATATAAAAGAGCTGCTCCGCAGATCTTTCCTCACTCACTCGCTTCAAGGCGAGCTCTCTCCAGGGCCCTTGAACTGAGTCGTACTCTGCCTCGGCAGAATCTAACCAGAGACACATAGTCTCGCAGTTTTTCTCACGCTGCCTCGCAAGGCGCGTAAAAAGAAAACAGAGTCCCAGCATCGGCCGCACATCTCAACCAAGCGGCCCGCGGATACTCCACTTTCGCCGTCACCTCCTCAGTCTCTAGTGTGGAAATTAATCCCACTAGAGTTCTGCGTCCGGTTGACTCGACCACCAAGGGACACGCTCACACAAGGCGACATCCGAATTCGGAGACCTCTCTCTCCTCGGTACACGGAGCAATCCGCAATTCCGAGAGCCGAGACGGTTGCCACCACCAGCACATCAGAGACTCGATCCATCGCAGTACAGACTTCACCGCTCAGAGCCTGCTCAGAGAGCAGTTGTCAGACGGAAGACCACTTCCCGAACGGAGTTCCACCGACGCCGGGAAAGGGGCTGCAACGAGCTAACTCAATTGAACCGTCCTTTTTAGGACCCGTTCAACACACTAAGACGCGGCCGGTAATTTCTTACCGCGCCCGTCAATTTTTCTTTTGATTCTCGGCCTTACACTCTTGCCGAGAAAGCGCCTCTGGCGCACTTAAGCAAATCAAACAAAACTTGTACTTTACTCTACTTCTCTGACGAGGAAAAATAAATTATATTTTTCTAAGAAATTGGTCTCAATATTTCAACCAAGTCGAACACAATCCTTAGGCAATACGCCTATAATATCATAAGAAGAAAAACAATGCCAGACTGCAAAAGAATGAAACCATAAACTAAAGCTGTTTTATTATTTTATTCAAAGAATTTACTATTATTATATTTAATAAAGTAATTTAAATTATACTTTATTGAATAAAATAATAAAACAACTTTAGTTTATGGTTTCACTCTCTTGCAGTCTGGCATTGTTTTTCTTCTTATGATATCATTTTGACTTTATTGAATAAAATAATAAAACAGCTTTAGTTTATGGTTTCATTTTTTTGCAGTCTGGCATTGTTTTTCTTCTTATGATATCATTTTGTTTTTTTGTGTAATTGTTTAAAAGGATGTTAGAGAGTGTATGTGTAATTTTTATAATTAACATTTTTGTAATTGCCGTTACAATTTGGCACACAACATTTGAAAAGCATTGCTATAAAAGAAATACATAATTTCAATAATAAAGAAGTATGATCCAAATCTAATCTATTATGATCAGTTTTCTAAATACGTTCATAATTCGGTAAATTAATAAAATTATGACTTACCTCAATAATACAGGCATTCATCAACTATCCATAACAAAAAATTCTTATCAAAACACACTACACTATTAAAAAATTCACGTTAATGTCGCATGAAACACAAGGTTACGTTAGAAAACTGAAAGATAAATGGCCTACTAGTGATGACGTCATGATTTCAGTGGAGAGGCCTTGTCTATAGGTGGTGTTGGCTTGCGCCGACGCTTCCGCGTCGCCGAACGACCACCGTTACACGCCGCCTTACGCCGCCGTAACTAATATAATTTTGTAATACACGCCACGTTTAACACACATTTATACTCGCCGTATCCACACGGCTGTACATAGCTAACTTCAACTTAAATAATAAATCGTTATATCTTATTACACAAGACACGCGCATTCTTTTCACGTACCCCCAACCGACCGAACTCCTGATTCCGGCGAACTATTCCGCGCAGACAAACGTACCGTTTCACCGCGTCTAGAGTTCCTATAAGTAGAGTTAAGACACCGGGCAAATCGGGCTACGATTGGTTGTTTCTTTGGCTATTACATATGGCGGAAATCTATAGTTCATGTGACATATATTATAGATTTTCAAGCACGTGTACATGTATTGTACATACACGCGATGGATGAAAATCTATATAATAATTATCTGACAATTGTATTTCTAAAAATGTTTAGAACAATATATATAATAACCATATATTATCTAGAATTAAATATAAAAAAATAATTTTCTTTAAAAAGTTAATTTTTATTTTTAAAAGATTTGTATGTACAATTTAAAAATTGAAAAATATTAGTCTTTACAAAAATTGATGATTTTTATAATTGATGACCGAATATTTTCATTTGCAGTTCGAAATGAGTAAACTGCAGGAATACATATCGATTGGTAACCGTGATGATACAGTTTCAATCTGAAAAAAAAGAAAAAAATCAGATTTATATATATATATATATAAATAAATATTTTATCAAAAGTATTATTAGATATATAGAAAATAGAAACATTTTTGTACCACACCTAAGCATTTTTTAGAAAATAAAAATAAAAGTAGAAGGAAAAGAAAATATTGATTATTAATAATCTACATAGCATACATTTTATTAATAAAATGCTGTTGTTGCATGATGAATGCGTTCTCGTCATCAGATGATGCTTCGCTGCTAATATTAATATTGCAATCTTCCGATTCATTCTGTGTCACAATTTCCGTTTGTATCTCATTACTTGTTGTTGGAATTTCATGAGCTTCAGTGATAGATAATTGTGACAGATGATCTTGTGCTGAGCCTTCAAATAAAAAATTACAAATTTTACTTTTAGAAGAAGATAGTAGTTATATGAATAAAGTAAAATTTGATATAAAACATATTCATATAATTAAGTACATAAAATGTAATGTCAATAAAACATCTCCAGTGAAAAATTATCCATAATATTGAAAATAGCTAGAATCGAATCGAATTATTTTCAATAACTTTCCAGTTAAAAAGTCGTTTGTTCGATGTCTTTCCAACTGTTTTTAATGAATGCTTTTCCACAGGATAGATTAAAAATATGTATTTTTACCTGGCTGATGAAATTGTGTAGGCACAGCATTCCTTTTCAATTTCAATAAACCATCAACTCGCTGTTCCCAAGCCGTTGACGCAAAATGAACCTTTTTTAATAATATAATTTATAATTAATAAATATACAAATATAAAAGTATATATTTTTTAGGGATTTATAACAAAATTATACCAACAAATAAAGATTTCATTATATTGTTTTGGAAATCAAAATAACGTAAGAAAAAAATATTACATTAAGAAATCATAATAATTGAAAATTAGTGACGCTTTTTGCTGTTCTGTGAGATTCAATAATGTTACGAATTTCATAAAATTAATTTAGTTATTATCAAAAATATAACAAAATTTATAATACTAATTTTCTATAATGTATTTATGCATGTACGTGTATGTTGTTTGTAACTCTAATATTAAAAGCTATATGTACTGAGTCTGTGATGTTAAGTATGAATAGAATAATTCAATATGATATTTTGCGTATATTTTTCATTAAAGTACTTGACATAATGCTGAATGCTGAGTTGGTGTCCAATTAGTTCGCCCCATATTTTGGATCCATTCAGCACATCTTTTAGAGTCTTTGGGAAAATAACACATCTTAAACCCTTTGGAAGATGAATTAAAACATTTTGGAGCTACACAACCCGTCATTATGAACCTAAAAAATATTACATTGACTACTTAATTGCACACTTAATTTTAAGGTTATGTTCTTACTTTCTTTTATTTCACAATTCAATGAAAATAATTAAATAAACTTACTTTTTATTGAAATGTTTTTCTATAATATCTGTTCCAAATAATATTAACGCAAATTTTGTTCATTATAAATACACTATAAACAGTAACACAAACTAATTTTATATTGCATTGCTAGGCTTGACTACGAAACATTTCAGAAGTGGCTGTCTACGACCTATGACTGCTAACGTAGCAAGGAGAATATAGTATATGTTTACATCGGTATAAATTACAATTTTCTTTAGATCACTCTTTATTTGTATAAAAATAGTTTATATAGACATTAATTATTTAAAATAAAATTAATATCTTTTGTTTTGAAAAAAATATTTGTTAATAAAAGCACATATCTATAAATTTCCGACTTTATAAATTTACATTTTCCGCTAGTTTGGCTATTGCATATGGCGGCTTGGAACAACCAATCAGCAATTGATAGCCCGGTGTCTTAACTCTACTTATAGGAACTCTAACCGCGTCGACCATCCGCGCCGCCGAGCGTGACCCGTATCAATCGACTATCGAACGGACTCGCGACGCATCTACGAACGCGCCTGCCGACAGGCGCTCCGTCGTACCAACCGCTATAGAGCACTAAAGATACAGGTATTCTCGTCTACGCCATTTTTGTCCCATTCCCCCACTCCTTGCCCTCTTGGTCCCTACAAAGTTCGAGCAGCTTAGAAGACATAACCTAATCATCATAAACTTCTCAGCTCAGCGACAAAGGGGCGAGAGGGTAAGGAGTGAGGGAATGAGTCAAAAATGGCGCAGACAAGAATATTCACGTTTATAGTGTCTTAACCGCTACGACTCGATCTTACGCGCTTGCGCTAACGTTTCGCCGCTTGTACCGGGACGCTTTACGTCAGCTACACACTCGTCACGATTATACGAATCATATCGCAGTATACAAATTACATATCACATTTATACACATCACACACCACATTTATACGAATCATACCATCGCACATCGCATCCACACGCTGTCATCTAACGCACATTATTTATTGAATAAACGTATCATTTTTGTTATTATCTTTAAACGCAAGTTTCCATTTGACGTGCTCCTACCCGACCGAACACGGATCCCGGCGAGCTATACCGCGCACGAAAAGCTCACACGGTTTCACAACGATCGTGAGTATTGTTCACGTACGCGCCTTTTTTGCTGTAGTCACAGACGAGTGTATAAACAGACAATGCTAAATCTAATAAACGCTTTATTCTAAATACTACAAATTAGTGTCCTACGACCTAGCGTTTTCTAACAGGTTATGGGCCCAGAGCGTCTCATTGACTGCGCGTGTTAATCAAGAGTCAATATCCTTAAAAATGGCGTCCGCGAGTGGTTTCTCTAATATTGAAAAATTAACGGAAAGTAATTATGAGCTGTGAAAAGTTCAAATGAAGAGTGTACTCGTCTACAACGACTTATGGCAATACGTCGACGGTACAGAAGTTAAGCCACCTGAAATTGCACATGACTGGATAAGAAAAGACTCAAAAGCCCTAGCATTAATAAATTTGAGCATTTCACACAGCCAGTTGAACTACGTAAAGAAGGCCGAGACTGCAAAAGGAGCTTGGGATAGTCTCAAGGGGATCTTCGAATCAAAAGGTCCGGTAAGAAAAGTTATATTATATAAGCATTTGCTAAGAATGGAAAAGAAGCCGAACGTGTCGATAACGTAACATGTGAATGATTTCACTAGCAAGGCAGGACAACTGGAAGAATCAGGTATTGAAATTCTGGATGAATTATTATCCATAATGCTACTAAATTCTCTACCGGAAGAGTACGAAAATTTCAGCGTAGCCATAAAATCACGTGACGACATCCCAACGCTTGAAGTCCTTAAGGCAAAGCTTAAAGAAGAGAAAGCGAGACAGAACGATCGAGATGCGAAAACAAGTGACGGCGACAAGAAAAGCGAAGCGTTGTTGGCAAAAAGAAGTGCTAATCGTGGAAGACATTTACGTGTAAACTCGAGGGATGGCAGCACAAAGGTAAACTCAAAAATTCGAAGGAAAGTGTTTAATTGTAGCAAAATTGGGCACAGAAGTCGTGATTGCCGTGCAAAACCGAAACAAAATAAAACAAACAATACAGATAACGCCTTAACCGCGATTGCGTGTAATGCGGAGCTTATTATGAAATCGGGAGTGTGGTGCCTCGATAGCGGTGCAACCAGGCACATGTGTAATAACAAACGGAAATTCGAAACTATTAGTAACGACGATCAATCTTAAGTGTACATGACATCGGAACATTTTGTCGAGTCGATCGGATCGGGAAGTGTGAACTTAAATATAAAGACAAATCGCGAGAACAATTTAATAAAGATACAAAACGCGTTATATGTACTTGAGTTACGTAATAATTTATTATCTGTGTCGAGTATTACAGATAAAGGACATTCAGTAATATTTACGAAGAATTGCGCGATCGTAAAACAAAAGGATGGTTCAACGATTCTAACAGCTACAAAACGAAACCAACTGTATGTCGTCGATGAGAGGGTGGACCTAGCAATGCTGGTAAACAATGAGGCTGACAAAAATCTATTGGCATCAAAGGTATGAACACGTGAATATCGACGACCTCAAAAAGATGAAAACGAATGAATTAGTTGCCGGCATGAACTTTACAGCAAATCTAAGTCAGCTTAACTGTGAGATATGCGCCAAATGTAAAATACACGTTCAATCATTTAAGAATTCTACACACACCGCGAAAAAGACGTTTTGGGATTAATTCACTCGGACATTTGCGGTCCAATGAATACCGAATCTCTAGGTGGCGCTAAATATTTTGTAACTTTTACAGATGACTGCACGAGATACACTGAAACAAGGATAATGCGTAATCGATCAGATGTGCTCGAAGCATTTAAAAATTACAAGCTGAAGGTCGAAAAACAAACGGGTCAACAAATCAAGAAGCTACGGACGAATAACGGAAAGGAATATCTATCAAACGCTTTCAAGGATTTCCTGAGGAATGAAGGAATCACGCACCAGCTGAGCGTGGAATACACACCGCAACAAAACGGAGTAGCAGAACGTAAGAACCGCACGCTTGTTGAAATGGCGAGATGTATAATTCTACAAGATAACCTCCCTCAGTCACTATGGGCAGAAGCTGTTAACGCGGCTACGTATCTTCGAAATAAATGTGCAACTAACAAGGGGAGGACGCGGACTTCGGGTCACCGATTTCAAAGAAATTTTTATATGGTATAGTACTCTATCAGAAGAGTACTTGAGTAAAAGAATAGGGCGCAACGCTTAGCCGTTTTCGAGAAAAATCGATTTGAAGTTTATGGCGTCCCTTATATTCCGGTCCTGTTGGATCGGTTGTCGAGATAGCAGCGTAGCTCGGACACTTAGGCCCTGGGCTATCACGCTGTCGATCTGGGTTCGATCCCTGCCTATTATACTTTTTTTTTCATTTATTTTATTTATTCTAACAAATATTTATTCATTATATTATAATTAAATAAAATTATTTTAATTAACAATTTTGTTTTTTTTTAATTTGCACTTTCACTACTATCATATAAAAAATAGAGTAAAAAAAACGTCTACGATTTAAATAATATTATAATTATTATTTAATACCAGAAATATTTTATTAATCATAATTTAATTTGGTGTGTAGGAATATACGTTACAGAAGGGAAGTAGTCTGAAGGGGAGCTAAAAATTGTTAGCAGTTACCTGATGTGAGAACATTAGGTATACAAATGTTACAAATGTTACAAATGAGGTTGGAGCAATAAGTAACTCAACGAAGTTAAGTGAAAAATTACATACCAAATTAAATTATGATTAATAAAATATTTCTGGTATTAAATAATAATTATAATATTATTTAAATCGTAGACGTTTTTTTTACTTTATTTTTTATATGATAGAAGTAGTGAAAGTGCAAATTAAAAAAAAACAAAATTGTTAATTAAAATAAATTTATTTCATTATAATAATGAATAAATATTCGCTAGAATAAATAAAATAAATAAAAAAAAAAGTATAATAGGCAGGGATCGAACCCAGGTCGACAACGTGATAGCCCAGAGCCTAAGTGCCCGAGCTACGCCGCCCTCTCGACAATCGATCCAACAGGACCGGAATATAAGGGACGCCATAAACTTCAAATCGATTTTTCTCGAAAACGGCTGAGCGTTGCGCCCTATCCTTTTACTAAAGTACTGTTCTGATAGAGTACTATACCATATAAAAATTTCTTTGAAATCGGTGACCCGAAGTCCGCGTCCTCCCCTTGTAAGACGTTAAACAGAAAAACCCCTTTCGAAGCGTGGTCGAAATACAAACCTTACGTTGGTTTCTTTAGAGTCATTGGATCCAAGGCAATTGTGTTGAACAAAGCACAAAGACGAGGAAAATTCCAACCAAAAGGTGATAAATACGTTTTAGTCGGATATTCAGAAGAATCTAAAGTGTATCGACTTTGGAAACCAAGAATGAAAACCGTAATCAAGGTACGAGATGTAAGATTCTTTGAGAAACAGGATTTGGTCAACATGTCAACAAAAAATCTTTTGGCTACATCAGATGATATAGAAGTAAGTACGA
The DNA here is from genome assembly GCF_040581485.1 of Linepithema humile. Lineage (NCBI taxonomy): Eukaryota > Metazoa > Arthropoda > Insecta > Hymenoptera > Formicidae > Linepithema > Linepithema humile. The sequence continues at coordinate 11,437,519 of NC_090130.1, read as the reverse complement.
TTGATAATTCAAGCAACATTTCATTGGAACCATCAGACCCTCGAAACGGGGAATATCTAGAGCATAGAGAAGAAAATAGGGAGTCAGACTCAGAAGAATCTGCAACGGAAATCGATCCACAGGATACACTTAACAAAGAGGATGATGAAGTTCGTCGTGGACGAAGACGTCCAAAACTATTGAGAACAGGACAGCCGGGTAGACCAAAGAAAATCTATCAAACACGCAACACAAGGATTCCAGACCTTGAATTTGTTCCGGAAGTATTAAGTCGTGGCGATAGTAAAGCATGACTAACCGCTATGGATAGGGAGTATAAAAGTTTACTAGAAAACAGAACCTGGATTTTAGTACCTAGACCAAAAGATAAAAAAATCCTATCAAATCGTTGGGTCTTTAAAACTAAACTTAATAAAAAAGGCGAAGTTGAAAAATTTAAGGCCAGGCTGGTTGTACGAGGACATACGCAACGAGAAGGAGTGGACTACGAAGAAACATTTGCATCGGTTTCAAGGTACGAAACTATTAGAACTCTTCTTGCTGCAGCCGTAAACGAGGAGATGCATGTCCATCAAATGGATGTTGTATCGGCATATATACAGGGTGAGCTCTTAGATGAGGTGTACATAGAGCAACCCGAAATGTACATCCAGAAAGGTGAAGAATCGAAGGTCTGTAAGTTAATTAAACCTTTATATGGCTTAAAACAGTCGGGTCGCGAATGGTACAAAACGTTTGATAAATACATAACAAATAATGGAGGCAAACGTACAATGGCTGATCCATGTCTGTATGTATTCAATGAAGGTGACGATCGGGTCAATATGTTAATTTACGTCGACGATCTAATATTAGCATCAAAGAAAGTCGAAAAATTGGAGTTCGTGAAGTCTAAGTTAAAATCGGCATTTAAAATGGTAGATTTTGGATCAATACATGATATTCTTGGAACAAATGTTGAACGGCAAGAATTAACTGGAAGCATTTATCTTTCACAGAAGAAATACGTCGAGGAATTGTTAGCCAAGTTCAATATGGAGGATGCAAAGACAATGTCGACACTGATGGAAACAAACACAAAGATCACAAAAGAGATGAGCCCGAGGTCCGAAGATGAACATTCAAAAATGAAGAATCGACCTTATAGGGAGTTAGTTGGCGGACTTATTTATTTAGCAAACGCTACTCGCCCAGACATAGCCTTTGCAGCTAGCACGCTAAGCCGATTCTGTGCCGATCCAGGGGAACTGCATTGGTCCTTTGCAAAGAGGGTATTAAGATACCTGAAAGAAACGTCACATTACAGTATCAAGTACATCAAAAACCAAAATAATCTCACAGCGTATACTGATTCGGATTGGGCAGGAAATGCGGATGATAGGAAGTCATGTACAGGAAACGTCATCATATTAGTCAACGGTCCAATTAGTTGGAAGTTGAAGAAGCAGGCTTTAGTAGCACTCTCAACGATGAAGGCAGAGTACTTAGCGCTTGCAGAAATATCGCGTGAGATAGTTTATGTAAAAAGACTCTTAACGTACATTGGTTTCGAGAAGTTTGTAAAAGACTCGATTAACGTTTATTGTGATAACCAAAGTGCAATTCAGTTATCTAAAAATGCGGTATATTATAAGCGAAGCAAGCACATTGACATAGATTTCCATTTCACTAGAGAACTTGTTGAAAAGAAAATAATAAATATTTAATATCTTAGTACAGAGTCAATAATAACTGACATTTTAACTAAGTCATTGACAAAAGTCAAACATTTCAAATGTATTTCTATGTTACAGTTAACGTAAAAATATATCATTGCACAGCATACATCGATAGAGGGGTTGTTAGAATGGAAGATCTATGTATGCTATTGGCTAATCACTAAAGACTATTAACTGAAGCGCTAGTTATCTTTCCTTTTTCTTAGCGAGTTTCCTTTCTATGTATTCAACTAGTTTATTATTAGGTTCCTATAACAACGATCGTGAGTATTGTTCACGTACGCGCCTTTTTCGCTGTAGTCACAGACGAGTGTATAAACAGACAGTGCTAAATCTAATAAACGCTTTATTCTAAATACTACAAATTAGTGTCCTACGACCTAGCGTTTTCTAACAAATCTCTATAAAACAATTTTTGTATAGCAATAATATTTCAGATTTATTTTACTAATTTAAAGCATAATATATATATGGTCCCGAAAATATCCATATAATTACAGCATGTGTCCCGAAAATATACATATTATTTACATTATGGTTATTATAAAAACTAAATATTTGAAAAAAAAAATCTGTTTTATGCACAAAGAATACAGGGGCGTTTTTAACGTCGGTGCAACCGGTGTGATGCACCGACGGGCCCCAAGATCCGTGGGCCTCTGATGCGTGGTGAACATTTATGAATTTTTATGATTTTTTTTGTAATAAAGAATTATAAGGGAATAACACATTTTAAATGTGGCACTCAAATATTTTGTATGAAAATACTCGCAATACTTGGGAACCGAAAACTGTGGGAGAACAAGAGAGGAACAAAATCTAATGATCAACTAGCGCTTGAAAAGAAATAATTCGACTGTTTTATTTTATTTTATTTTTTTTTATAACAAGCACACTGGCGCATCGCTCGCTGGCTATAAACAAATGATGCACATGCGCCAGTGTAGTACACAATACACAGTTTGTGTATATATCTTATTGTCAATATCAAATCAAATATTAAACTGAATTAATAAAATAACTAAAGGACGTAAATCGAGATTGTTATTAAATTAAATAATCTCACCCAATAGTAAAGTTCTCTTTTTTTCATTACTATTTATTTTCTTGCAGGAAATTCGTGAAAACGTAGACTAAAATATCAAAACACTGTTTTTCTATTTCTCTTCTATTTTCTTCACACGTCTTCACGAATTATTTGTGATCCAATGACTATACCCAGAGAGTACAAGACATATCCTCATGATATGAATTTATCCTGAACGGTCAAAGTGCCTCCCAAACATCCTAGGATGATATGAGAATATCTTGAGGACATCCCGATATGACTTAAAATTACGTATTTTCGGTAATGCTAAGGACCTTCTGAGGAAGTCCGGAGAGCATTTGAGGATATCCTGAGGAGATGACTGATATTCCTGATGTATTTGTATTTGTAATTATAAGAAAATTGTTATAATTTCTTTGATATTTCTTTGAAATTTTAATAATATATTAATGAAATATGCGCTTGATAAAAGTGATGAAGAAATTTCGACGAATTTATAATAAAATTTCATTGAAAAATTAACTCCTATTTTTAATGAATAAATCTCAAATTTCTATAAAATTTTGTTGAGATTTTAGCGACATTTTGAAACTTTGATGGAAGTTTTTAATGACACGACATTAATAATATTTTTTATGAATTTTCAGTGAAATATCAATGAAAAGTTAATTTCTATTTTTAATAAATAAAGTTTAAAATTGGGATAGACATTAACTCAAGAGTATATTTATATTTTGTTTAATTCCTACTTTTTGTTTTCAATTTGTAGGACAAATCAAAATATAAACATAAATCGGGTGCTAAAAAGCGTTCAAATAGCGATAAAAAACATAGAGACAAAGCTGCAAAAAAATGTAGAAAAGTATCAGAATTCTTTGGAGTTGCAAGAAACACATCCTTATCTTCTACTTCAAATCCTCCTGCTCCTTTTGATACTCTCATTGAACCTACTTCCGACTTTGCCCCACCACAAGATTCTGCAGAAAACAGTACGTTAGTATCATCTATTCTTGTGCTAGACAACCCTGAAGAGACTAAAGTAGTTAATGGTACGAAAGCTGTCATTAAAGAAATTGCGGGAAATGATTTTCCTTCGGACTATGTTTTATTTAAAAATGTAGAACTTTCAGAAAGTATTAAATTGAATTTAGTATATGTAGGTGCTTGTCAACCATGAGGAATTAACTATCCCAAAACGAAAAATTGCAGCTGTTCAGAGAAATACTTTGACTATAAAAATAATCTGGCTGAAAAACGTACGCGATGGTAGCTTTCATATTCTTCTCAAATGGATGTAGCCTATTGCCACAGTTGCTGGTTATTCGGCAAAGATAATATTGTTCTGTGGAAGGACTGGGGACATTTATCCAACAGAATTGAAGAGCATTGCCACTCCAAGTCTCATGTTATTGCTACAACTGAAATGAAGACATACTTGCAAAAAAAGTCTATTGATGTTATAGGCGTATTGCCTAATGGATTGTGTTCGACTTGGTTGAAATTATGAAACCAATTTCTTAGAAAAATATAATTTATTTTTCCTCGTCAGAGAAGTAGAGTAAATGTACAAGTTTTGTTTGATTTGATTGATTGCGCCAGAGGCGCTTTCTCGGCAAGAGTGTAAGGCCGAGAGTCAAAAGAAAAATTGACGGGCGCGGTAAGAAATTACCGGCCGCGTCTTAGTGTGTTGAACGGGTCCTAAAAAGGACGGTTCAATTGAGTTAGCTCGTTGCAGCCCCTTTCCCGGCGTCGGTGGAACTCCGTTCGGGAAGTGGTCTTCCGTCTGACAACTGCTCTCTGAGCAGGCTCTGAGCGGTGAAGTCTGTACTGCTACGGAACGAGTCTCTGATGTGCTGGTGGTAGCAACCGTCTCGGCTCTCGGAATTGCGGATTGCTCCGTGTACCGAGGAGAGAGAGGTCTCCGAATTCGGATGTCGCCTTGTGTAAGAGTGTCCCTTGGTGGTCGAGTCAACCGGACGCAGAACTCTAGTGGAATTAATTTCCAAACTAGAGACTGAGGAGGTGACGGCGAAAGTGGAGTATCCGCGGGCCGCTTGGTTGAAATGTGCGGCCGATGCTGGGACTCTGTTTTCTTTTTACGCGCCTTGCGAGGCAGCGTGAGGAAAACTGCGAAACTATGTGTCTCTGGTTAGATTCTGCCGAGGCAGAGTACGACTCAGTTCAAGGGCCCTGGAGAGAGCTCGCCTTGAAGCGAGTGAGTGAGTAAAGATCTGCGGAGCAGCTCTTTTATATCTCGTCGATCGAAGCTTGATCGCGAGAAGGCTCTTCACCGCCTGCGCAACCTGGCGGTGGGTTCGCAAGCTTGTAACTGGTAGAAGGCCTGCGGCGCGTAGCGGCGCCGCGGCGTATTATACCGCGTCAATGCAGCGGTGTGGCGGTGAGCCGCCACAGGACCCCCTTGGCAGTTTTTAAGCCTGGAAACGCACGGTTGGTTTTGAAGTTCTGCCGCTCCTCGTCTTGTTGGTTGCGGAGGGCTTTGGTTGGTCGGCTGGTGTTGGTTCGATTGGCTGCTCATCGTCGTCCAACGTGTAAGCCGGTTTCAATCGGTCAATCGAGACGTTGATTGGCTTGCCGTTGACCAGTAGCCTGTAGACTTTGTCGTTTCTGCTTAAAACGTTAAATGGTCCGTCGTATGGTTGCTGTAACGCTCTGGTCGGGCAATCGTGTCTGACGAAAACTTTTTCCGATGTGGCCAGGTTCTTGTGTACGAAGGTGCTGCGGTGGCCATGGCGTCGTAAATGTGGACGGAGTTTGTTCATTTTTTCTTGTAAATGACGGACAAACTCGTCCGTTGGCTGCTCGTTACTGGTTTGGTCCAAAAATTGTCCGGGAATCCGAATGGTCTCTCCGAAAACTAATTCTGCTGGTGTGGCTCCGATGTCCTCTTTTACTGCGGCGCGGATGCCTAATAAAATGACTGGAAGAATTTGCGTCCATGCTTCTGTTTCGTGGCTTTTGATAGCCGCTTTGAGTTGCCGGTGTAGTCTCTTTACCATGCCATTGGCTGCCGGGTGATACGCGGTAGTTCGGATGTGTTGCGATCCGGTCAGTCTGGCCAACTGCTTAAATAGTTCCGACTCAAACTGCCGTCCCTGGTCCGTGGTGATTCGTGCCGGCGCTCCGAAACGCGCAATCCAGTTTTCGAATAAGAGGCGAGCCATCGTTTCTGCGGTGATGTCGGACATCGGGTATGCCTCTGGCCATCGTGTGAACCTGTCAATGATTGTGAGGCAGTATTTCTTCCCTCGAGATGGAGGTAAAGGTCCGACGATGTCCATATGTATATGCTGGAACCTGCTGGTAGGCCCCAAGTAATTTCCTGTTGGTGAAACGGTGTGTCGGTGGACCTTTGATTTCTGGCAGGGAACGCAAGCCTGCGCCCATCTGCGGCAATCCTTTTTTATTCCGGTCCACACGAAGCGCTGCGTGATTAGTTTGACGGTGGTTTTTATCCCGGTGTGCGCAAGTCCGTGCAAATGCTTAAAGATTTGCTTTCGGAATTGTTGCGTGACGTATGGTCGTGGGATGCCCGTCGATGTATCACAAATCAGCTTGATATCCGTGCCGGGAATTACGGTTTCTTTAAGCTGCAACTTCGTATTCCCTTGGAGTAATGCTTGTATTTCGGCGTCGTCTTTTTGTGATTTTGCGAGCTCTGCAAAATTTACTGCTTGCTGGACAGCCTGCGTCCTCGACAGTGTGTCTGCTACGATGTTATCCTTTCCCGCCACGTGTCTGATGTCGGTTGAATACTGCCCGATCAACTCCAAGTGCCGTGTCTGCCGCGGTGAGCTCTGCAAAAGATCTTTTCGAAATGCATACACGAGCGGTTTGTGATCCGTGTAAATGATGAACTCTCTTCCTTCTAACCAGTGCCGGAAATGTTTGATTGCTGCGTATATCGCCAAGAGCTCTCGGTCGTACGGACTGTACTTCTGCTGCGCGGTGGTCAGCTTTTTGCTGAGGAACGCCACCGGTTGCTGTCCGAGTTTTCCATGCTGGTGGATTACTGCTCCGATTGCGAAATCTGAGGCGTCGGTTGTTAAGGAGAGTTCTGCTTTCGGGTCCGGATGTGCCAAGAGCGTTGCCCGTGCAAGGCTTTCTCTGCACGTTTTAAACGCTGCTTCTCGTTCTGCGCTCCATTCGATTGGTGTTTTCCCTGGTCTGTTCCCTTTTAGCGCGTCATTCAAAATTGCTTGGTCTATGGCCGCTCCCGGAATGAATCTCCTGTAGAAATTTAAGGTTTCGAGAAACTGCCGCAGCTGCTTGACGGTGATCGGTTTTGGAAATTTCCGAATGGCCTCGACTTTTTCCGGTAGTGGTTGCGTTCCTTCTGCTGAGACTTGGTAGCCCAAAAATGCTACGGTTTCTCTTCCGAACACGCATTTTGCTGGGTTTAGTTGTATTCCGTACTTGCTGAGTCTCTGGAACAAAACTGTTAAGTGTGTTTTATGTTCGTCTACGTTGTGAGATGCTACCAGGATATCATCAATGTAGGCGTAGCAGAAATCGAGTCCGCGTATCACCTCATTGATGAATCTCTGGAACGTTTGCGCTGCGTTTCTCAAGCCGAAAGGCATTTTGAGAAATTCGAACAGACCGAACGGTGTGGTGATTGCCGTTTTTGGCACGTCTTCAGCGTTTACTGGAATCTGGTTGTAAGCTCTAACCAGATCCAGTGTAGAGAAAATTGTTTTCCCGTGAAGAGTCTGTGTAAAGTCCTCGATATGCGGAATCGGGTATCTGTCCGGCACCGTTCGGTTGTTGAGCTTTCTGTAATCGCCGCATGGTCGCCACGTGCCACCTTTCTTCGGTGCCATATGCAATGGTGAGGCCCATGCGCTCTTGGACGGCGCGATTACTCCTTCTTGCAGCAAAAGATCGAATTGCTGCTTCGCTTCTTTTAGTTTCTCCGGCGCCAGTCTCCTCGGCCTGCATGCTTCCGGTGGTCCCGGTGTTGTCTCGATGTAATGCATCGTTGAGTGCGGCGCGGATTCCGTCTTTCCGATTGGTCTAGTGAGCTGTGGAAATTCAGCCAATAAGGCGTGAAAAGCTGTTTCCTGCAGTAACGTCTTAATTGATGTTTGTCCGGTTCTGCTCTGCAGGCTGTTTGTGGCCAATCCCGTCGTAGCGTCCAAAAGTTTGCCTCTCCTTACATCCGGCAGGAGATGGAAGTGCCCGAGGAAATCGGAGCCGATGATTGGCTGTGTGACGTCAGCTACGATGAATTTCCATTGGAAGGCGCGCCTCAATCCGATGTTGAGCTGAAGCGCGATCCACCCGTAAGTGTGAATGACAGTTCCATTGGCTGCAAACAGGGCTTGCGTTGCTCCGGACATCCGTCCGCGTACCATCGAGCGCGGGTAGACACTTATGTCTGATCCCGTGTCGATGAGGTACCGAACTTTCGTTTGTCGCTCGGTTATTACAAGGCGGCAAGGTTTCGGGTCCGGGCCGTCTGCCGCCATTGATTCCGGACCGTCTAGTTTTCCGTTTTGTCCTTCTTCTTCTCCTTGTATGTACATGGCTCTGTACACTTTCTAGCCTTGCTGCCGAATCGCCGATGGAAAAAGCAAAACTCGCTGTCTTCTTCCGAATTTGATTTAGTCCGGCTGCGGCTGCGCGATCTGTGGCGCTGCTGTTTGTGGCGGTGCTCCTGCCGGCCCAATCGCGTGTTGAGTGCCGCGACTTGCTTCACCAATGCCTGTATCTGGTCCTCGAGCGAGCCGGTAGGTTTCGATTTCGTCTCCTTAGGCTTGTCCAATACTGCGACTGTTCGGCATGTAACTTCGTAAACGCGGTCGACCTGTTCCGCCACGTCCTCGAGAAGATCGTCAGCTCGCGTCGCTAGAATAATCTGCATCTGGGCCGGTAAACGCCCCAGCCATAGCGTGCGCAGGAGTTGATCGGGCACGGCGTTGCCCGCGAGCGTCCTTAGATGGCGCAGGAACTGCGATGGCTTTCGGTCGCCTAGTTCCTCTCGCTCTAGTAATTGGCGGATGCGGTGTTCCTGCGAGTCGCTCAGCCTTTGGATGAGTGCCCTTTTTACGGCTTCGTATTTCCCGCATGTCGGAGGATTCGTTATCACGTCTTTGATTTCCTTTATGTATTTCGTCTCGATTTGCGAGATTGCGTATGCGTATTTGGTTGAATCCGACGTGACGGCGCTCAGCAGGAACTGGCTCTCTAATTGGGCGAACCATAATTCTGGTTCCTAAGCCAAAAAGGTGATACTCGCACCGATACTCTGCCGATTTGTGCTGCGTCGGCGCCTGACATATCGCCGGCCTTCTCTGATTGGCTCATTTGCTTTAACCAGTCGTCGGGGTCACCAGTTTATAGGCGTATTGCCTAATGGATTGTGTTCGACTTGGTTGAAATTATGAAACCAATTTCTTAGAAAAATATAATTTATTTTTCCTCGTCAGAGAAGTAGAGTAAATGTACAAGTTTTGTTTGATTTGATTGATTGCGCCAGAGGCGCTTTCTCGGCAAGAGTGTAAGGCCGAGAGTCAAAAGAAAAATTGACGGGCGCGGTAAGAAATTACCGGCCGCGTCTTAGTGTGTTGAACGGGTCCTAAAAAGGACGGTTCAATTGAGTTAGCTCGTTGCAGCCCCTTTCCCGGCGTCGGTGGAACTCTGTTCGGGAAGTGGTCTTCCGTCTGACAACTGCTCTCTGAGCAGGCTCTGAGCGGTGAAGTCTGTACTGCTACGGAACGAGTCTCTGATGTGCTGGTGGTAGCAACCGTCTCGGCTCTCGGAATTGCGGATTGCTCCGTGTACCGAGGAGAGAGAGGTCTCCGAATTCGGATGTCGCCTTGTGTAAGAGTGTCCCTTGGTGGTCGAGTCAACCGGACGCAGAACTCTAGTGGAATTAATTTCCAAACTAGAGACTGAGGAGGTGACGGCGAAAGTGGAGTATCCGCGGGCCGCTTGGTTGAAATGTGCGGCCGATGCTGGGACTCTGTTTTCTTTTTACGCGCCTTGCGAGGCAGCGTGAGGAAAACTGCGAGACTATGTGTCTCTGGTTAGATTCTGCCGAGGCAGAGTACGACTCAGTTCAAGGGCCCTGGAGAGAGCTCGCCTTGAAGCGAGGGAGTGAGTAAAGATCTGCGGAGCAGCTCTTTTATATCTCGTCGATCGAAGCTTGATCGCGAGAAGGCTCTTCACCGCCTGCGCAACCTGGCGGTGGGTCCGCAAGCTTGTAACTGGTAGAAGGCCTGCGACGCGTAGCGGCGCCGCGGCGTATTATACCGCGTCAATGCAGCGGTGTGGCGGTGAGCCGCCACAGATGTGTCCTTAAAAAAAACAGTATGATAAAGAGCAAACCAGATGAAGAGAGATTCTTAAATTACAATTCGACCTTTTACGAACAATAACTTCACTCACTTTACCTTTGAGAGGTTATTCGAGTGACATGGATCGCTCTGATTGTGGCGTGTATTTAACATTTATTAAATTTTTATCTAAGTACTATCCACAATTACAGCATCATTTAGAGTCTGAAGGCAGAATTAAATATTTAAGTCCTTCTATAATGGAAGAACAAGTCAAACTTCTTGCCGATATTGTTCGATGCACTCTGTTAGATGAAGTGAGAAACATTGTTTTCTGGACCATAATTGTGGACAGACATCTCGAAAACAGATCAAGTAGCTCTCATGATTCGTTACGTTCATTTAGACCATTCTAATAACATTGTGTCTATAAAAAAGATATTTCTGGAATATCTAAATTTGAAAAATCATGATGCACCAGGATACGTTTCACTCCTGTTGAATGCATTCAAATGCCATAATTTGAATACTGATAACATGGTTGGACAAGCATATGATGGAGCCAGTGTTATGAGTGGTGGAAAAAATGGTGTCCATATTCTGCTGCGTAAAGCTATTAGCCAAGAAAGCCAACAAGCTTTCGCACCGTACGTGCATTGTCCACCTCATCAATTAAATTTAGTACTAAATCATGCGGCAGAAAAATGTGCCTCTATACAAACCTTATGCTTTTTTGGAAATGTCCAAAAATGTTATGGATTTTTCGCGGATTCACCACAACGCCGATGGGCTATGCTGCAGGAGACTTGCATGGATGATCGAGGATTCACGGAAATCGAAGAGGATGAAGGCCAACTACTTCCGCAAAAAGAAAAAATTCTCACTCTGAAAAGCTTATCGGATATTAAATGGTCTGCACGAACAAAGGCTACCCATGCACTACTTCAAAATTTCCAGTCAGTGATTATTTGTTTGGAGCAAATTGTTGAATTAAAACACGACCAAGAGGAAGTCACTACAGCTGCAGGGCTATTAAACAGTTTCAGCTTCAAATTTCTCGTCACTTTGATATTTTGGAACGACGTTTTGCAAATTGTCGATATCACTTCTAAATTATTGCAAAAGAAAGAAATTGACTTGTTTCAAGTCAAGTCTTCTTCAAGTGTTCTTCATGAAACAATCTAAAGAAAAATTGTATTCATTGAAAAATGACACCTACTTCGACAATCTACTTCAAACCGCACAATCGAAATGGCTCCAGTCTAAGATGGATGAAAAAGAAATGCATTTTGAAAAGAAGAGGAGTCCTGAGGAGGAGAAAAAAAAATTTTTTCATGACGAATGCGCAAGAGATGATCCTATCACGGATGTTAACAGAAATTTTAAAGTTAATGTCATAAATGTAACGCTTAATGCAATGGCTATAGAAATGACAGATCGGATCGAAGAACTTAAAGAAGTCACAGAACTTTTCGGTTTTTTGAATCCAGTAAATCTCAGAAATTGTAGTAATCAAGATTTAGAAAAGAATTGTGCAAAGCTAAGTGAAAAATTCAAATTTATTTCGTCCTGTTTGCCTAACGAAATAATGCAATTTAAAGATATTTATTGTTCTCAAAAGAAACCATATTTCGATAGGGGCGCATTGGGATACCTTGAATATCTAGTAGAACAAAAACTTGTGGATATATTTCCTAATGTTGAACTAATTTTAAGATTGTTCATAACATTACCTATTGGGATAGCGAGTGCCGAAAAATCATTCAGTGTGTTAAGAAGACTTAAAAATTATTTAAGAATTACCATGACACAAGAAAGAACATCCGATTTAGCTTTATTATCAATTGAGAAAGATGTTTTGACTGTATGGGCGTAATGCCCTAAGGATGCGTTCAAACTGATTAGAGATTGAGAGAACCAATGTGTTAGAAAATATATTTTATTTTCTTCGTCAGAGAAGTGAGTATGTACAAGTTGTGTGCTGTATTGTATTTGAATACTTTATTGCGCTAGAGGCGCTTTCTCGGCGAAGGTGTAAGACCGAGAAATTAAAATAAAAATTGACGGGCGCGGTAAGAAATTACCGGCCGCGTCTTGATATATTGAACGGGTCCTAAGAAGGACGGTTCAATAGAATCGGCTCGTTGCAGCCCCTTTCCCGGTGTTGGAGAAACTCCGTTTGGAAAGTGGTCTTCCGTCTGGCAGCTACTCTCTGAGCACGCCCTAGGCGGTGAGGTTTGGATAGCCACGGATCGAGTCTCCGGTGTGCCTGAAGATGCAACCGTCTCGGCTCTCGGTGCAACAGAATGTTCTGTGAACCGAGGAGAGAGAGGTCTCCGAATTCGTATGTCGCCAGCAACGAGAGTATCCCTTGGTGGCCGAGTCAACCGGACACAGAACTCTAGGGGAATTAATTTCCACGCTAGAGTCTGTGGAGGTGACGGCGGTACTGGTGAGTCAGCGCTTGGTTGAAATGTGCGGCTGAAGCCGGGACTCTGTTTTTCTTTTATGTGCCTTTCGAAGCACTGTGAGAAAAACTGCGAGATAATTAGCCTCTGGTTACTCTCTGCTACTGCAAAGTTACTACTCGAGCCCTGTAGAGAGCTCGCCTTGAAGCGAGTGAGTGAAGAAAAGCTTGCGACGAAGCTCTTTTATACGGCTTCGATCGATTCTCGATCGCGAGAAAGCCTTACACCGCCTGCGCAACCTGGTGGTGTATCGGCAGGCTCATAACTCGGCAGAAGCCCTGCGGCGCGTAGCGACGTCGCGGCGTACTATGCCGCTTCAGTGCAGCGGTGTGGCGGTGAGCCGCCACAGGACCCCCTTGGCAGTTTTTAAGCCTGGAAACGAACGGTTGGTTTCGACGTTCTGCCGCTCCTCGTCTTATTGGCTGCAGAGGGCTTTAGTTGCTCGACTGCGGCTGGTTCCATTGACTGCTCATGGTCATTCATCGTGTAAGCCGGTTTCAATCGGTCTATTGAGTTGATTGGCTTGCCGTTGACTAATAGCTTGTAGATCTTGTCGTTTCGGCTTAGATTAGAATTGATTAATTCCAAGTGCCGTGTCTGCCTCGGTGAGCTCTGTAAAGGATCTTTGCGGAATGCGTACACGAGCGGTTTGTGGTTCGTGTATATTGTGAACTCTCTTCCTTTCAACCAGTGCCGGAAATGTTTGATTGCTGCGTAAATTGCCAGGAGCTCTCGGTCGTACGGGCTGTACTTCTGTTGCGCTGCGGTCAGCTTCTTGCTGAGGAACGCCACCGGTTGCTGTCCGTGTTTGCTGTGCTGGTGAATTACCGCTCCTATTGCAAAGTCTGAGGCGTCAGTCGTCAAAGAAAGTTCCGCTGCGGGATCTGGATGCGCCAAGAGCGTTGCCCGTGCGAGGCTCTCTCTGCACGTTTCGAATGCTGCTTCTCGTTCTACACTCCATACGATTGGTGTTTTTCCCTTTTGATTGCCTTTGAGCGCGTCATTTAAAATAACTTGGTCCATGGCCGCTCCCGGAATAAATCTTCTGTAAAAATTCAATGTTCCAAGGAACTGCCGAAGCTGCTTGAAGGTGGTAGGCTTCGGGAATTTCCATATTGCTTCAACCTTCTCCGGTAAAGGCTGCGTTCCTTTTGCTGAGACTTGATACCCCAAAAATGCTACGGTCTTTTTTCCGAACACGCATATTGCTGGGTTAAGTTGTATTCCATATTTGCTGAGTCTCTGGAACAGTAATGTTAAATGCTTTTTGTGCTCATCCTCGTCGTGAGATGCTACCAGGATGTCATCAATGTAGACGTAGCAGAAATCAAGCCCGCGTGTCAGCTCATTGATGAACCTCTGGAACGTTTGAGTTGCATTTCTTAAGCCGAAAGGCATTTTAAGAAATTCGAATAGACCGAACGGTGTAGTGATCGCCGTTTTAGGCACGTCTTCCGGATTTACTGGAATCTGATTATAAGCTTTCACCAAATCCAGCGTGGAGAAAATCGATTTTCCGTAAAGAGCTTGTGTAAAATCTTCAATATGCGGAATCGGGTACCTGTCCGGCATCATTCGGTTGTTGAGCTTGCGGTAATCGCCGTATGGTCGCCACATGCCACCCTTCTTAAGTGCCATATGCAATGGCGAGGCCCATGCGCTCTTAAACGGCGCGATTACTCCTTCCTGCAGCAATAGATCGAATTGTTGTTTAGCCTCTTTGAGTTTTTCCGGTGCCAGTCTCCTTGGCCTACACGCTTCCGGTGGACCCGCTGTTGTTTCGACATAATGCATCGTTGAGTGCAGCGCGAATTCCGTTTTTCCGGTCGGGCTAATGAGCTGCAGGAATTTAGCCAATAAGGCGTGGAAAGCTGTTTCCTGCAATAATGGGAGCTTTCCATCAAGGCATTTAGGCGACACACATCGACACGGTGTCAGACACGGTGCTTTCCAACAATGACACGCCACGGCACGATTCGACACAGCAGAAGAGCATAGTCGAACACAGAGTCTAGTTCATGGCTGCCAATTTTTCGTATGATATTCTAGAGAATTTTTATTTTATACATGTAGTATTGTATAACAATCGCAATACTCAATGATTTAACCTAATTGTTCGATCGCTTGCATTTCGGGCGGTATTTTTTAACTTCTTTATTATTCACATTTACTGTGTAGATCAAATTATTTCGACCAAATCATACACAATTGGGTGGATCTTGGTGGATATTACTCAAGAGTTCTTTGAGGCGATCACATATTTGATTAAATGTTAAAATACCGTATATTCTACATAAGAATTATTAATTATATGTTTTAATATTTTTAAATATAGCAATGTACATTTGTAAGCATTGCAATAAAGAAATTGCTGCATTTGACGATGTTTCCGTCCATAATTGCTTCGTTGGAAAAGCAGTATTCATGGAGGAAAATAGTATTATTTTATTTTATTATACAGAGGATGAACGTGAGTATAGTAAGAGAATCTATTGTCTATTTTATTTCACATTATTAGCCATAAATAATAGAAAAAGTATAATAATAAATTTTTAAATTGTACTTTAACTATTTTATATAGAAATGTCTTGTCAACAAAACATTGAAGACAGTGGAGATGATGCAACGCAACTTTCAGAATCTTCTCTCTCTCTTTCAGAATCTCTAAGTAAAGAACGTATGTATAGTAATTAACAGAAATAAATAAATCCATATATACTTTATATATATGGGACATTTCATGTCAAACCGATCACCCTACCTACACAAAAATTGATTTGACCGATGTAGACGTATTAGGTCTCAAAATGTTCGTCTGTTAAGAGGCTTTCAAAAGAAAAGTGGCGTTTTGAGAAATTCAATATGGCGGATCAAATATGGCGCCTACAAAGTTCACTCTTCATGGTTAATTAGGAAAAAACATTGACAAAATTTTCAAAAGTGGGGGAATATATCCCCAATGTATATATTAGACTGTTTTTGGGTCCGCTGATTACGAATCTATCATCGGAAATACGAAATTCAAAATGGCGGATCCAATATAGCAAACATAAAACCCATATAACAGTACCATAACGATTTCAGGTCACTTGAAGGTTAGGGTCCTGGGGTTTTGGGGATCTCTGATAACAAATTTGCCATTGGAGTTTTGAAATTTAAAATAGCGGAACTAATATGGCGGACGAGGAACCCCAACTATCTTTCTTTGCGGCAAAGAACGATTACAGATCACTTACATCACTTAAAGGAAATAGTCTGGGGGTTCTTAGGAAGTCTGATTACAAATTTGCCATTGAATTTTCAAAATTCAAAATGGCGGATTCAAAATGGCACACATGTTCCTCAACTTTTCCTCCTTTGAGGTAAAAAATCTAATTCATGTCCAAAAAATTCGCCATCGATGTTCTGATGCTAATAATCATTTTTACAGCTTTATAACTTTTGACTTCTTGTTCGCGGTATTTTCAGTGGTGATGAATGAGTGGCATTGAGTTCATAGCACACTTCACTCAATGGTTTCGAAGCGTTGGAGTATCGCTTGACAGTCAATGTTTCATTCGATTGTGGGATAAATGCATGTCCCATTTGAATTTGTGTTATACGTGGACAATTATTAAATCTTTTCGAGAGAAATTGGTGGGCTCGTTTATGATCATCTTTAGTATACAAGAAAAATTGTATGTCAAAGTTTCGCTTACTAGTAGCCCATGAAAATAGAGCTTTAACATTTAAGATAGCTTCATTGACTGAAGCTTGTAAACTAGCTCTTGCAGCTTCTTTTTTTACGATCGCTCCAACTCCATTACAACTACCCTTTCCGTGAGCTGTTGCAAAGAAATGCCAGTCAGCATATACGCCAAAATCTTTCTTGTGGTGCATTAAATTACACATTTGGAAACGATTTTTAAAATGTTGTTTAGCACCATCACTAACATAGTTTACCTTTTTCAATTCAGGACAAACTTTGCGGATTTCAGGAATTAGTTTTTGTTGCATTATATACACCGCAGTAGCATCATGAGTGGTACAGTCGGACATTGTTAACGTACTGAAATGTTTTATTTCATGACCAGACTTATAATAAAGAACAGCCGGAAAAATTGTGCTTTGATCATTATTGAAATGAAATGCTTGTGCAGCGTTTTGAGCTACAAAAGCATAGTTCTCAGCGAAATCTAATTGGACTAAAACCTTATTGTTTGAAATGTTATTTTTCATTTCAGAAATAAATTTTGTTTGCTCTTTAGAGATGAAGTGGTGAGGTATTAATTGACGCAGTTTAGAGCATAAAGCATCAGTAAAATCTTGTGAAGACAGACACTCTTTTATTAAAGTGCATCTGTCCGTAGATTGCCACGTGCTGAAAATAACTTGATGAATGTTGTGCGCATATAAAAGTTCCTCGATATAATCTGAAAACTTTGTAATTTTTGGGCATGATTTACACTCATTCAAATAACACTGTGATTTGGGATTTCTGCATAGAACGTAATTTAGACAATCCTTATAATCTTTGAGGGTATTGTTTGACAGTTTTCCCAAATTAACTGCATCAATCATTGCTTTGAAATTCTCGTGAATCGTGCATACGCACACAATGTGCGTACCGACGGATCCTGCTAGCACACACCATTTTGGTCTCAGTTCTACAAATTTTGTTAATCCGATCAAATGTTCAGGAAACTGTTCCTTGAATAGAACATGCAAGTTCTTAATGTCATTGAGCAATAATCTTTTTTGCTCCTTTCTTTTTTTTCCATCAATATCATACACTCTGACCGTATCTTTTACATTAGGCATGATCTTGCTATTTATATCATTTTCATAAAACTTCTGTACTTTCTCCACAGTTGCTACAGGTAAAGTTTTTCTTGATGATGCTATTGGAGAAGCAAAAACTCCATGTGATACTTTTAACTGTTTGGCTTTGCGAGCCATCCAGTACGAAGTGCAAAAGACTTTCGAGAGTTTACGAATGCTCCATGATTCAGGAGCAACAGTAAGAATACTCACACGTAACGGATCGTTTTTCGGCAGAGCATTGAATTTGTCTCTAAGACCATTGAAAATATCTAAAAGATCAACTGGCGTAACTTCAACTGTATCCTCAGCAGAAGGTGAGTCAGTATCGTCTGGTTCGGAATCAAAACTTAAACTCATATTATTGTTTTCATTACCAATTATATCTGCTTCCTCATTATAAGTAAGATCTGATTGTTCCTTATAAGATTTTCTGCAAGATTCACAAACTACTGATGCATTCGGTAATTCAGGAAAATCCTTTTTCATGTTTTTGGGAATCTTCCTAAAAGTTTTGTCTACGTATCCTGAGATATTAAATAGATTTATACACCTATCTGTACGATACTTTTTAGCAGGAGAAGACATAATTGTAAAAGATGAAGATAAGCAAAAAAAAATTTACAACGGCTATTCTCATCAACGACTTATTCTCCAATAGTCCTTTTCAGGATAATTGGTGAGCGAGTCTTTCGGTGCTAATTTCCATCCGCGTTTTCCAATAGTCCTTTTCAGGATAGTTGGTGAGCGAGTCTTTCGGTGCCAATTTCTATCCGCGTTTTCCAACAGTCCTTTTCAGGATAGTTGGTGAGCGAGTTTACAAAGAAAGATAACAAGAAAGTGTTGAAGAATACCTAATGAAAATAACCGAATTTCCGATGATAGGTTTGTAATCAGCGGACCCAAAAACAGTCTAATATATGCATTGGGGATATATTCCCCCACTTTTGAAAATTTTGTCAATATTTTTTCCTAAATTAACCATAAAGAGTGAACTTTGTAGGCGCCATATTTGATCCGCCATATTGAATTTCTCAAAACGCCACTTTTCTTTTGAAAGCCTCTTATCAGACGAACATTTTGAGACCTAATACGTCTACATCGGTCAAATCAATTTTTGTGTAGGTAGGGTGATCGGTTTGACATGAAATGTCCCATATACAGGGTGATTCAAAATAGCCTGATGTCCTTTGCGACGACTTTTCCGTCGGGCAAAAGTTCACCCGCCGATAAGCGTGTCAAACCTTGTTGCTCTATTTAATTGATTTATTAATTACTGCAATACTTATAGTTGGGCGCCAGGCGCGGATTGACGCGCCGCACGAACGAATTACGTTAGAGTCAATATTTTCCTTAAGGAGCAACGGCGATAAGCGCGACTAGCCCACTCTACAAATGGCAGAGGGGCGAGATTCTTGAGAGACGTGAAATACTGATTTGGAGAGAGGAGTCTGAAATAAGATGGTTATTGAGAACACATTAATTTGGAATGTCACCGCTTCCGGTGGCCATATTAAATCCGCCATTTTGTATTTTCGAAAGATAACTTTAGACTCGTATACAGTAATCCGAAAAACTTCTTGATACCAAGTTTTATAAAAATCAGTTAATTTCTTAAATTTTTTAAATTTTTGGCGGCCATATTGGATCTGCCATTTTAGTTTAGACTCATGTGACAGTGCACAGATAAACAGAGTACTCGAAAGTGTTAATTGGAAGAGAAAAACGTCGAATGAATAATCGCTACACTTGAATAATTACCGTTTTTATTATTTTTTTCGGTTTTCTGAAATTTTAAGTATGATCCAATTAAATTTGATAATTTTGCCACGCGCCATTGGAAAGCTTACATTTTTCTGTAAATTTTAAGATTTTTTCAAAAATTTTTGGATCAAATAGAAAATGGGCAGCATGGGTGTAAAGTTGAGAAAGAATGCCCCATATGCATGTACATATATACATATATACATGTATACAGGGTGGGCCATTTTAATCCATCCACGCAAATAACTCCGTAAGTAAGCCAAATACAGAAAAATGGTTCAGACAAAAGTTGTTCAGGACAATGGAGGTCACCTATTTATGCTAGCGACTTTGACCTTGAAATTAATTTTCAAGGTCATTTAAAGGTCAGAGTTATTTTTTTGAATAGAAACCCCTATTTCTGATTCCAAAATCTAATAACTGGTGTCAAAAGCTTTTCAAAACACTATAATAAAGTTATTTTTTATTAAGTACTTTTCGAGTTATGAAGCTTGTAAATTACAGTATTTTGACATAAAATACAAAATATCTTGTAAAACATTCAATTTTCGGGAATCTTACCTTAATACTTTTATGCATAAAATAATGAGACGAATCAATTGGTATAAAGAAAACACATAGTTGCTTTAAAAAAAAAATATGTAGTTTGCAACATGCAACTGCATACTTTTTTTTAAAACCAATGTGTTTTTTTTATACCAATTGATTCGTCTCATTATTTTATGTGCGTAAAAGTATTTAGGTAAGATTCCCAAAAATTGAATATTTTACAAGATATTTTGTATTTTATGTCAAAATACTGTAATTTACAAGCTTCATAACTCGAAAAGTACTTAATAAAAAATAACTTTATTATAGTGTTTTGAAAAGCTTTTGACACCAGTTATTAGATTTTGGAATCAAAAATAGGGGTTTCCATTTAAAAAATTAACTCTAACCTTCAAATGACCTTAAAAATTGACTTCAAGGTCAAAGTCACTAGCATAAATAGGTGACCCCCATTGTCCTGAACAACTTTTGTCTGAACCATTTTTCTGTATTTTGCTTACTTACGGAGTTATTTGCGTGGATGGATTAAAATGGCCCACCCAGTATAATTGTGCTATAAATATACAGGGTGTCCCAGACCTACCGTCAAACCTCTTCAGGGTAGATTCCTGATGTGATTCTGAGCCGAAAGTTCCTCTTGCAAAATGTCGAGGGTGTCTTAGTTTTTGAGTTATAACCGGTTACAGATCATCAATAAATGCGGTGAATTTTCGCGCGCTCAGGGACGTCACACATCGAAGAACCCCGCGCGCGTGTCTTGTATAACAATTTATTTAACGCGTTTCTCGTAATTATTCACTGTTCACTGTTCACTGTTCACTGTTGCACTGTTGCACTTAGTCCTCCACAGAAAGGGTAGGGTCAGGAAATTTCACCGGTCAGTTCACACGGTCACACACAGCGTATCTTGCTTTTAACACGCGACGCGTTTTCGCGCACGTGTGTAGCAAGGTTACCATCGCGTTACTTTTTGACACTTTTCACTTAACAAACTGATCACTGATGACTTACCGAATTGTACGAAATTACGATACGCACGCGGAAGCCGTCAAGCACGACACAAGTGCAGAACTGTCAAGCACTAGTGTGAAGCGCAACGCACTAGTGTGACAGAAAATCAATACGAGCGATACAAAGTATGTCTTATCGCGTTGATACGGAGCAATCGATACGGAGCAATCGATACGGAGCAATCGATACGATGTTTCTTAATAATAAAAATTAAATAAAACAAAGTAAAACTTTTATTTTTATTAAAAAATTAAATTATTTTTCATTAATTTTAATTTATTTATTTCTATAAATTAGTAAATATTAATTAATTATTATTAATATTAATTATTTATTTTTAAAAAATTTACAATATTTATTTTACATTAATTATTATAAGTATTACTGCTGTATTGCGCGTAAGAAACGGACCGTTTGATTCCTAATAGACATCTCAATGTCATTGCTGAACGTCGCGCTCGTACGGTAAACAACGAAGAGAGGATCCTAGATACGGTGAACAATGCTCCAGAAATGAACGTACGCGAGATGAGTCGTAAGGTCGCAATCTCGCGTACACCCAGAGAAAAGTTTCTTCGATTCAAAGAAAATTTCTTTCAATCAAAGAAATTTATGCATTGCTATACGGTCAAAGAAAAGTTTTTTTAATTTGAAAAAATTTTTTGGTTAATTCTTTTTATTAGAAATAAAGAAATAATTTTGGTTATGCGACGTAAATTTTTTTTAAATGAAAGAAGTATATTTTGTATATGTAAGAAAAAATGTCTTTGCACATAATAATTTTTTTTTGTACGTAATAAAACATTTCCTTGCAAACAAGAAATATTTTGTTTATATTTAATAAAATAAATCTTTACGTTCAAGAAATGTTCTTCTTGTATTTACTTAAGATCTTCTTCATAATCTCTGCTTTGACGCAATAAATTAGGATCCTCCATAGTTTGACTTTGATATTGTTTTTTCTCAATCTTACACAAACGACAGATTCGATTAGCTGAAAAACTTGTAACAAATCCACAAATTTGATGTATTCCCAAATTATCGCCAGTAACGAGAATGCAAGAAAAGTAAACTGTAACGTTATTAATCAGCAATCCATTTCTTTCTAAATCATGTAATTCTTCTAAGAGAGGCTTGAAAGTTGCTTTATTCCCAAATGTCTTTCTGTCCGTATCACGAAATAATAAAGTTAAAAAAATATGCTTTAATGCAGATTGAAACTGTGGAGGTAAAGTGGGTAACATAAAGTACGTTGCTCCTATCTTATCAACCCCAGTATGAGAACCTAAAACATTATTTGTTTCGTATTCGTCGAAATAAACTATGAGTGGAATTACAATATTATCACCAAATTTATTTCTTATTTGAGTCCATAATTTTCCATGTACAATATTGCACATGTATTGTGGCTCTATTTTATTGTATAAATAGTCCATGTAATCTAAAATAATCTATAAAAAATCGGGTAAGCTAAGAAAAATGCTGAGAACTTTTTTTACTGAAATAAATTGCCCTTTGATATTTTCAGTTTCCTCCGTCTTTATACCGTTAATTAATTTATAGGTTTTAGCTTCACCAATTATATATGATTTTGGTTCAATAAAAAATCCTGTACTCTTAAAATATTGTAGTCTTTTATATTCTGTGTTGAGACCTTGTAGGGGATTGCTTGCAGTGCTAAACATAATTTCCAATTCGTTCTTGTGCATTGCAGTAAAACTTTCTTTTTCAAGGATATTAAAAACTTTTTCTTTTAAAATATTGAACATACCACATTGCCAAAATTCTTCAGTAAAATTAATACAATTTTGTACAACATTTCGAGGAACTGTTGTTTGATTATGTAATTTAGCTACAAAAAGTCCTGCTGAATCTTTTATTACATTGTTTAAATCTCTGAGTGTACCATTCTCAAAATTTGTGAAAGATTTCTTAGATGGGGAAGATAAGATAGGTTCTGTTAACAATATTGGAAAAGAAACAGATTCTAGTTTAATATTTGAAGAATTACTTGTCTTATGTATATATTTTTCTTTTTCATGGCTATGCTTTCTATCTAAATGTTTTTTAAAAGCCCATGCGTCTTGAAACTCACTAATGCAATTTTGTTGTTTACATATATATTTATTGCGAGAAATGATAAAATGAAAAAATTTTAAATGACGCAATAAAAGAGATGAAGTAGGTGCTGAAAAATGACAAATATAGCAAATAAACATTTTCATATTATAATTTAGAAAGATAATTGTTAATGAGTAGGAGACTCTACTGTGAGGTGGTGTATGAGGCAATATCTGAGCATTCAAGTTCGTCTAACTGTAATAAGACCCTAAAATTATATATTATAGTTACGTAAGAAGATAATCTAAATATGTTACATGTTTTGTACAGTACTAACGAGAGTTGCAACGCAAGGCAGCTTTTTGTCCCACGGGGTCGTAAAAGAATATACAATTTTTTGAATAAAAAGCCAAATTGGTTCACTTGGTTTTGGATACTTCGCGTGCAAAACATGAAAGCTTTTGAAGCATAGGTCTACAGCAGCTAGAATACTTGGAAAGCGATACCTTGTGTCATCTATGTTTACGTAATATCCAGTGACTTCTGACAATGTTGGTCCTACTGCGATGATGAGAGGTTGAAGTTGAACACCAAAATTGGCATACTTATCTCGCATTCCGGTTAGTGCTTTATCGATGTCGCCTGGAGTCTGAAATTTCAATATTGCTACATTTCCATGATTTATTTTTGAAGATAATTACTTTATTGACAATAAAAAGACACATTAACTTTATAATTTTTCAAAAAATAATGATACAATAATAAAGTATTTGAAAGTAAGATATGCTATTCCAAATTTTTTAATTACGATTTATAAAAATATTTAATTAAAGATCAATAATCTTCGACATTAATTTAGAATATACATATATGTTTTTAAATTATTTATTTACCTTCACATGCAAAATAAAAGACGCCTGTGCTTCTTCAATAGTTGGTTTCCAAATGGTCTTTGATTTTTTGATTTTACATACTGGTGGACACAGAGCTGGTAAAAGAAGTAACAACTTCAAGTTTCTTTCTTCTGTAAAGCATGATTTTGTTATTTAACACAAATACCAATTATTTTATTCCAAAATATTTATTCAATTAAAATATTAATCCTATAATTTACCCTCAGACACTGTAGGAAAAGAGAGAGTCTCAAGTAACTCCTTAGCAGCATTATCTTTTATTTCAATTTTCATTAAATCATGAAGTTTATTTGACAATTCTGGCCACGTAGCATATAACATACCTTCTCTTCCTTTTTCGTACATAAAAACGCTTTCAATCTATAAAAAAACATTTCTTGTATTACTTAATCACAACAAAATTTTATTTTCAGTATTTCATGCAGATAAAAGAGTGCATTTGTTCTTACCAACTCATATCCACAAGGTTGTTTTAAAACTGAATATTTATCAAATATCTCTTTAACACTTCCTACGTTATATTGAAATTCTCGCAATCTAACTTCAACACTCAATTGCCAGTGATTGATAACGTTTCTCCACGGGGCATTATTATTTAACAACCAAACAATGTGTTCATTGGGAGAATTGTCAGCAGCTAATAAAATTTTAAGAAATTAAATATTTTTAACAAAAAAATTTAATCGCATTTTAAAGAAATCTATAAAAACGAAAGTCAAAAGACATTGAAAAAAAATAGACATAGACAAAAAATTTTTTTTTAAATTTATGTAGACTTTTAATTTTAGAGAAATAAAAATTTTCTTACAAGTACAATTTTTCTCTTCACTTTCAACCTCAGAATTTTTCGATTCGATTAAACCTAATTCTTTTTGAGCAGTTCGCCAGTTTCTATATTTGTCAACAAGCTTCCCACGTGAAATAGTCTGATTTTTATTTTCTGTTTTCGGAGGAATGAAATATGTTTCTGGAGTTTCTTTCGTGAAGACGTCACACAATTTATTAGTTAAAATTTCAAAGTGATAATTTTTTAATTCTGGCCTAAAAAAAATAATTTATGTATTTTCGTAAAATTTCAAAAAGTTTAAGTCATTTTAAAATATAAATATGTAAATACTAAATAAACATGAATAAATTTCATTACATTTATTTTAAATTATTTAAAAATAATAGGAACTATCTGTTTAAATCTGAATGAGTGGAAATTTAGCAGTATCAATGAAAGTGTCAAATTAGTGTCAGTTAAGTGATTATATTATTATTCAAATAAAAAAAGAATCAATTTAATAAAAACTTTATTACTTTTTTACTAGTATATTGATCTTAATTTCGATAAATAAAACCAAAAGCAAATAGTCTTTGACCAAAGCAAAAACCTACTTTTTACTTCGAACACAGTTAATCTTTTAAAAGTTAAAGTTAAATCAATAATCTGGTAAAATATTAATAAATTTATTAAGATAATAAAAATAAAGATTACGAACAAATCCTATATTTGAAAGTAAAATGAGGCATGTAAGTATTTTTAGGTACTTACACCTGTAGTTCACCGTGAGTCGACAATGATGGAATTTCCAGCAACGATCTAATAATTAAATCGACTAAAATTTTCCGAATATTTCGTGGTAGAATTTTATCTCGATATTTCGCCAAAATCTTCTGGCCAGTGAATGTTTGATTCAAGAGGTGAATCAAATTCTATAAAAATGTGCGATTACTTTTGCTATAATAAGAATAAGATTACAATAGGAAATTCATGTAATAAAAAAAAAATATCTTACGAGTGAATGGAAATTAGAAAAAACGTTTTCGTGAAATATTTCAAGCTGAGTGTTTTCAGTAATTAATAAATCACAATCAGCATTCTTCGATCGTAGTTTTTTAGAAACTTCGCTTGCCTCTTGCGATGTGGTGTGCCTTTTCGTAGTTATTGCCTCAGCCTTCTTCAAATTATTTTTATCAAATTAAAATAAAATTGTTTTTTTCTTTAACCAATAATATGAATATATATTTTAATTTGAAAATTGATAGTGTATAATTTAACATTTCAAAAATATGTAATTTAAAAAAATGGATATTACCGTTGATTCCTGTTCTTTTTGAATCACGATTGGAATTTTGTCTAGAGTTATCCCTTGATAAAGATGTAATTTATTTACAAAATCTTCACGTCTCTCTTGTAGCGGAAATAGTTCTTCTATCAATGGATCTGGAGGATCTAAAGGTAGTTGCAAAAGAACATCGTGATCGATACACAAACCTAAAAGAAAAAAAAAAAAAAATTTTTGGAATATTTCTTTTTAAATAAAAGTAAGTCATTTATAATTTAAGGACAAAAAACAGGAATAATAATAAAGGAGGATTACAAAAGTATCTTATAAAAATGCTATTACATGTAGCATTTTTATAAGATACTTTTATTATAATATACTTTTTTTAACAAAAAGATACTTTTAGTAGCAAAAATATTAAACGCAACGTTCATACGTTTACACGAACGTGTTCGACATCTTTTCCCACCCAGCGGATCGCGTGTTATGCACGAAAACATTTCTTTGCGCTTCATATTTTTTATATTAAATTTAGCACTTTAATAAAAATATGATGTAATAAAAACATTGTGTATCATCGATGTAGCATAACGACCTGCTTCACGAATAACTGACGCCATGTGTTTTCCTGATTTAACCTCTTTAGAACGATCGTTGACTAAAGTCGACAGCCACAATATATGTATATATTATAAAATTAATACTTACGATAAAAATGAGGTATTGTATCTGCAAATCCCCACGATGCAAGTAGATCGCACACTTTTTTATCGAACATTGCGAACTACTCACTTTTATGGGATTTCAAAATTTTTTTGTACGTAAAAACACACGGCTAATATTCACGTTGCACAAGAAACAGAACAGAATAATACAAGACAGATAACTAAAAAAACGCAAGTTAAAGAAACGATTTTGTCAAATTTAACATAATTTTTCTCTGGGTGTAACACTGTTCACCGTGTACTGCGTAATAACAGATTTTGCTGCACAAATCTGAAAATATAAAGTAACTCATATGTATGTTGCATGTTTATCGCAAGCATACCGTTTATCATACAAAATAACATTGTTGTTGTCGTACTTATTTCACAAGAGGTGTTCAAATTGGCCACCATCGCATTCGACGCAGAGCCTTGCCCGTCGCAACAGACTGCGTTGTGCGTTGTTTACCATTTCCGGTGTTATTTTTGCTAACGCCTCAACAATCTTGTCGCTCAATTCTTCACGATTGTCGATGCGTTTACGGTAAACGTAATTTTTCACCGTACCCCAAAGAAAAAAATCTAATGGGGTCAGGTCTGGTGATCTCGCTGGCCATTGCACGGGACCTAGGCGTCCGATCCATCGGTTTTCAAAAATTTCATTTAATACTTGACGCACCATCCTACAAGTGTGCGGCGGGGCTTCGTCTTGCTGGAACATCATGCGTATTCGCTGATCCAGCGACACGTTTTCTAATAGTTCCGGCAAGTTATTTCGCAAAAATTGTGTATACGATTGACCTGTCATTCGCGCTGGCAGTTCAAACGGACCAATCTGGAAAGGTAAGAAAATGAATTCTCGAAACTTTGCTTGATCAAGGAGAATATACTTACAATTGCGTTGTTCAGCACGCCAGCCCACAGATTTATACTGAACCGATGTTGAAAACTTCGAATCCTGTACTTTTTTGGATTCTCGTCCGCCCATAAATGTGTATTCCGCATATTGAATACACCATCGCGCGTGAAATGCGATTCATCCGTGAATAAGATTTCACGCGCAAAACTAGGTCGATCATACTCCTGGTCTAAGAGCCACGTGCAAAAACGAAGTCTTGCAGCAAAATCCATTGGCAACAAATGTTGCACTCGCGTAAAATGATACGCATGGAATCTGTTATCACGTAGCACGCGGTGGACAGTGCTATGTGAGATCGTGAGCTCGCGGATAATCTCGCGTACGCTCATTTCTGGAGCATTGTTCAACGTATCCAAGATACTCTCTTCGTTGTTTACCGTACGAGCGCGACGCTCAGCAATGACATTGAGATGTCAATCAGGAATCAAACGGCCCGTTCCTCGCGCGCGATGCAACAGTCGCAAAATGACATGTGGATTGATTTGTCTCCGCCCCGGAAAACGAGCGTTATATTCTCGCGCGGTAAGGAAACAGTTCTGACCACACTCTCCGTAAATAATTAAAATATCACAGTACTCTACTGGAGTGTACTCCATATTTTACAAACGTTTTATTGCATTATCGTTAAAAAGTGGGAATGCGAACAAATGATATACTAAATAAAAAAAAAATAATGTTATTTAGTACATCATTTATTTGCATACTCGCGCCGTACTTCACTCTAATGTCATAAAACGTTTATGAAATATGGAGTACACTGCAGCAGAAATTATGACATTTTAATTAAAAATTAAACTAATTATAAATATTGTAAATATTAATTGTAAATATTAATGCATGTTATACTGTTCTAATACTTATAATAATTAATGTAAAATAAATATTGTAAATTTTTTAAAAATAAATAATTAATATTAATAATAATTAATTAATATCTACTAATTTATAGAAATAAATAAATTAAAATTAATGAAAAATAATTTAATTTTTTAATAAAAATAAAAGTTTTACTTTGTTTTATTTAATTTTTATTATTAAGAAACATCGTATCGATTGCTCCGTATCGATTGCTCCGTATCGACGCGATAAGACATACTTTGTATCGCTCGTATTGATTTTCTGTCACACTAGCGCGTTGCGCTTCACACTAGTGCTTGACAGTTCTGCACTTGTGTCGTGCTTGACGGCTTCCGCGTGCGTATCGTAATTTCGTACAATTCGGTAAGTCATCAGTGATCAGTTTGTTAAGTGAAAAGTTTCAAAAAGTGACGCGATGGTAACCTTGCTACACACGTGCGCGAAAACGCGTTGCGTGCTAAAAGCAAGATACGCTGTGTGTGACCGTGTGAACTAACCGGCGAAATTTCCTGACCCTACCCTTTCTGTGGAGGACTAAGTGCAACAGTGAACAGTGAACAGTGAACAGTGAATAATTACGAGAAACGCGTTAAATAAATTGTTATACAAGACACGCGCGCGGGGTCCTTCGATGTGTGACGTCCCTGAGCGCGCGAAAATTCACCACATTTATTGGTGATCTGTAACCGGTTATAACTCAAAAACTAGGACACCCTCGACATTTTGCAAGAGAAACTTTCGGCTCAGAATCACATCAGGAATCTACCCTGAAGAGGTTTGACGGTAGGTCTGGGACAGCCTGTATATACAGGGTGATTCAAAATAACCGTATGTCCTTAAAGGAACATATTCCTGAGCATATTCTGAGACAACTTTTCCTTTTGCAAAAGTTTGTGCAGAGCTTAATTTTCAAATTATAAAAGAAAATAGCGTATTGTGAGTCGAGTACAAGAAACAAGCAGGGGCGGCGTAACTCACCGTTACATGCGGGTGTTTACGTGAAGCGCCCGCTACGATCAGCTGACACTCACGATACACAAATACGTATGCGCACCTCTCTCTCTCTCTCTCTCTCTCTCTCTCTCTCTCTCTCTCTCTCTCTCTCTCTCTCTCTCTCTCTCTCTCTCTCTCTCTCTCTCTCTCTCTCTCTCTCTCTCTCTCTCTCTCTCTCTCTCTCTCTCTCTCTCTCTCTCTCTCTCTCTCTCTCTCTCTCTCTCTCTCTCTCTCTCTCTCTCTCTCTCTCTCTCTCTCTCTCTCTCTCTCTCTCTCTCTCTCTCTCTCTCTCTCTCTCTCTCTCTCTCTCTCTCTCTCTCTCTCTCTCTCTCTCTCTCTCTCTCTCTCTCTCTCTCTCTTCCCCGCGATAAGACAGATCCATATCAAGAAAAAATTTTTTCTTTTGTTCACGTTTCACGTTTCAAAACACAACACATTTACACACTCTGTTCACTCACTTCATCGATAAAACGAGGAATTTATTTAATGATTACTCGACGCGTGAGAATTACTCGAAGAAAGAAACACGTGTTTTCGGCGGACATACAATACGTGTTTACTCGACGGTAGCAAGCAGTCGACTGATTTCATTGATTATGTTGTAACATAACATGGTGTGTCGAATGTGAACATACGATAGCTTGAAGCCTCAGAACGCGCGCAATTAAAAAGTTAAAATATTAATTAATGTAATTTATATTAACATAATTGTAAAATGAATATTTAACGAGATATTTCATAGTTTGTGTAAAATTATGTCTAATTAAAGTATAAAATATCTCGTAAACTATTTAATTTTTGGCCATTCTACCTTTATAACTTGTTACGCCAAACATTGCGAGGAATCGATTTATATTAAAAAATTAAGGTGGTTCTATTTTAAAAAATGAAGATGATTTTCAAATCTCCGAAGTAACTTCACCTAAAGTCAAACTGATAAGATCAATAAATAGATTTTTTTTAATCCTACAATTTTTATCTAAAACATTTTTTTATAAAACTTATATTTTTCGAGATATTCCGGTACTTTTTATACATCCTGTATATTAAATATGCATAAAGCTTATTTTCGTCGCAATTAACTTATGTTAATATGTTTTAATAGGAAAAATGTTTTTCTACTAAAATTGTAGAAATATTACTTGTTTTGTTTTTATATTGCGATACACATAATTTTTTATTATAATAGAAAATTTATTAACGATATATAATATTTATTACTTTATTCTTATTTTATACATTAACGTGAAAAATCATATTTTGCAGATACATAATGTTAAAATATTTTATTAATATAAATATGACATGTGTTTTATAAAAGACTGTAAATCTCAGAAAAAATATTGCATCGAGCGAAAGCAACACGTCGCTAGTCGACTTATTGTTAGTCGCGTGGAGCGAAATTCGGGAAAGCATTTTCGCTGCCAACGCTTGGTAGAAGAAATCGTGCAAGCCTCAAAACCGGTTTGATGCTAGGCTTCGTGAAAAGGAGATACAAAACATAGGTCCGCTCACTTCTACCAGACCAACAGCCGAGCGCACACGGACACGTGACGTCAGCGGGTCTCGGTTGTGTGTATATGGAGCTCTCCGGGGAAAACTGGCAGCTCTGTATATATCCACCATTTTCGGGTTGCTTCCTGTAGCTATGGTAGTTTTCCACCAGGAGACAGAAGCGACACAAAAGTATTATTCTCTCTGTTGCTCATTGAATATCGAACAAAGACAGAGTGATACTTGTGTCGATTTGTGTCAACTTGTGTCCTTTGCTGGAAAACATACAATGGTAGTTTTCCACCAAGAGACACAAGCGACACAAAAGTATTATTCTCTCTGTTGCTCATTGAATATCGAACAAAGACAGAGTGATACTTGTGTCGATTTGTGTCAACTTGTTTCTTGTGTCAACTTTTCCTTTGCTGGAAAACAACCTATATTAGCAAATTTCCGCCTTCAGCAGGGAAGCGCCCCTCATCATGCGGCCACGGACTAATCGGCCGCCGACCACCACACGGATACGTGACGTAGCGATTCCCGCTTGACGCATAATCTCATAATTGAGGGCGCTTCCCCTCACGATGCTGTGATGCAGGAGGCTCGAGTTTGTATCACTGCGCCATATCATGAGTCATGAGCTTGCGCACGCGCACCGTGACATGCGTATCGCACATGGCCATAGACATAGGAATATAGAGACCGAGCATATCGTTGCGGGGGGGAAGCTACTGCGGGACGGTGCGACGAGGTAAAGTGTGCCTAAATTTGATTGGCTATTAGTTTGCGCAAGCGCGATGTAAGTATCGTGCGACTTCCAGTGTGTGGAAGGAAAAAGATAAACTCAACCAATTCAGCTATAAAGAACGCTAATGTATCTTGCGAGAATCAGTGAAAATACAAAAATATAAAAATAATAGAAATACAATTAAAAGTATAGGACTATTTATTAAATTAAAATGGTGCAGTGTTACGTACCAAATTGCAAAAATCGTTCAGATTGCCAAAATTGAAAAAAACTTAATATTCCAAAAGTTACATTTCATAGGTTAAGTATATAGATTTTGTATTTATTTAAAGTTTAAAGAAACTTTAATATTAGTTGATGTTTATGATAGTTGTTTAAAATATTTTATTGTGTATTTTTTAGTTTTCCAAAGAATAGCACTATATTGTAAGACAATTAAAAAAAACTTTATTATGCGAAAATTGTTTGACCGTACTAGTAGCACAAACGAAAAAAAATAATTTAATAGATATAAAAAGTTATGGACGGCTAACACAACCTTCTGATGAAGTTATAAGAATTGCTCGTAAATGTGAAGCAGAAATTCGTTGTGTTATTCATGAAAGTAAAACATTTATAAAACAAAAATTTAATGGAAATTATTTAACAAATCAAATTTTACAACAATTTATATATACTAATTTATTCCCTGATTTGAATGAACACATACATGACCAGTTTGGCATGGAAAACCATGCTGTTCATTTAACTCGAACCATTGTTCAAAAATATGTCAAAATTCGACTACATTATATAACTTTAAATAATATAGATAAACAAAAATCAAATAGTCAACGGCACTTTTTAAACAAACTTACATTATTTAGAGGACAATAAATATATAATAGTCTTATAAATATAATATAATAAATATATACTATATAAGTTTCTTTTATATTTTTGTATTAATTATAATTCTATACCTATAACATAATTATTTTGTAATAACATAATAAAAATAATAAATAATTGCATATATAATGGTTGTAACTTTCTTTAAGTGTAATAACTTTATTTATGTGTTGATCTTTATATGTATTTTACATATATTTTACATGTCTTTTATATTAATAAAAATATATATAATATATATATATAAGAAATATAATTATGTATATAAATAGAAATATATATATATATATATATATATATATATATATATATATATATATATATATTACAATAATATATTAAAGAAATATATTAAATATATTAATATACTCTTATTTGTCAAGGTTGATGTAAGTCGAATTTTTCAATTGCTAAGAAATAAACGTTTCGCGTTCGGGCTTATAGAAAAATCAAAATAAATATGAATAACTTTTTTTTTAAACTTTCTTTATATTTAACTCTTTGCAATGTTAAGTTACTTTTGATATACTTGATTGATTCCGAAATTGTGCGTCAAACGACTTGAAACCATTTGAAGTAAAGCGGTACTGAGTATGCGCATAGCCATAGCCAATGAAAATTAGGCACAGTTACCCCCCGCACTTCGGCTTCACTCCCCCGCCTATCTTGTATGTTTGTACTCGGTCTCTATATTCCTATGTCTATGCACATGGCACATTGTGTTATTCGTTAATTACAACGTGTTTATATACTTGTCCATTTTGTTATGCCTAATACGCTTTGTTTAATTTGTACCATATGTTGTGTATTACAATTATTGTGTAATTGTGAATTTGTGAATTCGTAATACGTAAACGTACAGCCACGGAAAGCAACCATGTATTTCTGTTTGACTTTTAAATGTTTACATTGTGATTATGACATTCAAGGTTTTGCAATTCTGCGTTGCTACTACCTGTAAATCTTCAATTTAAATTCTATGCACTTATTGGAAAACTAGCAGATAGCAGAGATCATGTTATGGTATTCAAGGTAA
Organism: Linepithema humile; assembly: GCF_040581485.1. Taxonomy (NCBI): domain Eukaryota; kingdom Metazoa; phylum Arthropoda; class Insecta; order Hymenoptera; family Formicidae; genus Linepithema; species Linepithema humile. The sequence goes on along the minus strand of NC_090130.1, from coordinate 11,404,194 downwards.
GCTTTTTTGTCATTAACAAGTACCATATGTACATGTACATAACCTAACAATGAAAATGGATTTCTCGTTTCGCATGGTGAGGCATTTGTACATATATGTAATGTATATATGCTTTTGCATCTTATATAGGGGCTTTATTTATGTTTTATTTCTAGCGGATGAATAAACCTAATCAATTTCTTTTATCTGTTATAATCATGCAGCATTTTTTCGTCTTACTTGAATGTCACAATGTGTTCAAATGCTTGTTGCAATTTATGTATGCAAATTAATTCCAACAGTGTAATTTATGTGTGCAAATTAATTCCAACAGCGTAATTTATGTATGCAAATTAATTCCAAACATTTGCAATCTTTTTTTATAATTTTGTCGTAAATTTAATATTTTTGTCTATATTTTTGTTGTAAAATTGATGCAGTAAAATGCTGTAGTATATTGCTAATACTTTTTGTTGCATAATTGCAGTGAATATTGAAACACTGAATACGACATGGAAAGAAAACGATATAAACTGTGGCTACAAGCAAACTTCAACAAAAATATGGTGTCGAAAGCTACATACACGAGGTGGAAACGGAAATACGACACAATGCTACTTCACATAAATGAACGCACAGGTATAATATTATTTTAACTGATTTCAATCTTATTAGTGACTGTCCAACTTTTGGGTACTTCTTTATTATCACGTTTTTTTTATCGCAATCATAAAAAATATTTTGTATCTGCTGTATGGTGAATTTTTTTATTCCAAGACATCTTAATATTTTTTTTTTGTGTTTGACTTACCGACCAAGTCGCTATTTTTTTTAAAAGAAAACTTGTACTACACATGAAAATATATGACAGGTATCATATATGACATTCTCTGATGAGAATATGAGAAAAAAATATTTATTACAGTCAAAGTATCTAATGAGGATATGGATTTGAGGACAATATAATAGACGCTGGTAGCGCCACAGGGAGTGATGACAATTCAAGACGAAGATGAAGATTACAACATTGAAGGCGAAGATGAAGATCACAACATTTAAGACGAAGATAAAGATGACAACGTTGAAGGCGAAGATGAAGATCGTAACATTCAAGATGAAAAGGAAGATGACAAAATTCAAGACGCAGATGAAGAGAGACAACATTCAAAATAAAGATGAAGATGACATAGACACGCAAACTGAAGCATTGCATATGCATACAGGATGCATACAATAATGTTTCCGGCGTCAGGCTTAAGTGTAAACGATGTTATCACGATGGTTGCTGGGCATTGTTTGCGATACAATACCTCTAATGAAGCAAATTTATAATGGAACTCTTAAAAATCCCCTAATAATTTGAATAGCTAAAAATATTCCTAGGAGAGATCCGAAGTTTCATCAGTATGAAATGTTTGTTGGAGTGGGTAATTTTAGTAAGGAGTCATTTAATATAGTCACTAAGTTAAATTTTTTTATGATTATAAAAAAAGAGATATAAGATTAATTAGAAATTTTTTGTAAGGGTTTTGATTTTAATAAAGAGATTTTAATAATTGTGAATAATCTGATTAATAAAAATATTATACATATAATTGTTAGGTTATTAAAAGGATATCTATAGAGATTTAAAATTGTGCAGGACCAGTTTTTCATAATATTAGTGTATCAAATTATAGATTTGCGAAGCAGTTTAACCCACCGGATGACAAAATAAGTTATCATTTTTATTGCACTAGTTGTAATAGTAAATTGTAATAGTAAATTGTATTTAACTACGAAGCAACAGTTTGCTGCGAATCGAAAATTGTGCGAATCTTGCAACCGCAAACACAAAATTTTTTTGTTAAGAAAAAACATGTTTGTATCGATAGATCTGCGATATCAAATTGATTTAGTTCTGCAGGATACAAATGTTCGGAAAGCTCTTATTCAAAAAATGAATGCTAGGAACATTAGGGAAGACGGGTGCATTACTGACTTAAGTGACGAAGAATTATATCGCGAAATTATTACAAAATGTCCCACTTCTTTAACGTATAATATTAATATTGACGGAGCGCCATTATTTCATAAATCAAAACAAAGCTTTTGGCCTCTTCAACTTATTTTAAACGATTTGCCACCAAAAATGAGATTCAAATAGGTATTAATGGCAGGTGTCATGATTGTTAAGCATGAGCTGACTTCTCGGCTTATGAACATATACCTCGAAGAGTTAGTTCAACAAATATTTCGATTATGTGAAGACGATATCGATTTTGGCATAACGATTAATGATGTACAAACCTCATGTACACTAACAATGTTATGTTGGTCGGTCGATTCCGTAGCTCAAGCTATAATCCAAAATAAGGTCCAATTTAATGATTATTTTGGATGTAGCTACTGTTATTACCCTGGATTATATCTTTCTGCAATACGGTATCTTTTCGAATACGAAGAATCTGAATTAAGAACTTACGAGTCTCATTTACAAGATGTTCAAGTATCCGCTATAACCCCTATAGTATCACGAAGTCGAGGAGTGAAAGGCCATTCGGTACTTGCATCATTTCCCTATTTTGATATGGTCTGGGGTTTTCCACTTAATGGTATGCCATTATTTTAGGCGTAACAAAGCATGTGTGGGAGTTGTTCACAAAAATTCTAAGTCACAGCGCAAAGCAAATATTCCTCTCAATATTCGTGCATTATAACTGTAGATATTCGAAAAACGGGCAACGCCGTCTCAAAGCGGGAAAATGTAATTAACAGTACATAATTTGACGTATCCGTTTTTCGAATCTACAGTTTATCTACAGTTATAATGCACGAATATTGAGAGGTGAAGCACGCATGTCCGATATGCATGCCTGACATGTCGACGAGACGCGTGTAACTTCATGTGAGAAGGCATTCCTGTCCCCGTGTGTACATTCTCTTATCCATGCCGTTCAGTCAGTTCAAAAGTCTCTCTTTGGGCTACATCGGTTTTTCCATACGAAAGCAATATTTTTGTTTTGAAACAATTAGTCAATGGACCAAAAGGTGTGGAACAACAAATTGCCAAAAAATCTTTACAAGTCATGACATATCGAGTAGGCGTAGCCACGCATTCCTTATCAAACGATGTAAAAATGTATTGCGAGAAGCTTGTGCGAGAGTTGCGAGAATTTTGTGAAAGTCGTTTAACTCGAAGCGTGGAAGTGAAAGATGGTGTAACATTTTTTGGATTTGTACATTATAAAGATGCATGCATAGCTAGGGGTACAACAAATGTATATATAACTGCCAGTTATACTAAAATAAAAATTACACTCGATCTAAAAGATGGAATAATAGTATTGTCCAACTCAAGTCTGAGAAGATTGTACAAATTTCTGAAATAATCAGTTTGCCAGATACTGGGTGTTATTTTAATGTAAACGAATTTTCTATTGAGAAGATCGTTATCGGAGAAGTTGAAATGCCACATATGTGGAAGATAAGATCGTTAGAAACAAATAGCCGACTATTAGTACCGATAGTCGATGTTGCTTCGAAGATGGTTCTCATAGACCAGGCCTGGCCAAAAGCTTGCTCGCGAGCAAGCTTTTGGCCAGGCCTGTTCTATAGCAAATTTATTCGAAGCCGATTGATTAATATAGAAATTTGTACTTTTGTAAGCTTTTTGAAATCAACGAAGCATAATGTTATGTAGAATTGCGAATCTTATTCTTATATTTTATTATCAACTTGTATGACGAAATTGTAAAATTGATAAATAAAAATCCCATTTTTGTAAACAAAACTTGCAGAACGTTTTATTTTATTAAGACAATGTACATTATAGACTTTACATTTGCGGACGTTTCACATAATTCTGTTTATTTTAAAGTTGCAAAAATGTAATTAATACTTAAGAAATACTATACACACATGTTTTAAATATACATTATTTCTACTTTTATATTTCGTATGAATATATACGTTTCGCAAAATAAACAGATACTCTGGATTTGTTTCAATTAAATAGTTGTAAGACAAATTTTAAAAATGGAATTATCAAAAATTTATGTGCTATTGAAATTTGACAGAACAAAAATACTTCCGCGGTTAAATTCCTGTATTGGAATTGACAAGGATTAAATGTGTACTTACAAGGAACAGGATTACCTGGAATTAAAATCGATACAGAATAAATTCCAAGTTCGGAATTGATAGGAATTCATATGAAAGTGCGATAATTGAAAATTAAACATGATCGTTTCGAATTTCTAACCTGGTATTCAATGATATTTATTTCATTTACGGAATATTCGGAATTCGATGGAATTCAATATGGAACTTTTTCAATTCCTAATCTGGCATTCAGTGATATTCGTTCCATTACGTTCTTTGTGTCGGAATTAGATGGGATTCAAGAAGCCAAAATTCTTTCTGGAATCAGGAATTCCATGGTATTGAAAACCATTCCAATTCCCTTTTTTGACAAAATGGAATTCGGAAAATTCTTAATTGAATTTCCGGCAATCTCATCTCAATTCCATTCAATACATTTTCGTTTGCTGGGCAATTAATTCTTACAACATAATCTACGAATACATAGAAATAGTAGTCATCGAAATACGTAAAGAAGAATTGAACATACATAAAGGTGAAGTACGTTTATTCAACGGTGTTTCTATCAAGTACATATTTATTCAAGTAAATGTATGTACTTCACCTTTATGTATGTTTCAATTCTTCTCTACGTATTTCGATGACTAGTATTTCTATGTATTCGTGGATTATGTACGTATTAATTGAATGTAAGTATTAATTAAATTATCTTGAGATTGAATAATCAAAATGATACATAATACTATATCGATAAATTCGTATTTTTATGTACTACAAGAATATGGAAAGAAAAATGTATGGTTCCATTTAAAAAAACATTATTTGACTTCGATTTTTTGTTAAAAAATAAACAATTTTGAAATTTTTCTGAGAAAATGTTCTTCAAATAATGTTTTTTTAAATGGAACCATATATTTTTCTTTCCCCATACAGCACACAAAGATTGCATACACATTGCATCAATCTTTCATCGCAATGTTGCAATATTGCAAATTCACTGCAAAATGTTGTTGCATCATTGCTGTGGGATTGCAGCAACGTTAAAATGTCCGCTTTTAGGAAGATTGTAACGAAATATTACAATAATATTACAATGTAATGAATTTACAATAATGCATTGTTATTGCAATCTTAGAATAATGTTGCATATATTTTTATTTATTCGGACATTTATCTGTTTGATTTTTGAACAATCAGTTCAATATCTGAACTCCCTGTGTTGAGGTCGTATTAGAAAAATTAAACTGATAAAAATAATTACTATGTCTTTAATCTTACTAGCCACTCTTTGCAAGTTTCATATAATCATCATGACTAAAACTTAAATACGAGATAGATTTTGCAACGCGCGTCGTATAGTGGTAAACGAACGAACTAGTGATTACCGAATATTGCTATTGCAATGTTGTTGGAATGTTGCTGTCACATTCTCATGAAATATTACAATTACAGGTTGCAATAATGTCTCAACAATATTACATTGCAACTTGCAAGATTGTAACATTGCTGCAATGTAATTGCAATGTTCTGTGCTGTATGGGTCCATATTCTTGTAGTATATAAATAATTCTTTATTAGAAACCAACGAACTTTTGTTAGAAACCTTTTATTCTCAATCCACCGGAAGTATCTCAAAAACCATGGTGACCGATTCGAGGAACACGCTGTATATATATATATATATACTGTATATACATATATATACAAGGTGTCTTAAAAGTATGGAAACAGTCGAATATCTCATCAGGGAAGCACTTTCGCTGAAAACAGTAAATGGGAAAGTTTTAGGGTTTTAATAGATCTATCAGATAAGCGAATTCGATTTTCCCCAGGCCCCATGTTGGGCCCTATGGTGTCCAAGTCGAATTTTTCAAATGAGAACCCCCATTTTTTATTATATATTCTTGTAGCTGAAGTCGAGATATTTTCAAAACACTGTAATTAAGTATTTTTCCGTTAAGCACTTTTCGAGTTATAAGGCTTGAAAGTTACGGTAGAGTGAGAGAGAAAGAAGTGCGTCGAGCGCGTTGCCTCATTCTCTTTCTCTCTTATATATATATATATATATATAAGATCAGTAAATAGAGCTTTTTAAACCTTACAACTTTTATATAAAACTTTTTTTTTTATTTCTCTTAGTTTCCGAGATATCCGCCTGAGGCGATTAAAATGTCCCACCCTGTATATATATTGTATATATATAATTCAGTGAGTTCAATGCTGTGTAAAAATTTACTTAGAGACTTCAGAAGTATCTAGTATTACTACCCTAACAGCAGTGCTCTATACATAATAGCTCTATACATATACTGGAATGAACCAAAATCTATAGAGAGAAGGTTACCTCAGTAAAACCGGTTGAGGGCGAGGGACGATGAAGTAAGGAGGGAGCTAGAAACAGCTTGATGGCACTGAACTATATATACACTGGAAGGCGCATCAAGGAAAATTCGTAGTTTCAATTAATCAGCGCCATTTTGTCTTGCTGTGGTATTTGAGCGAATCAGAAGCTTTCACTAGTACACATGCATTTAGCGTCGCACGTCATGAAACAGGACTGACCAGACTGATCATAGCGCACGACGCAAATGTTAAGGTTATTTTATTTATTTTATTATTTTGGAACCGTGATTGGAAAATCTGCAAATTTGTGACATGAGGTGCTGTGTGCCTGGATGTGGACAGGAGAGTGAAAAGGAGATTTCATTTCATAGGTAAGGATTTTTGTTAAATATATTAGTTCCTGCAAATGTGTTAACAATGTAGGATGAAAATTGTTATTAAAGTTGAAGTGACATTTTTTATTGTTTACATATTTTTCATGTCTGTATAGATTTCCAGTAAGAGACCCGAATCGATCCCAACTGTGGATTAATAAAATATATGCGTTTTTGGAAATGCATAACTGCGAACGTGGAAGATTAAAACAGAAAAAACAATCTGTTTTGTGTTCAAAACATTTTCTCAATAGCGACTACCTTGTTACAGCAAGTGGCCGTATGTTGAAAATTTCAGCGTGTCCTTCAGTCTTTTCGGTAAGTTGTATAAAATAGCGCCAGGGTCTGTGAGGTGAGTAGACTTTAGACACATAAGTCTTGGTTCCATTTAAGAAAAAATTTACTTGAAACCTAACAATTCATGGGATGGGCAGATATCGAGTAGTGTAAATGTCAGTCTCGATTTGAAATTTACCATTTTCAATTATGCAACTTACAAAGTATAAAAATAGCATTTTTACAGTATGATCCTAATGCTCTGAAACGACGGAACAGGCAGTCTAAATCAAGCTCCGAAATACCTGTATCTCATAGATTGCACTATATTTTTCCGAAAGAAATCGGTGAACTGGAAGGTACAAAAGTAATGGTTACAGAGTGCGAGGAAGAAAACAAAAAGGTAAGTTGAATATAGGATGAAAACATGCACATTGCAGAATATTTTCTACGCGTCTGTACAAAAAATGTATTGTGTATATAATTCATCTGTTTTATTATTGAATATTCTTAATGTTATAGGCTTAGTTTACACCGATCATTTAGTACGCGTCCAAGTACTATATCTGCTTCTTCGATTGGTTAAATCGTTTAGTATAAAATCTACACTAAACAAAGAAACAGATTTAGTGCTTGGTTCGTGTACTAAACAATTGGTGTAAACTAAGTCATAGTAAGATATGATTGTCATTATTCTTTGTAGAATGTCTCATGTACTCAAGAATCGGCACTTGAAGAATTTATGATCAAAAAAGCAACAGTAAAGGAACCGATGATCAAAGAAAGTACAATCGAAGAACCAATACTCAAGAAAGCTAAAGTTGAAAAACCAATGCTTGAAGATATGGTTGAGGCACCGATGCTCGATCAAGGTACAGTCGAGGAACCGATCGTTGAACACACACAAATTGAAGAATCATTCGTCGAAGAATTAAGCAAGGTAAAGAAATTTCATTATTTTCTAATTTTCTTGCAAGTATGATTATATTTATTTATTGATTTATGTATTTTAATATCTTCTAACGAATTTTCGATCAGGGCATTGATCATGTAATTTTTTCCTAGAAAAGGAAATGTGAAAAATAAAAACTTATGTGAATTCGACAATTCTATTCGTCGAATTTACGTAAAATTTAAACTTTTCATGTTTTCGTTCCTAGGAAAAAATTACATGATCGATATTCAGCAAATAACTCGCAGGCTAAATTTCTTGAAAAATGATTTCAATAATTTCTTGACAAATTTCATTGAAACATACATTTTCTGTTTCGCTATTGACTAATTTATTTTTTGTTTATTCAATAAACATTAAATTTTGCTCCAGAGTGCTTTGTGTAATCCTGATAAGAAATTGGAGGAAAAAAATGTAAAATTAAAAATAGTGGATTTAAGTTTCAAAATGTGATTTTTCAAAACTTTCAATTTGTCTAAAATAATCAGTTATTGTCAACTTTTTTTTGTGCGCTTATTATTTGGTAAACTTATTATTTCTTGTTAACTATCGGAATTATAATTTATTTGCAGAATGCGTGCACCAGATGCTTATCATTGGAAAAAGAAGTCCAGAGGTTACAGGAAAGCATAGCTAGTCTGGAAAAAGTAGTTCAGCTGCAGTCCTGCAGTGTACGTGACATTTCTTCGCCTCGTCAGGAAGAATTGCTGCAGGGATCAAATACTCCCACTACTACAACACGACTTGCACACCATGATCACCATTATGCAAGCACTCCACGAAGCTTGCGACGAAAGTTAGATTTTTCGCACGCCCAGAAAATTATGATGGAGAAAACAGCTCGTTACACAATGAAGAAGTTTCGTCGATCGATGATAACAGTGTCGCAGTTAAAAAATTTGCTGAAGTCTATAAAGGAAGAAATGATCGCTAGGCCGGAAGTCGTAGATCATCTGGAGCAAGTATTTGATGGATCTCCCCTACAACTTTATAAAAGGTGTGTCCAGGTAAATGCCGCTGGTGGGAAGAGAGTCACCAAGAAATATTCTACTACTTTGCGTGCTTTCGCTTTAACATTGCACTTTTATTCTCCTCGGGCATATGCTTTTGTCCGTGAAGAGTTTGGCTTGAACTTACCTCATCCAAGTACATTGCGTAGTTGGTACAATGAAGTCAAAGACGATCCTGGGTTTACAGATGAATCTTTTTCGGCCCTTAAAATGAAAGTAAATGAATATTCATCAATTGGAAAAAGTTTATATTGCTCCTTGATGCTTGACGATATGCACATTAAAAAGCAAGTCGAATGGGATGGCAATAAGTTTCATGGTTTTTGTACCATGCATAAAAACGATACAGAAGAATGTCACGCTGCCACTCAAGCACTTGTTTTTATGGCTGTAAGTATCGATGCATCCTGGAAGGTTCCTCTCGGCTATTTTTTGCATGATGGCTTAAGCGCGGAACAACTAGCAACATTGACTAAAGACTGCATTAGACATTTGCATGAAGTTGGTGTTCAAACTCCTTCCTTAACTTTTGATGGTCCTGCTGTTAATTTTAATATGGCTGAGCTCATGGGGGCTAATCTGCGAATGAATTCTTTTAAGCCGAGTTTTCCACATCCTTGCGATCCGAGCATGGTCCAAATGTATTGCCTATTAGATCCTTGTCATGTTTTGAAACTTCTGAGAAATGCATGGAGTGATTTAAGACTAATAATTGATAGTAACGGTAATTTAATTTTATGGAAATTCATAGAAAAGCTACATAAAATCCAACAAGCCGAGGGATTGCGAGCAGGCAATAAAATAAGAAAGGCGCACATTGAGTGGAAAAAATCGCCAATGAAAGTAAATCTCGCTGCTCAGACACTTAGTTCCAGTGTCGCCGACGCCATAGACTTCTGTCGTGACATCGGAGTGGCTGGTTTCGAAGGAAGCGCACCGACCACTGACTTCATTCGAAAAATTGATCAATGGTTCGACATCATGAACATCAGAAATCCGCTAGGTCGCGGTTTTAAGGCTCCACTATCAACAAAGAATGAAAGCAGCTGGAGGCCATTTCTGCACGATACGATTCAATACATCTCGTCACTTCGGCTGGAAAACGGAACTCGTATGGTCGACAGTTCAAGGAAAACTGGTTTCATTGGCGTCATTTTATCCTGCGAAACAATAGTTTGTATATTTGATCAATTAGTAGGAAGTCACGAAACCCACTTGAAGTACCTCCTTACGTACAAAATGTCGCAAGATCATCTCGAGTTATTTTTTAACGTAATCCGAGCTAGAGGACGATGGTGTGTTAATCCTACGCCTCGCCACCTGTCTTCGGCTTACAAACGTCTACTAGTGAGGCACCAAGTAAAGGCTTCAAATGGCAATGTGACTGCCATGGAGAAAACTACGATCCTCTTTGCGACTCGAAATTCTGTTACTCGGTATCGAGACACCGTAGCCCAATGCGATACCTGAACATGTGCGCTGTCTCGCGCCTACGCCACTGATGACAACTCTACCGACAAGAAAACAGAACGCTCAAATAATCTGGACGCTCTACCTTTGAATATCAATGGGGAACAAGATGGAGTCAACGACGAAGAATTGATGGAGTTAGATTCAGAAATGCCTCAAAATTATTTTCAGTTATCCGAATTTGCCGAAAATGTAGTTGCGCTAATAACAGGTTACGTTGTGCGAATGGTGTTTAAACGAGTTTATTGCATATCTTGTTGTTCTGTTCTCTACAATAGAAACCCCAACGACAATAGACTTCAGCTAATTTTTCAAAAATCGAATGGCGGCCTCATACTTCCTTCTCCCGACGTCATAGCGATCTGTAGTATGACTGAAAAAATGTTTCAAAGAGTTAGCCATGAGTTGCCTATGGATACGCCAAAATTCAATCACATTGTAGCGAATGCAGTATTCGCCAATCTAGCTACGAAAAATTTGTTTTCGGAACTAAGCGATTACATGTTCGATATGTCGGAAGAAGAAAACCATATACATAGTCTAACAAAAACAATATCATTGTGTTACATTAGGATAAAAATGTTTCATGAAGGTAAAAAGATTACGGAAACACTGACGAACGTCGGAAAACGGAAAAAACTATCGCGACTTGCCATTTTCTTAAATGTATAAATGTAAACACATTATAAAACAATCATTTTAATACATTCTTTAATCGTAAATGTGTATTTATTTATTTTATTTCGAAAATACATCAAGAGACACGGTAGTGTCTCGCGCCAAGTTCACGCGCAGCGCAAGACCGACCGTGTATCTTTACGCGAGCACATGAGCTGATAGGAGTCGAGATTTTCATATCTCAATAATGCGTGGACCGATCGAATTTATAATAGGCTTAATCGATAGAGCACATGCGATTTACATAATAAAAGTATCTTTACTTTTTTTGTACATGCTTTCTAAAAAAATATATTAATTGCCAAAGTTTGCCAAAGTCGAAATATGCCGAAATCTATGTAAGTCTTGGTCGTCGTCGTCTGTTCGTCATCCTTCTCTAATATATAAGTTTGTCCTTTGTCAACTAGAAGCATCAAAATGCGACATGGTTGTCCTTTTCTACAGCCCGCGAAATGTCGATTCCCGCATAAGAGCGTCTTTTTTCTTTCCTTTCTTTTTCTAAAAGACGTCTGTCCTTTTCCAACATGGCGGCGCTCAGACCTGTCAGCTCGCAGCTTTGATGATATTAATTACATTGATATAATTAATATCGGTCGTAAAATGTATATGTAACGTGTTGTTTAGACGAATAGAGATAGTGTATATCAAAATAATAGTATTCTTTATAAAAAAAATTTTTCTCGTCTTGAAGTGCAGAAGTGTAGCAACACACATGCTGACACTCTTAAAGGGAACGTTCACAAGTGTCCCCTCTCGATTTGATTCTCCTTGAAATATGTTGTAAAACATACAATTTGAGAAGACACGTATTTTTTTATAGCGGCCCTAACTCAAATTTAAGGGGTAAAACACCCTTTTGAAAAAAACGAGTTTTTTCTTTGTGTGTAACTATCGCCAAAACCGTAGGAGATATAAAAAAATGTTTCAAGTAGAAGTTGTATGGCTTGTAATGGGCTTTATAACTGTGTAGTTGAATTTTCAAAAAATGTAATTTTTTTTAATTTACCCCCACCCCTTGGTATTATTTTTTCGAATTTCAAAATTTTTGTAATGACAAAAGTTGTAGCATTTTTTACGCTGAATTTAACCATATATAATTTTATTATGTTCCGAAATCGCATCTTTCAAAAATGAGTCATCAGTATCACATTATATGCGCTGCATGACGCATTGTTTATACCGCACTTGTGTTGCGCAATAGTCGTTAAATAAATATAAAAATGACATGTTATCACATATTTAAGGAAGAAAAGTTAACTAAAATTGTTGCTAAAGCATCCCTTCCACAGTACACTCTTATAGATAATCGCTGCATGTGGAGCGAACCTACTGGAAAAACCACTTTTAAAAAAACGCGTCAGCATTAGTACCTCATGGGTGACGTGGAAATTTATTGAAATATTTTCACTTAATAAATTCAATAATAAATTTATTTTTAATAAATTTTAATAAATTTTTTTAAATTTCAATAAATAGAGAGAAGAATCCACTCATAATTAAATAGTGCCGCTCCTAACGCTCGGCGGCGTTGACCCTAGCGGCTGCAGCAAGCGCGGTATGGAGACAAAAAAAGGGGTATACCGCGGAAATCGGCTGAAATGTTCAACAAATTCCGAGCACTGTCCTAGCAAAACAAGTAAACAGCGAGCATCTCGGTAAAAATTGAGATAAATACGCTACGCTCATAGTCAGTGTGCAACGGAAAGTCTGTGTGTTATCGTGCAGCTTCGTTTCACATTTTTTATTTTGCAATATTATTGTTTTATAAAATATCGTTTTTATATTTTCTTTTATTTCTGTTTAATTGTTATTCAATTTGGGTGGAGTTCCACCTTGTCGGAGTTTGACCTTGTCGGCGATTTTCACTATCATATTCGTAATCAACGTGCAAAAATACAAAAAATAGTGTAGTTTTAAAAAAATCGGAGGGTTCCGCTAATCGGAACTTTATCCTTTAATTTATATAGTTTTTTAGTTTTATATTTAAAAAGTTTATGAAACATATTTAACATTTATTAAATAAAGTATAATAAATAATCAGTGGACAATGGAAACAATTTATGATAAATGTGCTTATAAAAACTGTCGTAACGGACGATATACTACAGGTTCACATTTATTTAGATTTTCATCAAAGCAAGATGCAAGACAAAAATTATGGATACGCAACAGTGGTAAGTTTTGTTTATAAGTTATTTTTTAAAAGCATACTTTTGCATATTTTTGAAATCAAGTTTATAAAAATAAGAAATGTTTCTTTAAATGATATAAATATATCCAATGATAATGTGTTGATGTATACACATTTAACAGCAAAATTAAAGCATCACCCGTTCTGCCCTCCAAATTTCAAAAGAATTTATAACTTCGTCAAAAGTAGGCATAATAAAATGTTCTGAGAAGCATTTTACAACTTGAAAGCTTTACTTTTGAGATCGGTATTTTAGTAAATGACGTACTGATTTTTTACAAAGCTACATCAAATATAAATAGAGATGCGTTAAATTTTAAAATTTTTTACTTTGAGAAGTTCCAATGCGTGATTTATAAATCGCATACAAATGCGGTTTACATTATTTGAAAGCGTGAATCTTTACCTTTAATTTATTCGTTTGAACGTTGTGCAATTTTTTCAACAAATTATTCAATGTTAAAGTAAAAAAAATCATTTTTGCTTCAATATTAACACTTTCAAAAGCTATAAACCGCATTTGTGTGCGATTTTTAATTTATGTCATGAAACTTTGCAAAGTTCATACAAAATTTTGACATTTAACGCATTTTGCATTCTTTATTTGTATCCGTATAGTTTCGTAAAAAATCAGTAACTTGTTTAATAAAGTACCAATCTGAAAAGTAAAGATTTCAAATTTCAAATTTGAATATGGAATATTTCATTATGATCATTTTTGACCAAGTTACACTCTTTCGAAATTTGCCTATTTTTAGAGAGCAGAATGAGTAATACTTTAATTTTGCTGTCGAATGTATAAGTAAAAGTAGCAATCTTAAATTTGTTTACAAAATGATTTAAAAATAATACTCTTAATTCGAGTTTTGATATCTTGTGGAGCAAAGTTATTTGATATTTGATTTTTAATAGGCTAAAGAACGTATTACGAATTTATGGATAAAATAAATTAAGACTTTTGTTATTCTGATATTTTCCTGGTAATTATATATTGCGCAATAGAGAGATGATCTCGGCATCTTTCGCGCATTAATATGTATTTTAGTGCTTGCTGAATATGTAAAGATTTCACAAATAATTAAACTTTTTGATATAAGAAGTTTATAAGAAAAACATTAAAGAATAGTTAAATAAAGTACAATATAAGCGCGTGCGGATAAGATCAGCGGGATTTCGAGCCCAAGCACATCTCACGCACACACGAAACGCTGTACCTGTGTGACGCGCGCTCGGCTAAAAATAAGTTCAGCGGGTCGACCGAGCGTAACAGATAGATAGAATTGACGGCCCGGATCAAAGAATTCGCCCAGCGCTTGAAATCCTGTAAAAGTATTGTCCATACGTCCCAGAGCATGAAAATTTTGAAAGTCGCAACATTAATTTTTTTAAATATAGGCTTGTAGAGATCGACGAGACGGAACTTTTTTCTATTTGCAGTTTTTTGTTCGATGCTTATTTTTAATAATAAAAATAAAAAACTGAAAAATTTTTATCCCCCAAATTCAATAAGATTTTAAGATATAAATCGTCGTAATTTGGTCAAATTTTATTAAAATTGTTTGAAATTTGGTATACGCATGCAGTATAGTCTAGCGATGCCTACAAAACAATAAAGAAGCTGAAAATCGCCTATTGTTTAATAATAATTAATTGCAAATTGAGGCCAATCGGTAACCACGTTTTTTTAGTTTTGCCGACAAAAAGTATCGAGGAAACTTGAAATTTGAAACAACTTCCAGTGATACATTTGTTCCTCACTACTGAAGGAAGATTTCTGGAAATTTTCAGATTGATTCATTGAAAATTTGCGGAAATATGCATTTTATAAGAAAACATGCGACACCGGCAATGATAGCTTTGTGAGCGCTGAGCACTATCAGGCAGCGTACTCACCGTTCGGATTTCCAGGACTCGATTTTATAATGATTTTTTAATGGTTATACATTTGAACAATCGCTCACTTCCCACGAAATATCGAAATGATGAACTATTATTTATACGGTTTCTTAATTAAATACTTTTATTATTATTATTTCGAAATATTTCACATACACTCCAGAGACGCGGTTTTTAGGACGATAGTAATTTAACAAATAACAATAGTTAAAGTTGTAAAAAATTATTATAAAATCGAGTCCTGGAAAACCGAACGACGAGTACGCTGCCTGATGGTACTCAGCGCTCACGAAGCTATCATTGCTGGCGTCGCATGTTTTCTTATAAAATGCATATTTTCGCAAATTTTCAATGAATCGATCTGAAAATTTCCAAAAATCTTCCTTCAGTGGTGAGGAACAAATGTATCACTGGAAGTTGTTCCAAATTTCAAGTTCCTTCAATATTTTTTGTCGGCGAAACTAAAAAAACATGGTTACCGATTGGCCTCAATTTGCAATTAATTATTATTAAACAATAGGCGATTTTCAGCTTCTTTATTGTTTTGTAGGCATCGCTAGACTATACTGTATGCGTATACCAAATTTCAAACAATTTTAATAAAATTTGACCAAATTACGACGATTTATATCTTAAAATCTTATTGAATTTGGGGATAAAAATTTTTCAGTTTTTTATTTTTATTATTAAAAATAAGCATCGAACAAAAAACTGCAAAAAGAAAAAAGTTTCGTCTCGTCGTTCTCTACAAGTCTATATTTAAAAAAAAATTAATTTTGCGACTTTCAAAATTTTCATGCTCTGAGACGTTTAGACAATACTTTTACACGATTTGAGCGCAGAGCGACTTCTTTGATCCGCGCCCTCAATTATTATCTCATTTATTATTTGAAAATAAAATAATTATGTTTTGAAAGTACTTTCAAAATATTTACTATTTGTCAATCGTTTTTCATTACTTTGTTTTAGAGAATATTAAATTAGAAAAATGGACTGTCAATTCATTTCGTCGTGCTGGTCTGTGTGCAGATCATTTAATGCTAACTCATTTAAGGAAGGCAAGAAAACATTAAAACGCGATGCTGTGCCAATTTGATTTAATAATTTGATAAATTTAGAAGAAAAATCTGAGGCAGCTATGGAAATAAGAGAGATGCAAAAAGCAAAAAAAGAACAAAACCAAATAAAAGAAATGGAAGAAGTAGGAAATACATATAATAACGCAATTGCAGGAACATCATTTAATATCGATCATAATGATAAAATAAATAAGCAATTATTAGATCGATTCAAACAAACTTATCTTCCAGCAAAATTAAATTTTGACAAATCATTAGAAGAGGAAGATATTACAGAATGGATGCATTTAGAACCTGTAAGATATGAAAACATTGATAAGTGTGATCTGTTAATGACAAAATTGTGAAAAAGAATATAATCCAGAAAAGATAATTAAAAGTTTAAAACGTGAAAATATTTGTTTGCGGCAGACTATAAAGCGTTTAAAATTGCGTTTACAACGTCGCCAAGTACCTAAGAAAAAAATAAATAAAAAAAATTTTAAAAAAATACAAAATTTAATTAATGAACAAAATCTGCATCCCGTTGCAAAAGCAATGATTAATTAACAACTCCATACTCCACATGCGGCATATACAGAGGAAGAAAAAACTCTTTTGAAACAGCTTTTTTATTATTCGGCATCTGCATTGCGTCGTTTACGAAAGGTAGGTTGCAATTTTCCTGCAGAACGAACTATTAGAAGATGGCACGAAGAATTTAATATAATGCCAGGATTTTGTGATGTTATATTCCGCAAATTGCAGGAAAAAATTTCAAAGTTGCCTGTAGAACAAAGAGTTTGTGCTTTAAAATGGGATGAAATGTATATAAAATCATATGAAGAATACTCATTTAGTCTGGATCAAATAGAAGGACTCATTGATCTTGGGCCTTTAGGAAGGAAAAGTGAAAGGACAAAATGCGTATTTGTATTTTGTGTGGATAGTATAAATGCGCTTCATCCATGGCGTCAACTAGCATATTTTCTCCCAGGAAAATGTATGAAAGCGGAAGAAATAGTGATTTTAATGAAAGAATGCTTAGATAGATTGAGCAAAACGGGTGCTGATGTACGACTTATAACATGCGATCAAGGTCCATCTAATCAAAGCGCTTATGCTCAACTTGGTGTGCACTCAGATAAGACATATTTTATACATAATAAAAAAAAATATTACGCATTATTTGATTTTCCACATTTGATAAAAAGATTGGCAAGCTTGTTAAGAAAACATAAATATTTGTATTGCAATGGAAAAATAATAGCATCATATCCCGATTATGAAATAACATGGTCTATTGATTAAGTATGTACTGATAGGAATTATTAGAAAGAAAGGAAGAGAGAAAAAATATCAGGGCGCGAGTGGCTAAGCCGGGAAGCTTTCCCAGTTTAGCCACTCGCGCCCTGATATTTTTGCTCTCTTCCTTTCTTTCTAATAATTCCTATCAGTACATACTGATTCTCCATATGTGAAAACAATGTACTAAAATTTTCATACACTTTAAGTATCTCGAACCAGAAATCGGTGTACAAAGTTAACTGTCTCACGTAGACTCCCACATAGCAAAATTTCATCCTACGGATGTCCGTGGGATGTAATGTAAAGGATTTTCAGATATCCCTGGGATGTCTGTACAAAGCCATAGGATATCCGTAGGGCATCCGTGGGATATCCGAATGTCCGCTTTTCAGATATTCGTAGGACATCCAAAAATAAATCCCTGGGATATCCCTGGGATATCCTACATATGATTAAATTAGATCCCAACAATGTCCCCTGGATATTTTTTTTTATTCAGATAAAATCCAAATAAAATTATTGAATATAGGATGGTGTTAATAATCCGATCTTATATTCGAAATCATTTTAAAACCTCATTCAATCAACAAAATGGTTGCGCAACATTATTTCATTAGTTGAATGAAATCATAAGACAATTCTAAATATAAAATTGGACTATAAATACCACCCAGAAAAATATCTATTTTAAATGTTTATTTAAAATGCCTTTAAAAAATATATTTTTTTTAAAGATTTAAACAGAAATTGTTTAGTTTTAAGTTAAGGAAACAATAAAACAGTAATCTTAATAAGTAACGTCACTCTCTTTCTCTCTCGAAAAGTTTCATATTAATTATTATTTATATTTTAAAAATTTACGACAATCTCGCTTTAATGACACCACTATCAAGATATTGTTTTATTACTATTTTTTATTTCTCCTTTAAAACTAAAGAATTTTTGAAACATTTTTTCAAAATACATATTTTTTTCAAATATTTTATATAGACATTTGACATGTAAGTATCTTTATGAGCATAAAGGAAAGATTATTAGCAAAATTTCTAAAAATAAAAGCTTCTAATATATTACATTATTTTAAGAATAGACACATTTCAAAAAAGGTAAAGTACGTATAAGTAATATAAATAATAGTACATTTGAAGCACATTTTATTATAAAATATGTAATTTTTTTTAAAATTTTTTATTTATTATATAATGTAAAAATAGTCACAATAAAAATAAAATTTGTATATATAAAAACGAAAACTAAAGATACGTCTTGTACATTTCAAAATTGCACTAGTCACAGTGTTAGATATAAATTAATAAACTTGATATTACTAAATATTATAACTTAATATGAATAATATTACATACATAATATTTTATACATAAAATTGCTAATATTATGTATAATTTATACACATGAACAAAATATAAAAAAAAAGTATTAAATATTTTATTGTGCAGCATTCAGATTTTTTATTTTTTTAATTGCATGACGAAGTCATGATTTAATTGGTTCCGAAATTTCGTGCTCAGTAGCTTGCGGGTATTTTAATTGAACTGTACCTACAAATACGTATAAACATTTATATAACATAAATATAAACATATACCTCTCAATATATTTTTAATTTTTTTAAACCAGATGTTTAATGAATTAGATAGAAAGTTAATCTAATTTTTATAATTTAATAACTAAATCTAATGTATGTATTATATGTATATGCATTATGTATAGATTTATTAGTGTAAATATCTATGTGTTTAAGTGTTTGTTTATGTATTTGTATGTGTGGGTATATATATATATATATATATATATATACGTAGTATATATTCACTAAACTTACATTCACTAAATTTATTAACAAAACAAACATTAATATTTCCTACATATACATAATTCTTGTCATTTTTCAAAGAACTAGTTATTCTTAAAGATGCATGTATTATGTTACCTTGTTTATGCCATAAGTTAAGAATATTATGTTACCTTGTTTACGCAATAATTAATGATGACTTAAATATTAGTATCTATAGTCTTTTTTTTACTGTAAATAAGCAAACTCTTCCTGCAATATAATTTAAAACAATAATATTGAATCCTATTTTTACTATACTATACATATACATAATATTACATACGTAAAACTAACTTATTTGTAAAAATTATATACATATATATATATATATATGTATATATATATATATATATATATATATATATATATATATAATTGTGCTATAAATATATATATAGCACAAAAATTAATATAAAATATATAAATAAAAATTGTAGTAGCGGTGTTCTACTAACCAACATCTCTCAAACATAACCTTATTTATGATATATATAGAAAGATGACCTGCATATAATATAATAATTTTAGATTTTAATAATTATCTGTCAATTTAATAGTTCCTGACGCCTTATATTATCGCTTATGCGCCTTTTTCCGTTTTTTAAGGGAGAATCATAGCACAAAACTCACACTTCACTGTCTGCGTTAATCTCAATGTTCACCGATCTACAACACTAGAATTTGATTCGAGTTGTCGATTCGAGAAAGGTTAGGTAATCAAAAAGCGGTAATCTTATACAGTGATGGGAGAAAGTTCCGTAACGGTCAAATATCTTGGAAATTAATGATTATGGAAGAAAATGTTTAATACAAAAGTTTTAATATATTAAGTGGTCTATTATATGGTTATATTGAAATGACCTTCATGTGACCTTGAAGGACACCGCAAAGGTCAACTTTGAAATCTTAAATGGAAACTCCTATTTTCTATTACATATTCTTAAAGCTGGTGTCAAGACGTTTCCGAAACACTATAATGAAGTTATTTTTTATTAAATACTTTTCGAGTTATGAGGCTTGAAAGTTACAGCATTTTGACATAAAATACAAAATATCTTGTAAAACATTCAATTTTCAGGAATCTTACCTTAATACTTTTATGCATAAAATAATGAGACGAATCAATTGATATAAAGAAAACACATTGTTGCTTTTAAAAAAAAATATGCAGCTGCATGTTGCAAATTATACATATTTTTTCTTCTGAAAGATTTCTGAAAATTGAATATTTTACAAGATATTTTGTATTTTATGTCAAAATGCTGTAACCTTCAAGCCTCATAACTCGAAAAGTACTTAATAAAAAATAATTTTATTATATTGTTTCGGAAACGTCTTAACACCAGCTTTAAGAATATGTAATAGAAAATAGGAGATTCTATTTAAGATTTCAAAGTTGACCTTCGCGGTGTCTTTCAAGGTCACATGAAGATCATTTCAATATAACCATATAATAGATCATTTGATATACTAAAACTTTTGTATTGAACATTTTCTTCCATAATCAATATTTTCCAAGATATTTGACCATTACGGAACTTTCTTCCATCACTGTATATACTGGCTTCTCGAACCAAGAACTCGATGACCAAGTTCTAGTATCGTCATATAATAGAAATAAATATTTTTTCTATATATATACTTGTACTTTGCTCTTAACAAATGGACGGATTAAAATTATATTTGTATGTTATATGTGTGTTTACGCATGCACACAAAATTAAATTTGTTCTCTGTTCAAATTAAGCAAAAAAATGTCTTACTAAAAAATATTTATGTAAGAAATCTTTTGCTAAATTTGAAGAAACAGCAATTTTAATGTACGTATATTTTTTGTGCTAGAAATATCTTTAGGAAATCCTACGAATAACTATTTATTATCGATCTGTATCATTCGAATCATTTTGATCAAAATGGGATGTCCTGCGGAGATCGTACATAAGATATCCACAGGACATGCTACACGGGATATCCTCAGGTAATCCTACGGATAACGTTTTGTTCTGGATCAAACTGGGACTATTTCGATCAAATTGGGATGTCCTGGGAAGATCTTTGCTATGTGGGCTAATAAATTAATTTCTTTAAGAAAAATTAAAATTCCGCACTAACATCCCGCGACGGCTCTCAATGCCCTTCTATTATATTATGTGATAGCTATTATTTGAGCCTTTCCTTTATATGTGTTAGATTGTTAATTAAAAATGTATATCTTTGTTCATTTTACATTATATCGTAATTTTTCGTAAATTGTACTCTAAAATTCAAGATTACAATTTGCACACTTTCTTGCGACGGTTCATAACTATAGTCTTCTCAAATTATAGATGAAAAGATTGTTTTTACTGTTTAGCTTGCATTCGTGTTTAATATGCGAATATTTTTGCATCTATTATAGTTTACGTGTAAACGCCCAACCCTGGCTTTTACTATTCAAAATAAGTTATTGGTCATTACTGTATGAAATATCTATAAGAGTTTATCATCTTTTTAAATATTGACAAAAATGCAACATTTTATTTACACACGCGCACGCACACACACACACACAAAATTATAGAAGTAATTTATTAAAATAATTTAAATGTACATTTTCAAATTACACAGGTTATTGAAAATAACTGATCTTTTGCTAAATAAACTGTAAATGCAAGAATAAATGCTACAATACATGTATTTACAATACGTGTGTATTTATATTTCAAATCTGATTGATATACATAATCATGTTTTACAAGTATACATTACCGACACTTTGTAAATATAGCACATATCGGAACCAAAAAGCCGTGGACATAGCACGGAAGAGACCCAAAAGATCGTGGACTTTACCTACGGGATTCGTGGACATTGGCTACGTAGTTCAATGTGCACGTTTTGTGCACATAGAGGCGCTAGCCCACAGAAACACGAAAAATGCGGGCATGTCCACTCTCAGTCTTCTCTCTGGCGCCACAACGTGTGTAGAGTTGCTGCATTTATCGCTCCGTATTTTACTCCAAAGATGATGTATCATTAGATCTAAATGAGTAAAAGAGCAAAAAGTAATGAAAAAAACGTAATACAAATATTGATATTTGAATTTGTAATTCTACGTGTAGAGATCGAGAGACAGAGGGTGTTTACGATAATTCAAGTTTGAGTTAGTTTCACTAGGACCGAAAAATGAGATAGACATAACCATCTAGAACCTTTATTCATGACAACTCGACGCTGTCTTGTATTGCTTGAGTTAAATTCATTGAATTTGTTGAGTTTATTGAGCAAATTTTATTGTAATAGAAAAATGTCAACTGCAAATCAGTCTATGAAAGAAACAAATAATGTTGGTATGTATGTTGGTATACCTCTTTAATAAATTAATAATATAATTAATAATAATAATAAATGACATTTTTCTATTACAATAAAATTTGCTCAATAAACTCAACAAATTCAATGAATTTAACTCAAGCAATACAAGACAGCGTCGAGTTGTCATGAATCATAAAGGTTCTAGATGGTTATGTCTATCTCATTTTTCGGCTTTAGTAAAACTAACTCGAACTTGAATTATCGTAAACACCCACAAACACAGTAGAAGCGCTGTTGGTAGTATGTTGGTAGCGGCGTGCAGATGCAGCATTGTGCCATAGACTACGTTTACACGTCAACCATAATTGGGTTTAGTTAGAGATCCTTAGGGTGCTGTCCCATGTCAAACAGAACTTCGGAAATCGGAATCTCGGAAAAGTACTAGAGAGGTATCAACCAATCAGAGTAAGATTCCGACGATCATGTAAGATTCCGACTTTTTCGTTGACTGGGTTCCCCATGGAGTGACTTTTACAGAAAACGGAACGGTTTCTAACCTCAAATTATCTTTTAATTTAGAAATGTCTTGATTATTTTATATTATAATGAAAAATATATGTAAATTTTATTTCTTTATGTATTTTTTTATAATAATTATTTTTTTTTTTTTTTTAACAATAACAATAAATTTTTTAATTTTACAGAATTCCGGAAATATATTAGTGCATGGGGAACCCAGCAATAAAAATTCCGTACTGACTTGTGACGTCCAATGTAACACACACACACACACACACACACACACACGCACGCGCGCACGCACGCACGCACACACACAAAAGCACGCAAGTTTTATACAATTTTTTTTCAAACCTTTTTTAAACATTTTAAAATGTTTATATATATATATAATATATATATATTATTATTATTTTAGTGAAATACAAAAGATTATTGAGATCGTAGTTTTATAAGACATTTATTGTTAATGAATATTTATTCGGTAAGTAATAAAATTATTAATAATAATTGACCTATTAATAATTAATTTTTAATTTGTATATTAATTTTATTTTGTAGATCATTATGAAATAAAAAAAAATTAAAATACTCTTAACGAGAGAAATTATTAAATGGCAACGCAGTTCACAATCATCAATAATAATTAAAAAAGAAATGCGACAAAAATTATTAAAATTATATTTGTTATATAGAAGATTGAAAAAAAAAGAAAGTATTAAAAGAAAATTTTGGGTTCGTCTCATATTTACTATAAGACAAAGAATGTTGCAAGGTGCAAGCAACAATCTCATTAAAGAAATGGAAGAGTCTGATCCAGATAAATTTGTTGAATATCTGAGAATGGATACACCAGTATTTAATGAATTATTAAATATAGTTAAATCAAAAATCGAAAAACAACATGTAATAAAACAAATCTAATAATGTTTTTATTTACTCTATTGCTTGTTATTTATTTTATTTTTTTAATAATACCTGAAGTTCAATATGTTTTCCATCAATAGCTCCAATGCAGTGAGGAAAATTCCACAGTGTTTCAAATTCTTGTGCCTTTCTTTTCCAAAGATTTTTATCAATTTTTGGAAAAACTTGATCACTTAAAACGTCCCAAATAGCTGTACATGTTTCACTAATAATTTTAGAAACAGTATTTAATCCCACTCTAAATGCAAATGAAATCGAAGGCATTGTATCTTCTGATGCCAAATATTGTAGGCATATTTGTAGACGAGTTGATGCAGAAATCGGTTCTCTTATTGCATGTTGTTTTTCGATTTTTGATTTAACTATATCTAATAATTTATTAAATATTGGTGTATCCATTCAGATATTCAACAAATTTATCTGAATCTGGAAATGGACTCTTCCATTTCTTTAATGAGATTGTTGCTTGCACCTTGCAACATTCTTTGTCTTATAGTAAATATGGGACAAACCCAAAATTTTCTTTTAATACTTTCTTTTTTTTCAATCTTCTATATAACAAATATAATTTCAATAATTTTTGTCGCATTTCTTTTTTAATTATTATTGATGATTGTGAACTGCGTTGCCATTTAATAATTTCTCTCGTTAAGAGTATTTTAATTTTTTTCGATTTCATAATGATCTACAAAATAAAATTAATATAAAAATTAAAAATTAATTATTAATAGGTCAATTATTATTAATAATTTTATTACTTACCAAATAATTATTCATTAACAATAAATATCTTATAAAACTACGATCTCAATAATTTTTTGTATTTCACTAAAATAATAATAATATATATATATTTTATATATATATAAACATTTTAAAATGTTTAAAAAAGGTTTGAAAAAAAAATTGTATAAACTTGCGTGTTTTTGTGTGTGTGTGTGTGTGTGTGTGCGCGCGTGCGTGCGTGCGCGCGTGCGTGCGTGCGTGCGTGCGTGCGTGTGTGTGTGTGTGTGTGTGTGTCGTGTTACATTGGACGTCACAAGTCGGTACGGAATTTTTATTGCTGGGTTCCCCATGCACTAATATATTTCCGAAATTCTGTAAAATTAAAAAATTTATTGTTATTGTTTAAAAAAAAAAAAAATCATTATTATAAAAAAATACATAAAGAAATAAAATTTACATATATTTTTCATTATAATATAAAATAATCAAAACATTTTCTAAATTAAAAGATAATTTGAGATTAGAATACCGTTCCGTTTTCCGTAAAAGTCACTCCATGGGGAACCCAGCCAACGAAAAAGTCGGATTGTTACATGATTTTGATTGGTTGATACTTCTCTAGTATTTTTCCGAAATTCCGATTTCCGAAGTTCTGTTTGTCATGGGACAGCACCCTTAAAGGAGAGATCGGCAGAACTGTCGCCATCTTGGTGTAAAAGCGAATGTGACGTTCATGGCGTTTTATTTTGAATGTATACAATAACTAATATATTTACTTTCTGTTGTAACTGACATTAGTGCAATAAAATAATTAAAAACAATTTTATCTCATACGATACTTCATGCTTATATAGAAATTAATATATTAATATATATAAAAGAAATAATTAAATTATTAAAATTATTATGGCACATAAAAAAACACAATAAAAGTACATACAAACAAATATGAAAACAAAAATATATATAAACGTAGAATAGCAAATAAAAATATTTATAGAAGATAAGATGCAAATAATTTCGTTTATTTGTAATTGTTGTGTATACAATAAATCAATTTGTAGTATATACAGCCCAAGGAAAACAGAAAATTAAAATAATGTCAATTTGACATTGTTAATGGCAAAAATGATGTAAAAATGACGTTTTTTGTCATTTTTTGATCAACAAGATATCAAATGACATTATCTTGACTTTCTGTTCTCCTTGGAAATTTTATATTATACAGTACTGGATAAAATAAATCATACACCTTTCAATAAATTTAATTTATTACTGTTATTATTTTTTTAAAATAGTTACATTAACGAATTCAATTTGTTGAAAGATGTATGATTTATTTTGTCCAGTACTGTAATTTCATCATTATATCACAATTGCTCGTTCTGCAGCATAGAACAATACCTATAGATAATGTAAATTTGATTGATTGAAGTTCCCAACTGCATCTTTTGATTGTAAGCGTCTCGTATCCTCTATTTATAAAATTTTAATGCAGTTCCTTTGATAGGTAGATATGGTTGTATCTGAAAGATCTGAAATAAAAGTAATAAAAGTAATAAACTTACTTAAAGTTGATTCCAAAGGAATAATAGTAAATGAAATACTAAGCCGAGAAAAGCATTGTACAATCTATCCACCTTGACACAAAAATGAAAAAATTTTTTTGAGGTTATATTGCTTACAAACATCATATCGGAAGAGTTACGCAGATGTTTATATTTTAGAATCAAGAATATAACATACCTTATACTTTGCACAAAGTATTTCTTAACAGTCCTCGCGTTAAAACTTACAACTTACAACACGTTTACGATATCACGTTACGCAGGTTAACAGTCGTAATGCAGTATAGCTGAGTATAAGGGCTTGTTCGTTTTAGCTACACTGGGGCTGCTCTGGGTCTGCTCTACACAGGATAATACAGGACAGATAAATAGT
The DNA here is from genome assembly GCF_040581485.1 of Linepithema humile. NCBI lineage: Eukaryota > Metazoa > Arthropoda > Insecta > Hymenoptera > Formicidae > Linepithema > Linepithema humile. The sequence continues at coordinate 11,377,314 of NC_090130.1, read as the reverse complement.
TTGTCCTGTATTATCTTGTTTAGAGCAGACCCAGAGCTGCCCCAGTGCAGCTAAAACGAACAAGCCCTAAGTATAGCCATAGGCCATAGCATAGCGTGGTATAGTGCCTTCTCTCTCGCTCACTCCCTGTCTCTCCCTATCTTAGTATGTTCTTTCTTTCTCACACTTCCGGTTTTACACCAGGTGACGGAACCAATCAGAAATCGTTAACGTTCTGCCGATCTCTCCTTTAAAGCCTTGTGTCCACGATGCTAGAACTCGATCCGAGATCTCGGTCCGAGTCCTCGAACAATAATATTTATACTTGGCTGAATATAGTTAGCGTTGTAATCGAGTTACGATTCTTTACGATGATTTTCTGATCTATGTTATAGAAAACTCATATCTTCAAACAATCACTAAGTTGGTTTATAGATATCATCAAGTGATGCACCGCTTGATTTCGAATGTTTTATTTTATTTAGATAGTCCAGATATTGTAATCTTAAATTATTAATTTTTTTTTTGCAATTTTAGTTGTTAGTGGTTGTTTTGTTAATTCTTTGTACTGATTACAGATTATCTGTAAAGCTTGATCTCGTTTTATACGATTATGATAATCAACACTTTTTGTAACATATAAACAAGGATGTTGTTGATATAACATTAATAAAATTTTAACATTTTCCTTATTATCCATTTTTTATTATAAAAGAAGTTTTTACTGAAAATCAATTTTATATATTATTATACTTTTCTTAAAAAATAATATGTATATATAGGTTATAATATATTTTTAATGTCTAATTTAATCTGCATTGAAACTAATAATAACTACTTATGTAAATCTTATTAATTATTAATCTTATTAATTTATTTTATTTAAGAATTATATTTCTCTTATTTTTTCAATTCTATAATTACTTACTAAAATATTATTTATATTGTTCACAGTATCTCGTATCACTATAAGTATCTTATATTTTGTCTTGACAGATAGTAAAAGAAACTAGTAAAATCTAATAACTTGCAATAACTCGTACCGAAAAATGGGACGCAACGCATTTTTTCGTTTGAGCTTCTTATTCGAGTTTTGCATCCAAATTCAGTGTGTACATGATCCGAGTTCTAGTAACTTTCCCTCAAGCCTTGTGTCCACGATGCTAGAACTCAATCCGAGATCTCGGTCCGAGTCCTCGAACAATAATATTTATACTTGGCTGAATATAGTTAGCGTAGTAATCGAGTTACGATTCTTTACGATGATTTTCTGATTTATGTTATATTGCCAAGTTGGTTTATAGATATCATCAAGTAATGCACCGCTTGATTTCGAATGTTTTATTTTATTTAGATGGTCCAGATATTGTGATCATAAATTATTAATTTTTTTTTGCAATTTTAGTTGTTAGTGGTTGTCCTGTTAATTCTTTGTACTAATTACAGATTATCTGTAAAGCTTGATCTCGTTTCATACGATTATGATAACAACACTTTTTGTAACATATAAACAAGAATGTTGTTGATATAATATTAATAAAATTTTAACATTTTCCTTATTATCCATTTTTTATTATAAAAGAAGTTTTTTCTGAAAATCAATTTTATATATTATTATACTTTTCTTGAAAAATAATATGTATATATAGGTTATAATATATTTTTAATGTCTAATTTAATCTGCATTAAAACTAATAATAACTACTTATGTAAATCTTATTAATTATTAATCTTATTAATTTATTTTATTTAAGAATTATATTTCTCTTATTTTTCAATTCTCTAATTACTTACTAAAATATTATTTATATTGTTCACAGTATCTCGTATCACTATAAGTATCTTATATTTTGTCTTGACAGATAGTAAAAGAAACTAGTAAAATCTAATAACTCGCAATAACTCGTACCGAAAAATGGGACGCAACGCATTTTTTCGTTCGAGCTTCTTATTCGAGTTTTGCATCCAAGTTCAGTGTGTACATGATCCGAGTTCTAGTAACTTTCCCTCGGTCCGAGATCTCGGACCGAGTTCTAGCATCGTGGACACAAGGCTTCAGTCCGAGATCTCGGACCAAGTTCTAGTATCGTGGACACAAGGCTTAAGGATCTCTAGGTTTAGTAACATCCATAGTTATAAAACTGACCAATCGCAGTCATTTCATTTTTCAGAGGAATAGCTGTGATTGACTAGTTTCATAACTACGGATGTTACTAAACCCGATTAAGGCGTGTAAACGTAGTCATCGTCATCAGTGAGCTATACAACATACTGGAGTGAGCCTTGAAGGAGTGGAGATAGTCCACTGTGGAAGAGAGAGAACTATATTGGATGGGAACATCTGTCTCATATCATTTTTCGTTTTTAATAACCTCACTATGCATGGTAATAAATATGGAAGGAGAACAGATGTCCCCGCCTACTATTGCTATTCTTGGACCGCGAACTACATATTTAGTTCTTATGAGAAAGGCTCACTCCAATATAGCTCATTGGTGGTCATCCAGTCGTCAGCGCAAGAGCAGTCGGGCGAGTGATCATGAGTCGTGAATAGTGTGAGCGCAGGTGGAAGTGGATTTTCTTCGATAATGAACGGTGCGTGGTAGCTGTCAATCCGCGATCCGAGTGGTTGTATTTGATCGCGAGTGCCTCGCGATGCATCGTGTAGTCGCCGGTTTTGTGCCTATAAAAGAGATGTGTCGTCCAGTAAACATTTACTAATTCGTGCGCTATTGAATATCGTCGTGGATTACTCAAAGAGAGCACGTACGACGAGAACACGAGGAGACAGGAGCACGAAAGCAACGATACACGGTGAGTAGCAATATTGTCTTATTTGCATTTTGATCGCAATAAAATTTGGAGAGACGCGCGCGCGCATCGAGCGGAGCAGTCGCCACCGTTATGATAAACAAACGTAAATACGCCATTGAACGCCACTCTCGACCACATGAAGTCCGAATGCATCAATTCTCGAATTTTTCGTTTTCCATCTCCTGGCTTCTCGCCTGAGAAATTGTCCGGCAAACGCGATTGTGTCAATAAATTTCAATCGCCTCGGGCAGGATCAAACGCTACCGTAAAGACCAAGTATGGTGTTCGCCATTAGCGTCGACGATTTGTTGTTTTCAATCGCTTACATGGGGGCGTTACATTTATACGCAATGGGGGACCTTCCTGACATTGATCGTCGTTACTGTCATTACTACGCTCGCGAACGATTCTCAATGCGATTAGCTTCGTAATACGTTTGGCGCGATGACAAGAACAGTGCTGAAATTATAAATATTTTGGGTGATTATTTGAATTTCAATTTCGATACTTGAAGAGATTTGAATGTTGTGGCATTTTTCGGTTCGAGATAAATCAATGTATCGATCGTTGTTCAAATAAAAACTACACTGAATGTATAATATATAATTATCGCAATAATGAGGTTAGAAGAAGAGTACAGAGAATAAAAGACTATTTTGAGAAAATTGAAAGTAATTCTCGTAAATTAATAGATCTTCGAGAGAGTATACATATTATACAGTAAAATCAAATTTCCAATAGAATTACCTTAAGATAATATTTCTATTTTCCATCACTTATAGGTGCCCAGTTATTTATAAAAGTATAATTAGTCATGAAAAATATTCGTGCTTATTCGTTTGGTAACAATTCAATATACATATATATAATAATATCATCATAATCTATGATGAATATTATTTTACGTCGATTAGGAACCACGATGACGTGAGAGAATCGCGAATCATTAAAATTACGAAAAGGTTAGTTTCTGTCGTCAGTTTCTGTCGTCATGTGTTCTGCCATTCGTATTTCACGATCAAATGTTTGTTGCAAATGTGCAGTTGTTAATAATCCATGAAAAATGGGAAAAATAAGAATCTTTTCTAGAGAATCTTTGCTTTTTGTTTTTCTATCGCGTAACTGACTGATTGCATGTGAACGGAAATCCTTGCGGAAGTATTCTATTATTTAAACTTGCCTGAGATTAATATGACTTTTTTGCATTGTGTTAACTATAATTTATGTGCATTTAAATTTGACCAATGAGTAGTTGACAGGATATTTAACGACTAGATGCAATATTATAAACTTGAAAGCTGTAGTTAACAATCTAACACATATAAAGGAAAGGCTCAAATGATAACTATCAAATAATATAATAGAAAGGCATTGAGAGCCGTCGCGGGATGTTAGTGCGAAATTTTAATGTTTCTTAAAGAAATTAATTTATTAGTCTACGTGAAACAGTTAACTTTGTACACCGATCTCTGGTTCGAGATACTTAAAGTGTACGAAAATTTTAGTACATTGTTCTCACATATAGAGAAAATTATTTGATGAAAAAATGATGTGAGAAATAAGAAAATGTACAATTAAAGTAGAATTGAAATTATACTGGAATTCTAATAATAATAGTAAATACGTATAATTTTTTATTATATTAATATATATATATATATATATATATATATATATATATATATGTACCCCATAATTAGATAATATTATTGGATAATAATATTGAATAATAAGTTGGAAAAATATACGGGGTGATTATAAAGTAATTTTCCTATTTTAAAATTCCATAACTTCTAAATGGTTCGTCCGATTCTAATAAAATTTATCAACGATGTTCAGGGCACTAATAAGTTTTGTTTGGAATTAAAAAAAAATTTTTTTGAAAATTTTTTAAAAATGTCATTTTTGAGCTATAATTATCGATTTTTATTTGGCTTCTACGAATTCATCTGTGCTCTAATTGCATTCACAACGTTGTTATAAGTTATGATGGGTCCCTCTTACAATTAGTTCAATTCCTTATCTGTTCTTTGAGATCATTGGAATGCAAGCTCCATCACCACATCAAGATGGAAATCCATTGATGGAGTTATAATTTTTTTGGGGGGTTAATTTAAAATCTTTTTTTTTTGCTTTTTTCATTTTTTTGAAGAAATTAACGATTAAAAATTTAAATTTTTGACGACAAAAAAACAATTTTAATGCAAGCACTGCGCAAGCGCTGAGTCACATTGTTTTTTTTATCGTCAAAAATTTTAATTGTTTAAATCGTTAATTTCTTCAAAAAAATAAAAAAACAAAAAAAAGATTTAAAATTAGCCCGAAAAAAAAAAATTATAGCTCCATCAACGGATTTCCACCTTGACGTGGTGATGGAGCTTGAATTCCAATGATCTCAGAAAACAGGTGAAGAATTGAACTAAGAGGGACCTATCATAACTCATAACAATGTTGTGAATGCAATTATAGCTCAAAAATTACATTTTTTTTTATTTTAAAAAAAAATTTTTTTAATTCCAAACAAAACTTATTAGTGCCCTGAACACCCTTAATAAATTTTATTAGAATCGGACGAGCCATTTAGAAGTTATAGAATTTTAAAATAGGGAAGTTACTTTATAACCTGCATATCTTAATTAACATAAAAGAACTCTTTAAATATAATGATATCAAGACCGCTTTTTTTCGGTGCTAGCTTGGATACTATTCTACATATATAAATAATATAATATTTTAAAGTTGGCCGATATAAAATCAAGACTATTAGTGAGCGTTAAGCGTTCTAACTGGATGCTTTTTTAAATGCATAGATGGAAATTGAGACTGACGAGTGTTCAATCGAAGACGGATTGTTTTCCAGCAAGGAACACAAATTGACACAAAAGTATTATTCTCTCTGTTGCTCATTGGAACAAAGACAGAATGATACTTGTGTCGATTTGTGTCGACTTGTGTCCCTTGGTGGAAAATCACCTAAATCGACATACAAGTCCGATTTAAGTTTAACCACGAAGCCCTTACGGTTGATTGGCCGAACATGCGCGCAACCAATCTCGGTTTAACATTTAAATCACATTGGCGGCGGATTCTCGCTTCTATCGGAAATTACATGCATCACTGTGCATCCTTGCAGGATAAATATTGCGCGTAGTGGAACACGCACACACTGGGGGGGGGGGGGGGAAGAGAGATTAGTTAAGTTTGATTAACTCTGTAAAAACCGAAGTACAGTCTACATCTAATATTATAGTAATTTTTTATAATGTACTTTTTGCTTAATAATATTCGATTTTTTTTTATTTTTAAAATTTTTTATAGTTTTATTTAGAGCCATGGGAAATTAACTGAGTATGATGATTATTCTTGTAAAATAATATATCACAATTGTATAACTATTTCTATACATATGCTCTTTCTATGCAAGCATTTCTTGATATTCAATCATATTGCACAATCATATAATATTTTTTTATATTAATGTTTTTTTGTTTACTTTATGTGTTTATTATAAATTTTATAATATCTTAAAATAGATAGCAACTTTCAATTAATGTGTATATTAATTGAAATATATATATATATAATTATATATAGTATATATAATTGAAAACATATAAACGTATTATAATACTAATGTATTTAATAGTTTCTTTATTTCCTAATTCAATCACAATATTAGTTACTTTATTTTTATTATCTATAATTAAAACGTATAGTTTTTCTGCATGAATGGTTATTTTACAAAACTGTTCTATGAAATTTTTTTTTTTTTACGGTGTAATATCTTCTTATGTCACGGTTCTCTCTAGTACTTTTATCGAACATCGAGTGAGAATGCTCTGTTTGCAATTATTACAATATCGTAATTCACGAATACAAATTACAGTTATAGTAAATCATATTTCGATCGCAACTACTCGAAATCTAATTATAAATTGCCGTGGCAATTTTTATCTCAACTTTATATCATCAGTATACACGCGATTTGCTACTACATGTGCGTTTATGGTATTTGAGATACGCTATAAAGTCTCTATATTACAGTATAGAAAAAAGGTTTTCAATTTTTTCGCTTATATAATTTTTTTTTAATTTGATGTACTTGTATATTTTGCCTATTTTAATTATAACTTATAACCATTTACTATATATGTATTATTTTGTGTGATTATCGCCCGTATGTACTTTTTTCAGTATTCAGTCTGTACTTTTATCTATATTCTTATCTGTATTTTCAATGAATTATTGAGAAAAAGTTTTATTCTAGATGATAAATATTCTCATTCGTACTCATCCGCAAACTCACTTATATATGTATAGCTGTTAATTGGGGAAGTTGAGTGGCCCACTCAACTTCTCAAATAATTCACAATGTTTCTATAGTGAGCAGTTTTACACGGAACTGTAATGGCACAGAAGTCGTGTTAAAAAAATCGTTGCTTTAATGCACGCGTAATTGTCGAAAGCGTTGTGTCGCAATTAGTTTGATATCGCACGACAATCACTTGTTCTGATATGCATGCGATTAAGATATCAACATAGATGAAGTATTTTGTATCACACACGGAACTTCCGCATGCATTTGTTGCAATTTTTCGCAGAAATCTTTATCGGAAGAAAGAGGTATTTTACACGCACGCGTAAGCGTGCTTGCGTTCGAGCTTCCTTTGATACGAGTCTGACTATAACAAGATAATATCCTGAGTTACTGGTTATATTATTAACCATTTTTCAATCTGATAACTTCACTCGATTTTATTAATACTCGACTCGATTAGAACAACCAATATCGCCTTGTCTATAAGTTTTCTCGAGTAAAAATATAAAATATTTGTTTCTTTAACTCCTTATAAAACAACAACTTATATCTATGTTAAATCATAGAAAAAAAGATACATTTAGTGAAAGCTCACAATATATATAAAAATGTATAAAAATATTGCGAGTTTTTTCTTCAAATGTAAGTAATTTCTTTCTATGATTTAACACAGAGCTTGGCACGATCTGCACATTTCGGTCAATTTTCGTAAGCTAACGCCTATCGACTCCCCACTACGTCTTGAGGCAACGCACGCGGCGCTTTGCCTCTAGTACGACGCATCTGTAACACGATGAGGTTTGATGTCCCCTGACTGCCAAATATCAATATTTTAAACTCGATCTTTAAAATCTTTTTTTTTTAATAATTACTTTAATAACAAAGTTTCAAAATTCTTGATTATTACATTTACGATATTAGAATCCTAAAATATTATTAAATTATATTCGATAAATTGGATTTGTTAAATGTTCCAGAGAGACTCTTTCTAATTTATAAATTAATAAATAATTCATATAATATAAAAGCCCTATAAATTCAAGAAATATAATAGAATGGCATCAAGAGCCGTCGCAGGATGTTAGTGCTAAATTTTTGGGATCTGAGTAGTTTAGTGGTCAGAACATTCGCCCGGCAAGCGGAAGACCCGGGTTCAATTCCTGGCTTAGCCACTCGCGCCCTGATATTTTTTCTCTCTTCCTTTCTCTCCAATAATTCCTATATGTAAGTTAAAGTTTCTCGATATATGAGAACAATATACTTATAATTTCGTACACATTAGGTATCTCAATCTGAGATCGGTGTACAATCTAACTGTCTCTTGTAGACTAATTTATTAAAAATTTCTTTATGAAAAAAATTAAAAATTTAGCACTAACATCCTACGATGTTATGGCTCTTGATGCCATTCTATTATATTTCTTTAATAAATAATTGTTAATTTAAATTGAATACGACGTTTTTATTAAAAACGTCTTAGATCGTGTTAAAAGTATTGATATTTGGCAGTCAGGGAGCACGGAATCTCATCGCGTTACAGATGCGTTGTACCTAAGGCAGAGCGTTGTATGCGTTGTCTCAAGACGTAGTGGGGAGTCGGTAAGCGTTAGCTTACAGAAATCGGCCGAAATGTGCAGATCGTGCCAAGCTCTAATTTAACATTTGTCTTGATTTTTTTTATTCATATACAGAAATTGATTAAATATATGGGTGGACTTCCGAAAAGCTATCACCCCCGAATATTTGGCTGATATTCAGCCTAAATATTTATTTTATCTAGTAAATAATATTCCTAAATGGATTTTTGGCACAAATGCCCCCTCTGCCCCCCAGCTCCCCTCAAAGGTAAAACTGTTTTTGTTAATTATTTCAGAAAGTATTCATTGTACGGAAAAAGTTGTTAAACAAAAAATAAAGCTCATAATAAGCTCTACAAATAAGATCCTATACATATTTTACCTAACTCCAATATTTTAGTCATTATTATCAAAAAAACTTGTAAAAGCCCCCGTAGGAGGGGCGGCACTCACTGCATCCACGCATAGGGGAGAGTGGGGATCATTAGGCACTTTTTTAGATTTACCATAACAAAAAATACATATTGATAAATAATCAAGATTCTATTATTCATACTAATTGCACATTTATTTGGCTTCAAATATTATTAGTCATAATTATATTAATATAAACAGTTTTATAACAAATTTAACTTTTTTGAATTAAGTCAGAAATGTCCAAACCTCCCAATGATAGGGTGGTTTGGGCACACTTCTGGGGAGGCTTGAGCACACTATAAAATAACTAAATATTCTCAATTTGATTAAAAAACAAACATAACATTTTCCACAAAATAAACAAAAACATAGAATTTTCTATAAAATAAACAAAATTAAAGGCAAAAATATTATTAAACAAAAAAAGAAAATTAAACAAAAAGAATATTTTTTTTATTTAAGATTTTTTAATTAGCTTTATCCTTTATTTATATTTTTTGTTTCTTCTTTCTTAATATTTGGTTAGATACAAATTTAGTTGAACAATCTTTTATTTCCCGTTGCTTCAAATATCGTTGTAGATTAGATTTAGGAATTCCGTATTTTACCGCAGTGGTTTTAATTTTATTTCCCTCTGAAACCTCTTCTATAGCCCGTTTAATAATGTCGAGTAGTATTTCACGTCACTTGCCTTGTTTTTTATATAAAAAAGGCATTTTTCTAAAAATATAATACAATACAATATTAGCATATATAATATAAGCATGGCTACACGCAGGGAGCTTTAGACATTCCCATTCCTCCCTACAAAAACACTGCCCAATGCTCCCTCGCTACACTTAAATAAGATACAAATATTTTTCAAATTTATAGGTTAAAAAATATCATTTAGTACATAGCTCATAATACACTTAAATTATGACACGCCTAAACAAAAAAATAAAAATACCAGTCTTCTGATAAATTTTTCTCGCTAAAAAACTTTAAATTATTCACGAAATATTTACTTTTCCACAGAAAAACACGATAACCGCTGATAATTTTGATAATCGGCACAAATAACAGCTGTTTTATGGATGAATGATGTTGCTTGTATACTATGTGAAATACTACCATGAAGTTGTCAGTTACTAGTTGGTTGTTTTTTAATTAGAAAGAGGTGCCCAAACCTCCCGACTGCCCAATGGTCCCCTCTCTCCCCTACACTTCACAACGCGAAGCGAGATTCCACGTGGGTTTACGAGTTTCTATGCAAAGCGAGATTCAATCCAAACCCTATGTATGAACTGTATGAACTGTATTTATCAACATTGAATTGTATTGTTGTTTTGTATCAACACTTTCCGAGATATTTCGTGAAAACGGTGTTGATACTTAAAAAAAAACTGATTTCACAGTTTTTTGATAATAACGAATAAAATATTGGAGTTAGGTAAAATATGTATAGGACCTTATTTGTAGAGCTTATTATGAGCTTCATTTTTTGTTCAACAACTTTTTCCGTGCAATGAACACTTTCTGAAATAATTAACAAAAACAGTTTTACCTTTGAGGGAAGCTGGGAGGCGGAGGGGGCATTTGCGCCAAAAATCCATTTGGGAATATTATTTACTACATAAAATAAGTAATTTCGCTAAAAATCAGCAAAATCGGGGGTGATAGCTTTTCGGAAGTTTATCCAAATATATATTTATCACTGTAATAATTTTAATATATTAAATCGATAAAGCGACAATTTTGTTTTGTCCATTATTTTTAATGTGTTAAACGCGATTGAACAACTCGAAGTCGATACTGTTGCTTACAATTAATATCACATCAATTTTAATCTCGAAATCTTTTTTAATTATAAATATCAATAATCTCAATAAATATTAATAATCTCAAATTTTCGCATTGTTACAATATTTTTCTATATTTTTATTCTTTAAATTTGTTTAAGAAATTAGAAATATTAGTTATCATGGAACATTAGTATTGTATGAATTTACTTTATAAAGAGAAAGCGATAATTTATAGCGCATTATTTAATAAGAATATTTCTCTATGGATCGCTTGCTCCCACTTTAAATGATCAGTGATAGCCCTGTAATCTTATTTCGGTGCTGTACAATTTCAAAGTTGTTAATGGCGTGGTTTAATTTGACGAATACTTGAATATGGTAAATATTACGATATTGATCACGTGGTCTATTACTTTAAAGAAAATGGAATTTATTTTTTTCCGAACTTTTAATTTTGCGCAAAGATTAGTTGCTTAAATTGCAGGCGTTCGCATTGTATATTAAAAACACGTAATAAGCTTATAGCATCAGCTATTATGCGGATAATATGTATTTAGTTTTATTTGTTAATTGTTTCACTGCTACTTGCGTCGCTTTCTTGTCGAGGGAAGAATCTTGATTAGCTTAGCTTCCGTTTATTTCCCCGAAGTGCCTAGGGAGAGAAAAAAACAAAATTAAAGTGTTTTACTGTTTTACTGTTATTTGATGGAACTATTACAAAAACAAATGTATACGTGGCAAAATTTAATTCCGTTTTTTTTTCACACTCTATGCACTTTGGAAATAAACAGAAGCTAAACCAAGATTCTTCCCTCGACAAGTATCGACGCTTCTTCCAAGTAAGCAGAGACTTATTGTGCTCTCTCGCGTGAGACGAAAAGGGAATAGAAAAACGAAATAAATGATGAGTCGTTCGTCGATTGTCGCCATGTGTGCGCAAATACGTCGCCGCCGTGTATTCATTAAGTATATGCGATATAAAGCGTAATGTAACTCGCGTATATGCACGCTTCGTGGTGAGTTAGGAGGACCCCCCTCCTCCTGGACTTACCACCCCTCGGGTTGCCGGCGTTCCCCCGCAATCCCTCTTGGCAACGTCCGTGCGCCACCATCGAGGTGATTGTACTATTGATTTTTTCGTCCTGTTCCGTTGAATTATCGAGAGTCCCTCTTTTATGTGGGCGATCTCGTCGTTGGTGATTTGCGACTCTATGATAAAGACGGCGAAACGGCGCGGCGCAACGGAGACGCGATAACGCGACTATTACATAAGGTGATTCGCCAAATGTTAAAGACAGATTTTTTATATGATTTGAAACAAAATTCCTAAATGAAAAAATGTTGATTTTTTCAATGGAAATTGATGGTTTCTCGGTTACAAATGGGCGAGACTTCTAACCTCACTATTAAATTAGGAATGCAAAAGATAATGCAAATAGAATGAAATTTGATTGTTTATTTAATTTCAAGATTTTACTTTTTTTAATCAAATTAAAATTTTTATTTGACGTTTAATTACTCAGATATTTAATCTGTTAACTGGGTAATTTCTTTAACAAAAACGGTCTCTATGCGTACACTTACAAGTAATTAAGGACAAATTAACTTGTTTTGCCTACAGAAAATGCAACTTAATTTGCTTGAAAATGCAAATACTTAATTTGCTTCTCATATACATCACAATTCTCCGTACAGCACCGATTGTTGCAGAAAATTTTCAGAAAGGTTTCAAAACTATTTCAACCTTTTACATTTCATGTACAACAATTCTGAAAAGATTCTGCAAAATATGATATAAAATGTTACAATAGAAATGTTTTTAAAATCTATCACATGCAATAAATTTGAGAACTATTACTATTTACTATTACTATTAGTATTTTTGAATATAGAAAAAAGTTTATATTTAAAAGGAAATAAGTGAATATTATCCAAATATGGATTAGAAATTTTTATTTTTTGTTTGTCAGTTTTTAGTTTTTGTAATCAAGAATATTACGCAAATAAAATATCATTGTCTTATATATATTACGTATTCTTTTTATTGAACATATTTCAGAAATCATATTTACATTTATTATATTAATCAGATTGCAAATACCATAATAAAAACATAATCATAATAAAAACACTAAGTTTATTTTATATATAATTTTTATTGTAACTTTTTATTAGCAGTACTCTAAATATAATAGATTAATAAATTTAAATATTATTTCTGAAGTACTTTAAATTTTTTTAAATAAGAATTTTGTAATCTGCTTGTAAATAAATTACAAGATTACGGATTACAGATTAAATTTATTATATTCAGAGGATTACAATCAACAATATTTCAAAAAGGTTTCAGCCATTTCAGTAATTTTTTGGTAATATTCCAAAAATATCGCAGATTTTTTCAATAACCTTACAGCAACTTTTCTACAAGGTTTCAATTGCAAGAATCGTGGACATTTTGCTATTTCAGAGCTGTCTTAGAAATATTGCAGACATATGTATTTCGCAACTTTTATGAAATGTTTCACTTTTCACTTGACATATTTCTGAGATATCTCTGAAAAATTTCAGTACTGTATGGATCACTGAATTTGCTTCTAATACAAATGACGTAGAAATATAATTTTTCAATTTCTAGCGACTCGTTTTGCTCATTGTGGAAGCATTTGCAAAAAAGATAACTTTGATCTCAGAGTGACGATACTCTCTCTTATAAGGATTCGCGTTTCAAATTTAATCCTTAGGCAGGCAACGTGAGTCTATTATAAACTGCTTCGAATTTTGGGAACTCTTAATCTTTTCGTGCAATAATTATTGATTACAGTTGGATGAGCCTAAACATTGTATTTAGCGAATATATCATATTCGTGCGTTTCTATATGGCAAGAGAGGGAAAGAGAATATGACGATGGTAACGTGAAAAAGTAACGTCGGAACAACGTTTAATCAGCACGGTAGCGAACAAAAACTACAGAGCAAAAGATAAGGACGGGACTATTTTCTAGCTGTTAACAACGCAGCATTGAAACACGACACATGATATCTGCGGCATGGTATTTGCGAGACATTTGGATAAAGAGTGGAATGAGGATTTGGTTGCGTCGACAATTGAAATGAAGTAACCTGCTATCTCTTTTTAGACAATTGTATCTTTAATATACAATTAATAAAATTTAAAAGGAGAATTTATTTAAAATTAGTACTCTAAACGACTTGTTGATGCAGTGGCTTTATCAGACTATAATTTATAAATTCATACTTCACTTTATATTTAAAAGAAACCGTAAAAAGTTATCAACTTATTTTGTGTTTTTGCTCTGAAATACATTTGTTTCACAAATTACACAATACAACAAAAATAGACAAACTTTTGACCTAAGAACAATATTTTTTTTATTTTTGTACGATTATTTTTCATTGAGTTATAGAGATTTGAAGGTAACCATTTTTATGCGAAGCAATATCAGGATGATTTAAAACAACCTGATATCCTTGCAATTCTTGAGCAATTGAATTCTGAAACGATTTTTCCTTTTGCAAAACTTTGTCCGAAGCATAGTTTTCGAGTTATAATTGAAAATAGTTTGCTACTTACGAGTCCGATACAACGGGCAGGCAGAGACGACGCAATGCGTCATAAAACGATCATAAACACTTGACAGTCTCATTATGCGTTGCACGTCCCTGCCTGCCCGTTGTACCGGACTCGTAACTTTGCTACCTATTTTCTTCAATTATAACTCAAAAACTAAACTTCGGATAAAATTTTGCAAAAGGAAAAATCGTCTCAGAATTCGCTCAAAAATATGACATTGCAAGGACATCAGGTTGTTTTGAATCATCCTGATATTGCTTCGCATGAAAATGGTTACCTTCAATCTCCATAACTCAATGAAAAATGATCGTACAAAAATAAAAAAAAATATCATTTTAAAGGTGAAAGATAGCGGCACAGGGTGGCGTAAGCGAAATCTTAAAAAAAAATTATTTTTGATGTAACAACGTGTTGAATATGATCAAAATCGACATTTTTGGCCCATTTTACCCAATTTTTTTATAAAAATGTGACGTGATAGACAAATTCTGAATGCGGGATCGTTTTCAGCGACCAAAAATACGTTGGAAAGCATTGGTTTTGTTTGTAGGCCAAAATCGTGTTGAACTGTGTTATTGGTCCATTATACTAAATATTTTTTATTAACCATCAAATTAATTAACAGCGTATGGCATGAAATGTTTCTCATCTGTTTGTTAAACGTTTATTTTTTTCTTCTATATAATAAGATATATAATAAGATAATATATATAAAAGCAGTCTACAATATATCGATCGATCGATGATTGCGCTAGTATTTTAGATTACAGTTTATTCCATATGAGATTTTTTTTACGTAGATTTTTCTTACAAAGACATTATTTTCTCAGGAGATAGTGTATATATTTATCGAAATAAAATGCACATAGGATTCCGCGTTAGAACCTGAGACGCAGCAACGCGCATTATCTAATCTTGGCGCAAGCCGCAGCTGCGATTGTTTAAAAATATATTCCGACCGCTAATCCTCTTTTCTTCCTTTTCCTGTTGCCCCATGGTTCTCGACTATGTTACAACTATTCTTTCATGATAATTAACAATTTATTAAATTATGTATCTTCGTTGTTTTATATCATTTATATTTTTGCGTATTATTCTTTAAGAATTTGACTGTTTATCGTACATATGTCTAGCGTCGTTTACCTTCTAGTGTCATTTACACAAGCATTATTTCGTCTCAAGTAGTCGAAGAAGTAGCATCATTTTAAGTCGTATCAAGTTACGTATCAAGTTAAGTCACAATATGATGACACATTCATCAGATAAACAGTATTAAGTCATTAAAATCAGACATTAAAATCATATTCCATAATCACACAACTTCATTTTCTGAAACATTGAAATTTAAAACGATGCCAGATAACTCTCCCACTGAAATTGTCGATACAATTGCTGAAAGGTACACGGTTGGAGAGCGGTTTGGAGTCAAAAAATACCACGGAAGTGACGAGCCATAAGGTCCGCGTCTCCATCCGCGTGTGAGCGCGAACACACGCACGCACGCACAACAGAGATGTAAATCCGACCATATAACCTCCATACGATGTACTTTGGGTAATGCTAATGCCGACGGTACTGTAAACTTCAAGCCTCATAACTCGAAAAATGCTTAATGAAAAATACTTTATCATAGTATTTTGAAAAGCTCTCGAGGTCAGCTATAAGAATATACAATGAAAAATAGAGGTTTCCATTTAAAAAATTGAAGGTGACCTTTACGTGAACTTCAAACGACTATCCAAGGACAAACCGGGTGTTTTCCATTTAGTGACACAAGTCGATATAAGGTGATTCCTAGTACCATTTCTGCTTTCCATTACATTTGTGTCGCTTTTTGTCAATGACACAAGTCGACTTCGATTGACTTTACTCAAATGGTGAGTCTAGCATGGTTAAACGTGATTGACCAAATGCTTTCCATTTATTGTATTTGAGGTTATTAACTTGAATTGACACAAGTTGACACAAGCGCATATAAATGGAAAACATCCACCAATGATACCATCTTATGTCCCCCTCGAAGTCATAAAACTTTTGTACAAAACATTTTTTTCTGAAATCCCATGATTTCCAGATATTTGACTATTTAAAATAAAATGGGACGCCCTGTATATACAGGGCACAGTTATTGCTTTTAAGAAAAAATATGTAATTTGCAACATGCAGCTGCATACTTTTTTTTAAAAGCAATTATGTGTTTTCTTTATATGAATTGATTTGTCTCATTATTTTGTGCATAAAAGTATTAAGGTAAGATTCTTGAAAACTGAATGTTTTACAAGATATTTTGTATTTTATGTCAAAATATTGTAACTTACAAGCTTCATAACTCGAAAAATACTTAATAAAAAATAATTTTATTATAGTGTTTTGAAAAGCTCTTGACACCAGCTATTAGATTCTGGAATAAAAAAATAGGGTGTTCCATTTAAAAAAACAAAGTTGACCTCCATATAACCTTGGTACGTATACCCTAGGTTAAACCAATGTCACCATCGGATGTCCCCCTCCAAACCCAATAACTTTTGCAGAGAATATTTTTTTATCTGACCATTTCCTGCGAAGTTAACAGGGGTGGTCAGTTAAAATGGAACACCCTGTATATATAGGATAGACTGAGAGAGAAAGAGAATGAGACAACGTGCTCACGGACTCAACGCGCTTCTTTCTCTCTCACTCTACCGTAACTTTCAAACCTTATAACTCGGAAAATACTCAATGGGAAGGAACGTTATTATTAATAGTGTTTTGAAAAGCTCTCGAAGTCAGCTACAAGAATACGCAATCAAAAATGGAGGTTTTCATTTAAGAAATTAAAGGTGACCTTCATGTGATCTTCAAACAGCTATCCAAGATCAAATCAATGACACCATCTTAGTCTGTCCCACTAGAAGTCACAAAACTTTTGTATGAAACATTTTTCTCAAAAATGCTTTGTTATCGAGATATTTCAAAAGTCCGGGTCTTTTCCCCCATCCTGTATGTGTATACAGGATGTCCCATTTTAAAAAACCCATTGGAATATCTTTTTAGAAAAACGTTTTAGAGAAAAACGTTTTAGAGAAAAACGTTTTAAACAAAAGTTGTAGGATTCAGAAGGGGACATCGGATGATGACCTTGTCTTTGTCACAGATATCTTTTTTCAAGATCATTTAAAGGTCAACTTTTGTTTCTCAAATAGAATGGCCTATTTTTGATACCGAAAATCGATAGAGGAGAAAATTTTACGTTAAAAACATGTAGCAACATGTGAGGTCAAATTGACCCAAAGGGTCATTTTAAAGTAAAAAAAAATTTTACTCCAAAAATGAAAAAAGCATATCAGAATTTGGGGCTGTTCTGAATACACAATGTTCTTCAAACGAGAGATGACGATTTTGCAGTAAAAAAAAATTTGTCGAACCTTTTCAATGTTATCAGTATTTCGAGGCCTAAAAGGGAGGCCACTCCTAACGTCATCGTAACCATCTTCTCGCCCATCATAAAACCAACGAAAAAATGTTTGACCAACGAAAAAATGTCCGGAAATGTTGGAGTTAGTACTCCATAGGCTGCACGCACCATTTCATTTTCTGTCATAGTTTTTTATCCGTTTTTTTATCCGTTTTAAAACAAAATTTTATCGCTAATCGTTGTTCGATGCTTAGCACCATGACAGCAGGGTATTACTATGTTATATTCAACAAAGAATTATCTCCGAACGCACATTTTCACACAAACGAAATTAATCAATCGGAAGTTGGCGCTGCGAATAAAAGTAATTATAAACTTGAAGTCTAGGCTTATAATTTTCAAATAGATATAGTGGTAGGAGGATCTCAAGCCCAAGTAGATCGTATTTCTTGATATATATTTTTTTATTACACCAATGTTAGAACAAACGTTTTGGCTGATCATTCAACCATCTTCAGTGTTCCTTTTAAGGGGGAACACCACGGTGACGGTTTCAAAAAATCGATTTTTTTTTTTTTTGAATTTTTGTGATGTTTGGAGTCTTAAAAATATGTCCCTATAATATTATGGTGAAATTCGTAACGGAACTATAGTAAATATGTCATAGAGTAGAACTTGGTCAGATGCCGCTAGTAGAACCGGCCGCGCGCTACCTGAAAAGATTCGGTAGTCCCCTTGATCTGTCTGTAGGGAGTTTTACCGGTATTCTTTTGTTGTCTACGTGCTTGAGTTCTATTGCTTCAGAAGGCACTTCATATGCACTCGGATTGAACGCACTTTGGTTTGTTACAAAATTTTATCGTTTTATATGAACCAATTAGTTGTAAAACTTTAAACGCGTTTTTCTCGAAACCACGTTTTTGTAACTGGGCGCTCTCATATCTCGGCCAATTTTTATCCGAATAACTTGAAATTTGGACAGAATGTTTACAACAAAATTGTCTTCAGTTGCACGTACGGATTTTTCAATCGGATTATTAGTTTTTGAAAAACAATTAAAGAAGTAACGAATTTTTGTTGAAAAATCGAAAACTTTTTTTTTAAACAGTGCCATTTTGTCAAAAATTATTTTATCAAAAAATCCGTACGTGCAACTAAAACTACATTCATATACTTTCAATCACAATTTAAAAAATTTATTTTAGAGCTCCCGTTCAGATGCAGCACGAGCGCCCGTGCACCCATGTTTTTTCAGACGAGGTGCACATTAATCACCATAGTTATTATAAATATGAATATTATTTTATGAAATTTTTTTTGTAACATAATATAAGTATGTACTTTTAACATATATAGTTTATAAATTAAACAAACTATTAGATAATGAAAAAAAAATTCACGAAAATAGCCTTTTTTTTCGGCCGTCACCCTGGTGTTCCCCCTTAATCTGTACTTAAAACTATGTTGATTCAATTCACCATTATTAAGGTCTATACTGGTGATCACTTATGTGATTGTGAGAAATTGCAGTTGCGGTGTTAATCTCAAGTCATCATGTTCTCAACTGTGAATCCTATTTATATTTATTTATTTATTTATATTATATTCTTCAAATCTATTCTTATAGAACGATTGCTCCTTAATCGCTTTTTTAATTCCTATGTTAGAGTTTTAATTTTTGTTAAGTTTTTATTTATAAAAATTTATAAATGTTGATTATTTGATGCGTACGATCAGTGTTACCAACTATTAAAAACAATGATGCATAGAAAGCTAGATTTTTACAAATCTTTTAAACTGCCATATAAACTCAATATTCTTGAAAAATTATTTTTATATAAATACATATATAAGATGTTTTAAATTTAAGATTTAATCTTTACATCGCGGTTGAAATTCTCTTTATCAATTCTTAATAATAATATACATAATTATTTCTCATCCGTCTCAACAAATAAAAATTAAAAATTATTTTTTTCGGGTCTTTATGGAATAATTTCTTAATAATATTATATTATAATTTTCTCAAGAATAAATGCATTTTTAAATCCTTCTGCCTTTTAGTAATATTGACTGTCATTTGTCAATACTTATAATGTAATAAAACATATGAGTGTTATACATTTATGTGCTATATTGCAACAAAATCTTTCTTTAAAATGTTTTTTACTGCCAAATATGTCTCGTAGGGCTGCAATAAGTCATCATCAAATTATTGACACTGTTATTAATTTTGATATTATTAATGATAAAACTAGGAAAATTTATCTTAAAAGTCACTCAATCTGGACAACTATTTGTAACGTGTGGAATAATTGCATGAAACCAGTGAATCTTTATTTTTACATTACTCAAAATAGAAATATTATTTTGGATCTTTATAAAAAAATAAACATTCCAATCAAAAATTGCAGTTTTGTTAAAAAATACTACATGAATTAATGAAATTTCAACTAATGTTTATACTGATAAAAAATGCCACAGTGTTCAGGTAAATTTATAAAAATTAAATATCTCAAAGTTTAATATTTCTGTTCTATGTATTTTAAATTAGTTCCAACAATATTTATAATTTTCAGTTAATTTTATATTTTATATATAAAATTTATTTTATATATAAAAAAATATAACATAAGATACTTTTTGTAGTTATCCTAAATTAGTTCTAATATTTATGATTTCCAGTCAATTTTATGTCCATAGAAAATAAAAAACAAAAATTATAAACAAACTCGACAAGAAATCTTGTAATACACAAAATAAAATTGACTGGAAATTATAAATATTGTTGGAACTAATTTAAGATACATAGAACAGAAATATTAAACTTTGACATTTAATTTTATTTATTTTAGAGAATTCATACTAAAGTCTTGAAACGTGTGCTTTTTTGACTGATTAAAATTGACTGGAAATTATAAATATTGTTGGAATTAATTTAGGATACATAGAACAGAAATATTAAACTTTGGTATTTAATTTTATTTATTTTAGACAAATTATACAAAATTTCTGAAAGGTGTGCTTTTTTGACAGATCTTAAATTAGTTTCAACATTTATAATTTTCAGTCAATTTTATCAGAATCAAAACAAAACAGTATTGTTTTACCTTTCAAAAAATTGTCGTATGTATTAAATCAAAAAAAGCTGTCGTATATATATTAAAAAAAAAAGAAATAATATCTATCAAAAAATTACCTTTTTTAAAAAAAGGTAAAAAAAAGGCGCCAAGTACACGCTCTTGTCACAACTAAAACAAAACCGTATTGTTTTATTTTTCAAAAAAATTGTTGTATATATTAAACCTTTCAAAAAAACCTGTCATATATATTAAAACCTTTCAAAAAAAACTTGTATATATTAAAATTTTGAAAAAAGCTATTATATATACTTTCTACAAAAAAATATGGTATCAGGAAATGGCACCAAGTGGGACTAAAGAACTATGAAAAAAGTTGTACACTATTTCTATAAAACTCTTCTATAAAACTCTTGTACATTAAGCTGTCGTATATATAATTAACTATATTATATACTATACTTTTTAATTTTACTATACTTTTTAACTTAATATCTTTTTATTTTGATTAAATTTTTTATATTTTTTCATTTTTTAATTAAATATTTTTATTTTTTAAATATTTAAAAAAATTTTTTTATTTTAATTTTTTGTTTTTTTATTTATGTATTAATTTTTTTATAATATATATAGTATATATAGTATAGTATATAATATAGTTAATTATATATACGACAGCTTAATGTACAAGAGTTTTATAAAAGAGTTTTATAGAAATGGTGTACAACTTTTTTCATAGTTCTTTAGTCCCACTTGGTGCCATTTCCTGATATCATATTTTTTTGTAGAAAGTATATATAATAGCTTTTTTAAAAATTTTAATATATACAAGTTTTTTTTGAAAGGTTTTAATATATATGACAATTTTTTTAAAAGATAAAACAATACGGTTTTGTTTTAGTTGTGACAAGAGCGTGTACTTGGCGCCTTTTTTTTACCTTTTTTTAAAAAAGGTAATTTTTTGATAGATATTATTTCTTTTTTTTTTTAATATATATACGACAGCTTTTTTTGATTTAATATATGACAATTTTTTGAAAGGTAAAACAATACTGTTTTGTTTTGATTCTGATAAAATTGACTGGAAATTATAAATGTTGAAACTAATTTAGGATCTGTCAAAAAAGCACACGTTTTAGAACTTTAGTATGATTTGTCTAAAATAAATAAAATTAAATACCAAAGTTTAATATTTCTGTTCTATGTATCCTAAATTAATTCCAACAATATTTATAACTTCCAGTCAATTTTAATCAGTCAAAAAAGCACACGTTTCAAGACTTTAGTATGATTTATTTAAAATAAATAAAATTAAATGTCAAAGTTTAATATTTCTGTTTTATGTATCCTAAATTAGTTCCAACAATATTTATAATTTTCAGTCAATTTTATTTTGTGTATTACAAGATTACAAGATTTCTTGTCGAGCTTATATTTATAATTTTTGTTTTTTATTTTCTATGGACATATTTTATGGACATAAAATTGACTGGAAATCATAAATATTGGAACTAATTTAGGATAATAAAACAATCTAACACATATAAAGGAAAGACTCAAATGATAACTATTAAATAATATAATAGAAAGGCATAGAGAGCCGTCGCGGGATGTTAGTGCGAAATTATAATTTTTCTTAAAGAAATTAATTTGTTAGTCTACGTGAGACAGTTAAATTTGTACACCGATCTTTGGTTCGAGATACTTAAAGTGTACGAAAATTTTAGTACATTGTTCTCACATATGGAGAATCAGTATGTATTGATAGGAATTATTGGAAAGCAAGGAAGAGAGCAAAAATATCAGGGCGCGAGTGGCTAAGCCGGGAATTGAACCCGGGTCTTCCGCTTGCCGGGCGAATGTTCTTACATCTCCTAATTTAGGATAACTACAAAAAGTATCTTATGCTATATTTTTTTTATATATAAAATATAAAATTGACTGGAAATTATAAATATTGCTGGAACTAATTTAAAATACATAGAACAGAAATATTGAACTTTGAGATATTTAATTTTATTTATTTTGGACAAATCATACACTAAAGTCTCGAATAATGTGTTTTTTTGACAGAATGTATTGTAAAATTAATTTATACAATTATACCAATCATCACTATGCCTTATAAGACCATTGTTTAGAAACTTTAGTGTATGATTTGTCTAAAATAAATAAAATTAAATATCATAGCTTAATATTTTTGTTCTATGTATCTTAAATTATTTCCAACAATATTTATAATTTCTGGTCAATTTTAATTTTGTATATTACAAGATTTCTTGTCGAGTTTATGTTTATAATTTTTGTTTCCTATTTTCTATGAATATAAAATTGACTGGAAATTATAAATATTGGAACTAATTTGGGATAATTACAAAAAGTGACTTACCATATGCTATATTTTTTTATATATAAAATTGACTGGAAATTATAAATATTGTTGGAACTAATTTAGGATACGTAGAATTGAAATATTAAACTTTGAGATATTTAATTTTATTTATTTTAGAGAAATCATACACTAAAGCTTTTTGACAAAATGTATGGTAAAATTAAAACACAACACTTATAACCTATATACATATACATTTATTTCATTTAATACATTTATAACGAATTTGATCACTCGCACTACACTGCACTACACTACTCTGGTGAACACGAATATAAAACTGGTGAACATTCAGCAGCCTTGAGTGTGCACCAGTGCAATGTAGTGCGAGTGGCCGAATTCAATATTATTCTTTTGACACATCTTCTGTAAGGTTATTTGGTAAGCGCGGCTATCTCCTATAGCGCCACTAACACAAACCTAACTACTAACATGTCAATAGCCATCTAGTGTGAAAAATGATAACTGTACATCCTAGAAAATTAATATATTTTTTGACATTTCGACTTTGGACTTTGATATGTTTATTCATAGAGCACGTAGAGCAAAAACAAGCATATTTTTATTATATATTTTGGATACGCCATCGATTGAGACTATTATCAACTCGATCGGCCCAGGCATTATTGAGTTCCGATAATCTCGGCTTTCTGGGCTCTTTGGGCTCGCGTAAAGATACACGTTCGGTCTTGCGCTGCGCGTGAACTTGGCGCGAGATACTACCGTGTCTCTTGATTAATATTAATTAATTAATACTATTACTTGACTTGACCAATTGACTACAAAACTAATGTCAAATATGACATTTTCCTAATTTCTTTGAAGTTGATGTTTTAGATTGTAATTCTGATTGTTTTTTTTTTTTTTTTTTTTTTTACTATCCACGTGAAGTTGGGGTGTTTTTTCAAAATGAGTCCCGTTGAGCGCGTTGCCTCATTCTCTTTCAAAGAAGCGCGTTGAACGCGTTGCTTCATTCTCTTTCTCTTTTACTCTACCGTAACTACCGTACTATTAAGCCTCATAACTCGAAAAGTTCGTAATAAAAAGTAACTTTATTATAGTGTTTTGAAAAGCTCTTGAAATAAGCTACAAGAATATGCAATAAAAAATGAGGAGTTCTATTTAAAAAATTTAACTTGACTTTTATGTAATCTTGCGTACTCCACTCCACTCCACTCCACTCCAAAGTCAAATTTTTATCACCATTAGGTACATTTTATTTAGCCCTACAACTTTGTCTCTTACATATTTTTTGCTATAGTTGATTGTTTTCGAGATATTTTAGGGTTTCCACACTTTTGGTAAATCCTGTATATCATATGTATATAATCTCATAAAAATTTTTTTAATTATTTAATGTTAAGTGAATTGCATTTAACCACTTCAGTGGTAAACTTTTCCGAAGAGCTTGTGCCAAAAGTGGTAAGAGTCAAAAGTTAAAATATCGAAAAAGGTGAAACACGGGTTCAAAGTTTTTCGAAAAAACTACTTTTCGAAATGGGTATGGATCATCCCCCACGCCCTGGAGGGGAGGGGGGTAAAATAGGGATAGAAAATATTAAATGGCACTATGGGTCGAGTGGAGACTCATTTGAAAGGGCTTTCCAAGACGAGAACAATGATTTTTGAAAATGTTTACTACGACCTTTCAATCAAAAGTTACGATCGTGTAAACCAAAATGTGGGGGGTCGTTAAAATATTTAACCACCTAATGATGGAGGTGAAAAAGAATTCTTTATTTCGACATTTGAAAAAAGCCTTCGTGTTCCAAGTACTATGCAAATATGTTAGAAATAATTGGTTTAAACAATTTACAGTCGTCATATTAGATTTTGCAATTTTGACATTAGATTCGAACTCAGCAGCCCAAAAAACTTTACGATATCAAATTTTATGCAAATTTGTGCAAAATTATTGGAGTTATTTAAAAATGTACACATGTGATACATTACCACGTTTTGCACTTTTTTTTTGTACATATATGATACATTACCACTCAACTGGTTAATAATCTATACTCGCGTTTAGAGATAAAATTGATATCTTGCTCGTGATGCATCCCGTAACTATGAAATCTCTACGACTATATCGATAAATCGGCCATATCACGACTTGTAATCGGGCAATTTGTTCATTCGTTCAATATATTGCACGCGAGCTCAAGTATCTTATAGCGTTTTTGATTGAACGGATTTTGATCCATCGCGGATCAATTAATCACTATTTTACTATGAATTCAAGTTTTTTATCGGCGGAGACGATGCAATGACGTCATTAATCAATCTTGAGTCGATCAAAATCCATTCAATCGAAAACGCTATTAGATCACGAGACATTTACCCATTGCTATACAACATTGGAAATTACGTCCTTCATCGGTATTGATATCTGCTCGCGAATCTCATTTATAAAATACGCGCAAAAATGACATGTAAAACATCATGGCCGTAGATGTTCTTTCGGGAAAGTTCCAATTGCGCACAGAATAAATCGGACACAACAGGTTGAATGAATCAGACACAGGTCCAATCAGACACAATAAGAAACGGACACACAGTAATTGCAATCGGACACATGCTCCGTGACAGTTTTTCTAACCTTAAAAATGTTACTTCTAATGACTTGTTGTTTTTTATGCCTCGGAATTAATCGACGATGAACAGAAATAGAGTTATGAATATAAATAAAATTAATCAAGAATTCGATTAAGATGAAACAAACTAAAAACCATGAATAATATAACTATTTTTTAAATTCATGCAAGTATTCAATTTTGTGATGTATGAAGAGAGATATGAATTTATATAATATATATTTTTTTATATAATATATATATTTATATAAATTATAATATATTATATAATACATATAGAGTAGAGAAAAAAATCTACAATAACTAGACAAGAAACGATTTTTTTGCATGATTGTTCTATGATTTTCTTCTCACTTTATATAATGTTTATTTTTTTGTACTAAAAATTAAATTAAGATATGTCGCATGTTCTTTATTAAAAATATTATTTTAAGATGTAATTTTAATATTATTTTTACAATATAAAATATTATAATATAACAAAATCAGTAGTATATTTAATTAAAATTTTCAATAAGAATTACATATTTTTATTTTTTATAGTACAATAAGAATATGTGTGCAATAATTAGTTTATAAATAATTTCAGATATCAGTTAATCAGTATATTTAATACGATATAAAATATAATATTTATTTAAAATCAACCAATTAAAATTAATTACAATTCAAGATAAAACTTATAGTTATTTTCAGTTCTAATTGAACGACAAGAATAGTGGACTTGTCTATAAATGCGATCTTTTATGAAATCTCATGGTTTCTTTTTCTGCTTTTTATGTTCATTCTTCTTTTTCATTGTAAAGTCAACGCAGCAAAGACGCATCGCGCGCTTGTTCGTGCTTTGTCTCACCTTGTTCGACCGCGTGTGACGCGCGCAAGCAAGGAGATCGATATTCATTCCGCGCGAGAGGGAGATAAATTTTTGCACGGCAACGAGATATATCCGGAAATAGGTCCGCGACAATAATAGATACCGACAGCAGCGCATGGTACCCCCCCTCCCCCCCCTCTCTCTCTCTCTCTCTCGCGCGCGCTTTTTCCCCTTTTCCTCCTGTCTCTGCGTGCATGCGTAACTAAACTAGTCTAAAAACAATTTAATTTTTTGCTTTTGAAAATTGCTGAGTATTATTGTAATTGGTATACCAAACATTATACACTTTTTGCAATTGTTCTGTGAATCATACACCTGTCAAAATCACTCTTATTCTATTAGGCATGGACTCTGCAACACCTCTAAATATATCTATTGAGATCTGGTTAAACCAAGACGTTAACAGCAGTTCTTTTAATTGCTGTAAATTGTGAACGGGGTTATCTTCCACATAAATAATAGGACCCAGAATAAGAGCAGTTTTAGTAGTACATGGAGGATCAACACAATATTAGGTAGGTGGTCATAATGTTTTGGCTCATCAGTATAGCTTGTTTCGTGTTATAATAGAATTTATATATTTACAATTAATACATAATACCATATATCTTTCTATTGAAAAAAAGAATTAGTTGGAAAAATGTAACGATATGTTTTTTTTATTCTATATTTTTAACATACTATATTTTTATATTGTACATACCTGCATATACTAAGGTGACCAACTGTCCCAAATTAGGAGGGACAGTCCCAAATTTTAACTCTTTGTTCCACTTTACAACGCGTCCCAAATTTTGTTTTAAATTAAGATGATTATGAATTGTCCCTCTTTTTTTAGAGGTACATACCAAATGCAGTTACTTAAAAAAATAATAAAGAAAAAAAATTATTAAGCTATCTAGTGAATACATCCAAAAGTACGACCGCTCACTGAGCGCTTAGTGAGCGGCTGTTCGTGATTGGTATGTTTTTATACTTTGGAATATATTTTTATAACTTTAAAGTAAGGTTATGTTTGATGGAAACGTGTTATAATATACGTTTAATTTACTATATCAATACATGATGTGTTGTTTTTCTCTTATATTAGTGTAATAAATATTAATATTAAAAGAGAAACATATAAGGGTGTTTCATAATGTCCGTGCCAACGCTCGTGTGCTGGTAGAGTGCGGTAAACTGAATAGAAAAGTCCTTTACCGTTTTGCAATTTTTGCAATAATAATTGAGATATTAATTGAAAAGGATTGACGAATAATCACGCGTTGTGCGCGGCTAGACCATGGGCTGTACACTCTAGGCGTAACAGCAACAAGGATCGCATGGCAACGAAAGATGACAACGCAAAATACTCCTGCTCTCGCCATGCGTTATTATTTTTCGTTGCCGTGCGATCCTCGTTGCTGTCACGCCTAGAGTGTACAGCCCATGGTCTAGCCGCGTACAACGCGTGATTATTCGTTAAATTATATATTATTGATATATCATATTGTTTTATTTATTTTTCAGATCAAAATATAATTTTAAAATTAGAACTTTACATAAAATAAAGAAAGAAAACAGGAATCAAAAAAGAAAATGTGTGTTTAATGATAAACTGAAGAAAGAATTTCCCAGTTTTAAATTATTTAAATCAGATTCACAATTTGATTTACAATGTAATATTTGTTCAAGACAGTTTTCAATTCAAGGAGGTGGACGGTACGATATTACAAAACATATTTCATCGGAGAAGCATAAGAAATATTT
This sequence comes from Linepithema humile, assembly GCF_040581485.1. Lineage (NCBI taxonomy): Eukaryota > Metazoa > Arthropoda > Insecta > Hymenoptera > Formicidae > Linepithema > Linepithema humile. Next base: position 11,348,750 of record NC_090130.1, on the reverse strand, counting down.
GAATATTGCAAGTTTATCCTCAAAAGTATCAGATTATTTTAGAAATTATCAATTTGGTGATCAGAAAGAATGTTTAGCTGTTAAAGAAGGCACCTTTGCATATCATAATATTATGCATTGTCAGAGTTTTCGTTCGATGGATTGCACGTCAAAAATTATAAAAAAGTTTTTCGAAAAAAAATTTGCATTGCGTAGAACAGGGCTCGGAATTATTTCATCTTTTCGGCCGATTCTCGTGGTACACGCCTCCTTTTCTCTCTTTACCGCGCGCGCGGCAGCCGCTAGGGCCAGCGCTGCCGAGCGTTAGGAGCGGCGCTATCCGATTAATGTTAAAAAAATTTATTAAAAATATTTTTTTCCTCAATAGCAATAGTACCTCATGGGTGACGTGGAAATCTATTGAAATATTTTCACATAATAAATTTAAAAATAAAAAAAATATTTTTAATAAATTTTTTTAACTTTTAATGATCAAGGGAGAAGAACCTAACATTTATCGAATAGCGCCGCTCCTAACGCTGGCCCTAGCGGCTGCCGCGCGCGCGGTAAGAAGAGGAAAGGAGGTGTATACCATAAGAATCGGCCGAAAAGATGAAATAATTCCGAACCCTGGCGTAGAACAAAGCGTGAAGCAATTATAACAGATGTATTTTCTCCATTAGCTAAAAATCAAATCAAGGAAGATCTAAATAAGTATAACTATATTACTATATTCTCAGATACTACAAATCACAAGGATATCAAACTATTTCCAATTTTAGTACAATATTTTCATTTTGAAAAAGGGATACAAATAAAACTTCTGAAGATGTTATCAATTACTCAGGAAACAGCTGAAGTGTTATCTAACGAAATTATAAGATGTTTTAATAAAGAAAATATAACAGAAAAATTAATTGGAATATCTGGAGACAATACTAATACTAACTTTGGAGGCAAAGAACGAAAAGGTCGAAATAATATTTACAAAAGAATAATTAATCATGTTAGAGGTAAAAATATTTTTGGAGCTGGCTGTTGTTGTCATATATTAAATAACACTATTCAAACTTCAGCGGATACATTGCCTGTTTCCATTGAATTAATTATAATTAAAATATTGTCATTTCCACATATATACTGTACGATCTTCAAAACTTGCTGAAATATGTGATAAGAAAATATTAGACAATGCCAGAACAAGGTGGCTATCTCTAATGCCTTCTATTGAAAGGTTATTAAAATTATATAAAACCTTAAAACAATACTTTTTGAAAGAAATTGACAATTGCTCATTAATATTGAAAGAATTTTTTAATAATCCACTGTCCAAAGTATGGTTACTGTTTATTCATAGTAAAGCTGCTATCTTTCAGAATGCAATACTAAAAATTGAACGATCAACCGCAACAATTATGGAAATATATGATGTTATTATTGATGTAATTGATAGTTATAGATATTGATTACAAGAATCATTTAAACAGTTAAGTGTTAAGGCTCAACTTGCTCAGTTAACTGAATTTGATAATTTGCTGTTTAAGAAACATTCAGAAATTTTTTATATTATACAATTTGTATAAATTATTTAAATTCTTGGACTGGCCATCTTAATATATAAAGTCAAATATTTTTCTTTTTTCATTATTAAAAACTAAAATTGAATGAAATAGTGTTCAAGAAACGATTCAAATGTTGGGAAAAAAATATTCATTTATAAAAATTGATGATAATATTTTAATTAACAAAATAAGAAGAGTAAATATGTATGTTTCTAATGACAAAATAAAAGATTGGTATGATAATAATAAAAAAGTTGATCAACGATGGATTGAAATATTTCAACATTTTAGTCTGCAGCACATTGACATTAAGAATTTGAAAATACTCATTGAATTTGGCTTATGTCTTCCAGGGACAAATGTCTGTGTCGAACAAGGTTTTTCTTTAATTAATCAAATATGAACTCCTGAAAAAACACAATTATTAGTAAAAATAATGGAACTGTGAACTCATAATAAGTGTGAAATATAATTTTCAACTATCGTGTGAAGAATTTTATGATATTTTATTTTAAAAAACCCAGATATTATTCATAAAATACATTCAGTAGAAAAGTACAAGTTTAAAAAATAAAATGTGATCTCGTAACTTGATCCTTTTATTTTGTAATTTTTGTTGTGATCTCATGTGATGTTATACATTAAGTGTTATTAACAAAGATAATAATATAATATTGTTCATGTTTCATTAATAATTATAAAAAAATGTTTAAAATTTAATTACGACAATTAATATTGAATTTTTTTTTAAATGTCCCTCTTTCTCTTCTTAAGGAGTTGGTCACCTTAGCATATACATGTATTGTAAAAGTATTTTATCTTGATTAAAGATCGGTTGCATATTCAAAAGTCAACAATCACGCATCATTTTCATCATTCCTTACATCAAAGTCGTATTTGTATCGCATAAACGTTTTGTAATGCAATCAAAATACACACATAACTCGTTTTGATTAACCAGTGAATTTTCGTGATTAACTTTAAGTAATGTGTTTATAAATTTCAATCACGTTTTTTCAATGTTACGTTTTTCAAGTAATCGAAATTATTATAATCCTCATGAATAAAAATCATGCAAAATAGATTCAGTCGCCAAAGACGAATCCATGTGTATTGATTCGAATATCGAGAATACACACCACAGTGTCACTCTTGTTAATCGGTAGGACAGCAATGTTGAATATTAATTGACATTGGCAATGTCGTCCATTCAATAGAATATTCATCTGTTTCGGGAATGAATCAGGGAATACCCTGAGACTACATTAGAATCAGAAGAGAAAAAAGTAGACAAGCGTCCTTGTCGATCAAATCCTCAAACGAGTTTTATTAAAGCTATCACCACTTCCACGGAAAAAAAATTTAACTGTCACAGCTAAAAACTAGGTCCTGTAACTAAACTTCGCTTGTATTATAGGGACACCTAAAGTTGTTGTTGCGAGATCTATTTTTATTAGCTGAAAGGCTTGTAACTGTGGCAGCTAAAGATTTAGCTGCAGTACACACTGCAGAAAATAGCTATGGCAATATGCATAACAACAATTAGTTGTGACGCGCACATTGTTTAGCTGTTAGAGCTGTAAGTTTTGGTATCATTGTTAATATTTTAGCTATGTCAGCAAATCTATCCAAAATGACGTTTATATTCGAGGTTTGTCCCACAGCTAAAATAATATCAATGGCAGTGAAAATGGTATATATAAACGGTAGCTATAATTGATAGTTAAATAATTTTATTGACTTATGGAGGCTAAAAAATATAAGGAAAAAGTAAAATCACACATGCAAAATTATATTTTTATATTTACCTTCTTTATACATATATGAGTACTAATTCTTATTATACATAACTAATACACTAAAATACAAAATTACGCCGATATACATTGCAAAAACAATTTTGTTGAAAAAAGTATTATAAGTGTATTGTAAAAGAGATTACTTAGTATTACGAAATTATATTTAATATTATAAGTACTTAACAATAACGCATATAACGTGTGTGCTCTTTTCATATAAAATTAATAAATAAAAAAATATACTTATTTTAACATAAAATATCTTCATATAAGATATATGGTATTGTATTACACACACAAACATGTAAACAGACTCAGGAAAGTATGACATTAGGTGAAAAGTAATATCACACAGGATGATGTAAAATAATATATCGCTCACCAGTTGCCATAGTATAAATGAACAAAGGAAAAGGATCCAATAAGTCTTCATATTTAATAAAAATCCACTTAGTACTTCGTTCTACTTCAAAACCACCAATATCACAATTAAGGCCCATATTTAGAACAGAGGAACAAATAAAAAAAAGATTATTTTGATGAAGAATAATGTGTTGAATTTCTGCAAAAATAGGACAGGAATTTTCGTCCGTTCCACAAACCAATACCATTTTGGATTGATACCGAGTACCTTTATAATTAACACAGTTTGTAATAAAAGAATATGGATCACGAAGTATATTAGTTGGCAAAAATGGTGCAAAATAGTTAAAGCGATCGTGTTTAGTAATATTAATATTTCCTGATCCTACTTCAAAAGTTGGAATAATACTTTCCTGAGCCATTAGTTTATAACAAAACGAAAGTTGATAACGAGTAGCAATGGAAAAAGCAATATTTTTTCTTGACGTTATAACTTTAGCAATTTTCTTAAGAGCTTTATGAAATCCTTCAAGCCTCATCGCAGATAATAAAATAAGTGGACCAGATTGCATCATGACGCGTGAATAGTGAACAAGATGATGATGTTTTGGTTTTAAACGTTCGTTCGTGCATTTCATATATTGGTTATGGTGTTCCAAAACTAATACTTTAAATGCAGATGCAAAATCGTCTGACACTGATCTACTTTGCAAAAGTTCAAGAATTTCTTTTAATAACAAATACAATTTCCAAAATGGATCATTATATGATTTCACACGATGTCCAATAATAACACCGAAAAGTCTACAAAAGATAAACATTTCTGAGGCTGTCATTTTTAGTTTGCTTTTTGTTGCAAAATCATTATCAATATAAGGTGGTTTATTTTGTACACCAGGACCATAATGAAACATTTGCACACTGTGATTGAGATTTGACAAGTTAAAATCACCGATGTCAATAAAATGACTTATTATTGAAATCATATCATAGTAAGCAATACCTTCTAAAACATCATGCATGATGTCAACATAAGCATTATCAGTCACATGAAATGAATTGACTTCATTAAAGACGCATTCTTCTGTAATTCCAGTAAGTGAACTATTTTCTAAGGCTAAATCAGTTACATAAGATGTATGTGTTCTGAGAACAGTTTCGTCTTCAAGACAGGTAGTTCCACAAAGAGTGCGATGTAATTTGCAAAATCTACATGCATAGTTAGCACGAAAACTTTGAAGAAAACCACACATAGCATGGAGTCCTAAATTGTCGCCAAATAGTAAACCTAGTACAAAGTAGATTTTATGGATATTACCGTTTATAGTAACTGTTATCCCGTTTTGTTCTAAAAAATTAAGCTCCTCAATCAAAGGTGCAAATATTTGTTTGTTCCCAAATTCTTTTCGGTCTTCAGATTGAAACAAGAGAACTAAGAAAATATTCTCCAAACGAGATATGCATTCAGGTGGCAGACAGGGTACGTAACAATATACTCCTCCAAGAGCAGCACTATGAGATCCCAATGGATTCCCAATCGTTATAATAAATAAAAAGTGGTAAAACAGTAGCATTACTGTCAACGTTTTTTCTCTTCTGACACCAAAGTTTAAATTGAATAAAGTTCTTTACACTATCTGAATCTTTAAGTGAATTAATGTAATGCATTGTAGCAGTAAATGCATCAGGCAGTTCAAAAAATTTTTGTAATACCTGTCTCAAAGGTATGAAATAACTATAAACGTCTTTAACTTTTTCAACAAGAAATGATCCAGTATCTTTACATACCCTTCTGTTACCTATGCAATACTTAATAGGAGCTATATAATTAGTAGAAGACTTAAAATATTTAACACGTTGGTACTCATTCTGAAGATGGTTGAATGAATGTTTTAGACAATCCAATATTGATGTTATATCTTTCATTGTTTCAGAACCAAGTGTATTTAAGTGTGAAACAATTTTTTCTTTTAAAATGGAACTATGGCCACTTATCAGAAATATAATATCATCAATAATGGATTGAATATGGTTTCGTGGGATTGAAGGTTTATTATATAATTTTACAACAAAAGCATTACTGCGATCTTTTATAATAGAATCATTGTCAGTAAGAGTTATTTCACGCAAATAATTTTTGGCACCAATTTCTGTTGATAATATATCAGAATTACTTGTATTAATCTGGTTAATACATTCATTAAAAATTTCAGCGTTATTACAATCAATACGATGTTCATGAGTAGACTTAATAGTAGACCAAGCAGGAAAATTATGATTAGGTCCAACTAAATGTTTTCGCAATGAATTTCGCAACGACCATTGTCGATAACATCCATTTTCACCACATTTAAAAACTGTGAATGAATGAGCACGATGTTTAAAATCAAAATGCATAAATAAACCATTGACAGATGTTTCTATTTTTTTACATAAAAAACACTTAGGCATGACGCTAATGAAATACTTTTGGAAAAAAGATTTATAATCTTTTGTATTCTTTAATCAAAGCAAGAACACTACAAGTGAGTTGAGAGTTATGCTTATCCCACAAAGTTTCAAAATTGTATACAGCTCTTTGCAAAAACATGAAGAGTTGCCTTATTTCGAGAGGATATTCAATATTTAGAGCATTACATATTTTAAAAACGAGGTCTACCTTTCAGTGGTGTTTCTACTTCATATCGCAAGTTGTTGATTACAACAAAGCACTGATGAATTTCATCAAAGCTGGGACCAACTATCACTGTAATGGGCTGCGAGGTCACACCAAATGATCGCAATTTTTTCGTACGCTCTTCTAATCTTGCATCCAAATCAGTAATCGTCTGCAAAATATTAACGTATTTTTAGAATAATATTAAAATAATTAACTTATAATATGGTATATAGGCTTTAATTCAACAAAAAATGCAACATAAAAAAAGAAAGATTGAAAAGTAAAATCAATTTAATTGTATATTTACCTTCACATGTAAAAGAAATGCTTCTTTACATTCTTTCCTAGAAGGTCTCCAATCTCTTGGTTTACCTTTTTTAATCGTGATTACAGGGAACAAATGAGGCATTAACGATATAATTGCAACTTTGGTGCCCTCTATAGAAATATGAATAATTATATTACAAATATAATCATAATATATACATATCATAATAGCAACATAATATATATATATATAAATATATTACAAAATAAGTTGAATATAATCGCTACACAATATCACTGTAAAATGAGACATTATTAAAATCTTACCAGGTGTCAAAACATTATCCAAACGCTTTTTAGCTTTAAAATTCACTCTGTCAGTTATAAATTCTGATAATTTTGACCAAGCAATATAAAGTTTTAAACCGTGTTCTGGATGTAATATTTCAAAATCTTGTTCCAGCTTAAAATAAAACATATATTTCTGTATAATATATGTTAATAAAAAGGTGCTCTACATTATCCGCGTATATAAAGCGCACACTAGATTCAACTAAGTTTATTTGTTTTCTACATGATTTTTCTTATCTACATTATTTTTGGTGTTCTATGTTTCTTCTTCTGATTTTATGTAATGTGTGCGCTGCTGAATAAAGTTTCTTTAAAAATAAAGACTAATTATTACGTTTAACCGAGTAATCAACAGGTTATGGGCCCAGAGAAGCTTGAAACTGGGACAATATAGTTTTTATGATTGAAGTATTGAAAAAGATTGAATATTCATAAGAAATTAGTTGCTGGACGTGTATAAGGACATCGTGCTTTTAGACAAAGAAAAATGTCGGACAAAGTGTTGTATAACCTACCGACTCTCACGGTAGAGTCATATCAACGATGGAAATTTGATGTTCAGGCAGCTCTAGAATCAACCGATCTACTTGGATACGTTGATGGATCATTGATATCACCAGTGCTGAGAGCCGATAATTCTAATGCTGCAGCAGTAACGGAATGGAAAAAACAAGATGCAAGAGCACGCTTAGTTATATCTTCTAGTCTCGATGAGGAACATCATACAGCTATTCGTGGCAGTGCATCCGCTGCTGAGATGTGGAATACAATCAAGACGTTGAGAGAACAGAGTTCGCAAACTAATAAGTATCTTGCACAACAAGAATTTCACCAATACAAGTACACGCCAGGTATGAGTATCTCAGCTTATTTTTCTGGTTTGTCAATCATCAGGCAAAAATTAGAATCAATACAGGAAACGGTAAGTGATGCGACGATGATTGCAAAAGCTATAAACGATTTGCCAAAAGAATACAATTTTTTTAGACAATCGTACCGCATCTCGGCGGCGGCTGGAACAGCTCTGACACTAAAAGACATTCAAGCGCAATTACAGATTGTGGAACAAGATATACAGAAAGGCGATGACACCGGTAAGGAAACAGGTGAAGCTCTGATAACGAAAGGTTCTGAAAAATACAAAAAGCGTGACAAGAAATTTGAAAATAAAGAAAACAAAGAAAAACGGAAATGCTGGATTTGTGGAAAACAGGGACATTTAAAGCAAAATTGCAAATTTAATAAGAGCAATGATATATCGAAATCTGAACAAAAGGGGCTGATTATAAATGAAGGTGATATCAGTGACAAAGACTGGAAAGGAGACTCCGGATGTTCAAGTCATATGGCTAGAGACAAAGGTTTCTTTGAAAATTTGGAACTATTTACAAATGACATGCCTATTACGATTGGAAACGGATCAAGAATGGCAGCGAAAGGACGAGGAACAATTAATGCGGAACTCTACAATGGCACAACGTGGATTAAGCGACAACTTTTAAATGTACTATGGGTACCTAATCTATGTGAAATAGGTTTGATCAGTCTAGGAGTACTAACAGATCGCGGATTTAAAGTTGAGATGAAAGATAAAAGTCTCAGAGTCCTAGATAATAAAAAGGTAATTCTAACTGGAAATCGAAATTATAACAACTTATACAGTTTAAAAATACGCATGATAGAACAAACTGCACACATTGGAAGTATAAAGTTATGGCATGAGAGACTTGCTTATGTTTCGCCTGGCACTGTATTGAAAATGGAAAAATCAAACATTGTGAAAGGAATGGAGAAAATGGACACCAAAGAAAAATTTTTCTGCGAAGGATGTACATACGGAAAAATGTGCAAACAACCGTATAAGTCAAAAACCACAAAATGTAATGAAATTGGTGCGGTAATACATGCAGATGTATGCGGAAAAATGGAGGTTGAATCTTTAAACAGATCTCTATACTACGTAGAATTTAAAGATGAGGCAAGTCACTATACCAAAGTTTACTTCATGCATACCAAGGATCAAGTTCTAAAAAGATTGAAGCAATTTGTTGCAGAACAACGTGCAGAAACAGGTAGAATTATGAAAACATTCTTTAGCGACAATGGAAAAGAATTCGACAATGATGGTGTAAAGGAATTTTTGCTAAATCATGGAATCAAGCATCAGACGAGTGCTGCTTATAATCCTCAGCAAAATGGGCGTGCTGAACGTGAAAATCGTACCCTGGTTGAACATGCGAAGTGTATGATTCATGCTAAAGGATTACCGAAGAAACTCTGGGCAGAGGCGATAAATACGACAGTCTATGTACTCAACAAGGTTCCAGTCTCCGGAAATGAAATAACGCCCTATGAACAATGGTTCAAGAAGAAACCGTCGGTCAAGCATTTGAGAGTTTTTGGGACTACCTGCTATGTTTTAATACCACAACAGTTCAGAAAGAAATGGGAACCTAAGTCAAGAAAGGGAAAACTTGTTGGCTACACAGATACAGATAAGAACTATAGAGTATGGTATGAAGACAAGGATAGAATCGATGTCGTAAGAGACGTAAAGTTTGACGAAACATCCGAATTAAAAGGCACAGTTACCATCTCATTAGACATGAACATGCAACAAGAGGAAGAAGAGGAGACCCCAGATAAACATAAACTTGATGATTCCGAAGATTCACATGAAGAGGAACCAGGTGAACAAGGAGAAATTGAGACACCAAAAACGAGGAAGACAATCTCGAATGCTACTAGAAGTGAAGAACAAGGAAAAAGAAAACTACGAGATCGATCTACTCTAAAGATGCCAGATCGATACTGTGAACAATGCTTCTTAATGACAACTATACCAACTAACTATAATGAGGCACTTGAGTGTGAAGAAGCAGCAGAATGGAAAAATGCAATGAATGAAGAGTATAACAGTCTACTTCAAAACAATACCTGGGAACTAACGGATCTACCAGAGAATAGAAAAGCAATAAAGTCAAAATGGGTCTATACAATAAAGGAAAGACCGAAAACGAGTCTGAGATACAAGGCAAGGTTAGTGGCGAAGGGTTATTTACAGAAACCTGGTATAGACTATGGAGAAATTTTTTCACCAGTTATGAAGATGGACTCCATACGTATAATCCTGTCACTTGCAGCATTTTATAAGCTTGACATTGCCCATTTTGATGTTAAAACTGCTTTCTTATATGGAGACCTAAAAGAGAAACTTTATCTGGAACAGCCTGAGGGTTTCTGTGATGGAACTGGAAAAGTCTGCAGATTATTCAAAGGACTCTATGGATTAAAACAAGCATCAAGGGCATGGAACAACAAATTACATGGCTTCTTGACAGAATTTGGTTTTCAACAGGTAAAGTCAGATCATTGCGTATACTTCATGAAGAATCGTGAAATCATTGTCATCCTTGGTATCTATGTTGATGATGGTTTACTGTGCTGTAACTCAGAGTTGATAAAGGATGAAATACTTACCTATTTAAAGAAACTCCTCGAGATTCAGGTGGAAGATGCAAATTGTTTCGTCGGACTGGAGATAGATAGAGACAAAAGCAAAAATACTCTAAAAATACACCAGAAGACATATATAAAGAGGATTCTAACCCGCTTCAACATGTTGGATTGCAAGACCATAGACACTCCTGCAGATGCCAATGTCAGACTAAGCAAACCAGTGGAAATTTCAGATGAATTGATGCCTTTTTTCATATAGAGAAGTCGTCGGCAGTTTAATATATTTAATGACAGGCAGCAGACCAGACATTGCCTTTGTAGTAAGTAAATTGAGTCAATTCATTGAATGCCATGATAAAACTCACTGGACAGCAATCAAGAGAATCTTGCGATATCTGAAAGGCTCAATAGATGTCGGAATCACTTATACTGCAAATGGAGACAATACTCTGCGAGGATACTGCGACTCTGACTATGCAGGTGACATCGATTCTAGAAGATCAACTTCTGGATACATTTTCATGCTGAACGGAGGAGCTATCTCATGGAGTTCAAAGTTGCAAAAGACAGTGGCTTTGTCTACAACCGAAGCTGAATATATTGCTCTTGCTGAGTCTACCAAGCAATCGCTATGGCTTGGACAACTATTGACTGATTTAGGTTTGGTTTCAGATCCGATTTCAATACATTGTGACAACCAGGGAGCTCTGAAATTGGTTAAGAATCCTGAACATCACCAAAGGACAAAACACATAGATGTGAGATATTACTTTGTAAGGGAGGCAGAACGAGAAGGACGGATTGCAGTCAAATATCTGAAGACAGAAGATCAACTCGCAGATATACTTACGAAGCCACTTCATAGACCACGTTTTAAATACTGTTTAAACTTAATTCATTTATATGATAATTAGAGCAAGAGGGCATGTTAATAAAAAGGTGCTCTACATTATCCGCGTATATAAAGCGCACACTAGATTCAACTAAGTTTATTTGTTTTCTACATGATTTTTCTTATCTACATTATTTTTGGTGTTCTATGTTTCTTCTTCTGATTTTATGTAATAAGTGCGCTGCTGAATAAAGTTTCTTTAAAAATAAAGACTAATTATTACGTTTAACCGAGTAATCAACAATATATAACATTTTATTTGATTTTATATAACATAATATATATATATATATATATATATTTACTCACTATATTATACTCACTATATTATACTCACTAATAGATAACCTAATGGATCAGAGAGAGCTGGAAACTGATCTATATACTCATAACAAGGCTGACTATTAGTTATAAGATCTTGAACTCGTTTTTTTGAAATTTGAGACCAATATGTAGTGACTTTTTGCCATGGTCTAGAATTATTCTTCAGCCATAACAAATATTCTTCATAATTAGCAATGTCATCGTCACTCAACTCATCTATAAAAAACGCAATAATAAATATTAATGATACTCTTCATTTTACAATAATTTGTTATCACATAGGTACACATACAGAACATAAACACAGACATGTACAATATATACTGCTGATATAAATATCACTAAATTCATTTTTCTCGCAATATATTTAAACTTTTCTCAGTAGAACTTACTTTCAGTCACAGCTGTTACAACAGGTATAGTAGACTTTAAAGATAACAAACCAGCTTTGATAAGTTGCCTTCGTGTGGAATAGTATTTTGTGATTATTTTACCTCTTCCTTGTGACTCTCCTTTCTTATTCTTTATATACCAGACACTCTGCAAGAACAAATAATGTTAACAAAATAATTACAGACCAAAATAGCAATATGTAAATTGTACATTTATATGTTTATTTTTGTTATTTATATATACATTGTGGCGGCTCACCGCCACACCGCTGCACTGACGCGGTATAATACACCGCGGCGCCGCTACGCGCCGCAGGCCTTCTACCAGTTACAAGCTTGCGGACCCACCGCCAGGTTGCGCAGGCGGTGAAGAGCCTTCTCGCGATCAAGCTTCGATCGACGAGATATAAAAGAGCTGCTCCGCAGATCTTTCCTCACTCACTCGCTTCAAGGCGAGCTCTCTCCAGGGCCCTTGAACTGAGTCGTACTCTGCCTCGGCAGAAGCTAACCAGAGACACATAGTCTCGCAGTTTTTCTCACGCTGCCTCGCAAGGCGCGTAAAAAGAAAACAGAGTCCCAGCATCGGCCGCACATCTCAACCAAGCGGCCCGCGGATACTCCACTTTCGCCGTCACCTCCTCAGTCTCTAGTGTGGAAATTAATCCCACTAGAGTTCTGCGTCCGGTTGACTCGACCACCAAGGGACACGCTCACACAAGGCGACATCCGAATTCGGAGACCTCTCTCTCCTCGGTACACGGAGCAATCCGCAATTCCGAGAGCCGAGACGGTTGCCACCACCAGCACATCAGAGACTCGATCCATCGCAGTACAGACTTCACCGCTCAGAGCCTGCTCAGAGAGCAGTTGTCAGACGGAAGACCACTTCCCGAACGGAGTTCCACCGACGCCGGGAAAGGGGCTGCAACGAGCTAACTCAATTGAACCGTCCTTTTTAGGACCCGTTCAACACACTAAGACGCGGCCGGTAATTCCTTACCGCGCCCGTCAATTTTTCTTTTGATTCTCGGCCTTACACTCTTGCCGAGAAAGCGCCTCTGGCGCACTTAATCAAAGCAAACAAAAACTTGTACTTTTACTCTACTTCTCTGACGAGGAAAAATAAATTATATTTTTCTAAGAAATTGGTCTCAATATTTCAACCAAGTCGAACACAATTCTTTAGGCAATACGCCTATATACATATTTTATTGTTTTATTATTATTATTAATGTTATTATTACTGTATTATACACGAACTAAACTTAACTTACCTTTTCTTCAGTAGGAAATAATTTTTGTACTTTTTTGCTTAAAAATAATGCTCTGCTGCTTGTAATACTGCAGTTTATGTTAGGTGACAGCTCATTACTAACAATTAGTTTTGCAAGCTTATTTCGCATATCATTATTCAACCTTTTTTCTTTTTGGTATGAACTTAGCACCAATAAGCCTTCTTCAGATTTTTTTAACACAGCTTCAAGATTCTGCAATAATAAACACAATAATAAGAAACATAACAAATTTAAATATTTTTATTTTAATATATTCTTCTTACATATTCATCATCAGTCAGATGTCGTTTCACCCCTAATTGATTTTCTTTATTTTCAAGTAATACATCTAGTCAGAAAAGTTATTATTATAATAATAGTTAATATTAAACATATATATAATTAGATTAAGATTAACATAAGAATGTTCTGTTCTCACCATTAAGTTCACTAGTAGCGACAGAGACATTGTCCGAAATACTCTGCTGAGTTTCAGGCAATGATTGTAGATAGTATATAATATCTTGATTGTGTATATTGCTCTCTATATTTTTCTGCTTTATAAGATTTTCTACTTGTTCTTGTTGTGCAGCTAGTAACTGTTGTTCATGATTAATTGTATTAGAATTTTCTTCCGGATATAACTGTTGAATCTTGGCAAACATTTATATCAATATATTAATGTTATTTATATGGTAAGGTAGATTGCCTTACTCGACAAAGTAATGTGAAGAAAAGTAGAATGTTAAATGAATACCTCTCTTTCATTTAGATATTGTTTTACAATACTTTGAACAATACTTGAAATTTTCTTCGCGGTCCTATGTTTGGGATTAAATTCTTAAGATCTTCTTCCGTTAAAATATTTAATTGATCTGCTTTAATTTCTTGAGCTAAAATTAAAGCAAGTAGAAGATAAAAAAACATGATATATTAGAGAATAGAGAAAACATGAAATATTAGACAGCGCAATATGTATCAATAAAACTATAAATTTTCTTAATCACTCGCTAAACGATAAGACTTAACCATTCCAAGTAGCAAGGGTACATCATTTGACATCATAATAACGTCATAAGGACTTTACTACCTGGGAAAGAAAATGGACGTAGGAATATCTGGACCGAGCATATTTCCGCAGGGTTGAAGCTTGAGGGAAAAGAAGGGATATGATTAATCAAGATGACGATGACGATTAATTATACGAAATAACGATATGGTTACGTATTCCGTATTCATGTACGAAATACATTACCTTAAATCCCAACGATGGCTCGGTTAAAATCATGTCAATGGGACGTAAAAATAGATATATCATGTGTTATATGTACGCAAAATCTCATCAATCAAGATAGTTACAATGGATTTTCCCTTCATTCCTCAGATTTCACTCCCCTCATCCAAACGAGTCCAAGTTATACGTTACTCTTATCATTTTTATCAAAAATAAATTGACTTACTTACCTGTAAAGTTCGCTATTATTTCAGGAGAAAATCCCCATTTCGTTAATAAATTATACGTACTACACGCACTTGTGCTCGACATGGTCTCAAAAACAAGCTTCGAAAGACAAGGACAAAACGTTATACCTTCGATGTAGCACGTAGCACGTAGCACTGCGTATCACCGCTGCGTCACTATCGCGCCGTCGATGTTCTTTTTAAAAAGCGCGTATTTTCAATCGATTGATATATTGGCTTATCTTGTGCGCCTAAGACATTCCGATATTCATTGCCAGTTCAAAAGTCGATGGCACACGTAACGTGAAATGTATCATTGTTGAGCAATACTTATATGCCTTTGCTAAGTAAGATATATCAGATAGCTATGACAGCAAACCTTTTTTGTATAGTAGCAAATTTGATAGCAAACATAGTTTCAGCAAATATGGTTTGCTATGGCAAAGACAATTTTCTTTTCCATACATGTATCAGGTAGCTGAGACAGTTAACTTTATGTTGCTAAATAAAATGACTGTAACAGACATGCGATCATCTACAAATTTTGCTACTATGCCGACGTATTAGCAACAGCAGCAAATATTTGTTATATAGTAGCGATTTTGGTTGTTACAGCAGCAAATACAGTTTCAGCAAACCATGATTAGTTGTGGCAGCAGCAATTTTTTTTCCGTGATCCCCATTCTCTTCCCTTGCAGACTTATTTCTGGACGGAATTTCCGGACGAATCGACAAGAGCGCATCGATCGATCTACCTCTACGAGAATTTTCTCCCATGTCCGTGTATATTTTCGTTCTTACAACATTTGCCGTCGTTGCATATAGAAAATTCGATTAAACGAATGAAAACGCAAAAAGCATTTCGAGTAGCAGCCATCAAAATTCGAGAAAAGTTACGTGAAATGTGACGCATAAAATGCATCGCGTGTGCGAATGTCTCGCTTGGCGTTAACTGCACCGCATTAATTCCAATCTAGGATTCTTTTTCAGAAAGATAAAATTTATTATTTTTTTTTTTTTTAATTCTTATAGTAGCTGATTTTTGACAATGGTCAAATAAATCTAATTTATAGTTTGCATGTAATTACAATCTTTTTAATTTCGCTATTTACATTCCCCTCTGATACCGATAACCTTCTTCTATTAAGTCATCTCCGTTTTCTCCCTAAGCCTTTTTCCGACTGTCGACGAGAGGATCAAAGCTTTGTTGGCGCGTTGGCCGGAAGACCGAGCAGATTCAAAGCATTAGTATACGGCTCGATGAAAGAGAGAGAGACAGGAGAGGGTGGGAAGGAGGGAGAGGGAGGGGAGAGGGTGAGAGAGAAGGGGGAGTTTACTTCATGCTATAGCTTTTACGTCACCCCCCGCCCCCCCCCCATAACTGAAATTGCTTGCGTTTTTTTTTGCCCTAGACATATAGCTAAAATTTTTAAATTGTTATACGCAGAATTTTTTCAACCGCCTTCAACAATTTTATTAACATATACAGGCCGATCTTCTTTAATTAATTTCTCATTAATTATTGCGAAAATCGCAAAACGGTGGAGGATTTTTCTACTCGGTTTAACCCGTTCTACCTACACCCGAGAGGTGATTCAACAATTGTCGGACACCCTGTATTGTAATTTGTAACATTATTTAATACAATACAATTTTATTAATTATATCAAATTAACATTGAAAAATCTCAAGTTTTTTATTACTTCTAAATAAATAGAGAACAAAAATTTTCGACGAAGGCGCATGAGGCAAAAATAATTTTTTTTAAAGGAAGAAAATAATTGTCTCAAAAGTCTTCTAATTGCAAATCTCTATCTATTCTTGTTACGCGCCAATTAGATATCGCTTCAAGTTTTTCTTTTCTTATATGGGTCTTTTTTTCACGTATTTTATCGATGTTGTCAAATTAATCACAAGTATATAAGTAAAGAGATCAATTAACGCATCTGCATGGTATACCGTCACTTGCGTATTGCAAAGCAATCGTATCGACGCCTTTTCGACATTGGCCGCGTTTTGCACGCCCGTTCGCTTATCCTTGCGCATAGATTCACCGCGATTAGATCTGAGACCCCTGATATCGTTGGTATGTGAAAGTCCATTCTTTAACATTCACAATAATACGGCATAATACGGTTTACCGATCATAGAGATCTTTAAATTATTAACGATTATTTAAACCGATTCGTGCGCACTTGACTTGTATGAATATCTGAAATCGGTCGATTATCGAGACTTGTCGAATAATAAAAATTGTATATTATTAAGTTTTTCGAGAAGTATCATTATTTAAAATGTACACAACCCTACACAATCTAAATAGTTTGTGTAGGATAAATCAGAAAGATAGGTCTTGCGCAAAATTATGGAAAAAAAATTGTACAAAAAGTACAATTTCCAATAATTTTAATTAATTCAAATAATAAATACATAACACTTTGGTAATGGAATTTTAAAAACTGTTATGATATACCATGATGTATTTTTATATACCACATGTATTTTTATCAAGTATTAACCATGATAAATATTCGAATATGTTTTTCGAAATGTATATTTTGATTTTTTTTAGTTTTAAACTTAATTTATATAAAGACTAAATTTACGAATTATAAATGATATTTATATTGGTTTAAATTTTTTTTCTTGCGTATAAAACAAAGTTTAAAGTAAATTTGAAGATTTAGCACTTAATTAGCGTTGTCGAATTAAAAATGTTAAAAAGACAGATTCGTGAATCTCGATTTTAGCACGTGGATCATTTGTAAGCTTTGTTGTAGCAATTGTTTCTCAGATTTTTGGGGGTTTCTCAGATTTCAGGATTTTCAGAGTTTTTCAGATTTTTTTTATGTTTTCACATGTTTATAAAAGATTAAGTAGGAGAAGCGTCTAATTTCATATACAAAAGAATATTCTTATGTCTGCGAAATATGTCGTAAGGAGCGCGGCATTGAGCTGGCAGGGATACAAAACGCAACGAAAGTGAAGGCGAAGTCGATTCCATTTAATTGGCGAGGTCTTGCAGTACTTCAAAACGCGTTCTACGATTTTTCCCGCGTTCGCATCAAACGGATAAGGAACAAAATAAAATCAAACAATTTGACATGGCCAAGTGCAGCACAAGCAAAGAGAGAAGTAGAGCGATTTGCCGTCAACAGACTGAGATACGTCATTTGTATCAGGCAGATTACCACGTATTATCATATATTTTTGTACAGTGGTTATACAAATCATCTTTATATAATTTTTACGAATAAAGTATATTTAACATAGAAATTATTCGTTAAATTAAATAGAAGGAGGAGGGCAAAAAAATATCTTAATCATTCTGATGACGATGACTAATATATAGATACACGTTATGTATCTTTAGCTTCGGGTTATGTACTATACAGAAGGTCCAACATGCCAAGATCTCTTTTTCCAATTTTGATTTTTTCACAACTCATCCTTCGAGCCCTCTATTTTTCACGTGTTACGTTGTCAATTAGTAACCGATGGATGACTCTGTGAAAGAGACTTACAGGATATTTACTGGGAGTTTGGCCGTAAGTACCAAACTTTTTCCAAGCTCAAATGTCCCATAGCGACGTCTTTTCTTCAATCTTCTCTCGAGAAGTATATATAGATACATCATATATTCGTAACTCACGGCCTTTACATGACTCATTGTCAGTCATAGTTACTGACGGTTGGATCTCTCTTCGTTCTCTAAGCATCGTCGTGCGCGAAAATGGCTGTGAAACAACGCGTATGAGGCTTATTTTGTCCAATGTCCCGCGAGAATCAAGGCGACTTTTTCTCTCTCTTTCTTTCTCTCCTTTCCTTCAGTCCCCTCACTTCTATTTTTCTTTTGTTGTGACATTAATTTATGATGGAAATTTCGCCGACGTGTATTCATTAAATTCTCTGAAAGCGCTGTCATTCTCTATTGTCCGTGAGCTCGGCTAAAAATATGCAACGATTGCACTAGACTATTATTTTTTATATCTCTGACAAAAGTGATAAAAGTACATTCCTTCTAGTTAGCTATGCTAATTACCAATGTAAGATTGTGCAGCTTTATTACTGACTTTTCATAGTTCTGTTTGCAATTTGGTACAATATAATTTTGAGAGGCCACTTACATCAACTACATATGTTTGTATACAGAATCACGTATCTAAAGAACTTTTTTACTATTACTGTTTTAATAATAAGAAAAAAACTGCCGCAAAATGTGCATTGCATATTAATTTATTTATAACATAATCTTCTATTATGAACACAGAAATTAGATCAGGAGACGCGGTAGTGTCTCCGGCCAAGTTCAAAAAACGACACTACTAAGTCAGGAAAAGAATCTCTGGCAAAGTTCGGAAAATGACACTACTAAGTCTCTTATTCTGCGCGCACAAAGTCGACTTTTCGGGGGTTTGTAGCAACTAAAATATAAAAAATTTTATAAAAACACATAGTATATCCTTAAAGGCGGCATCGCCACGACTAATTTGAGCCAAAAAAAAATTTAAATTGGTCCAGCCGTTTCAGAGATACAAGCGGTCAAAAAGTGATGTTGGTAATGCAAAAATTAAGAAACGTCGTCTCCTTATTCTTCTCCTCTGTCCGCAGGGGCGGATGAAGAATTTACGGGGCCCAGAGTATTATCATTATCATTAAAATTTACGGGAATTTCTCGCACCAGGTGCCAAGAGTCGACGATTTCGACTTCCTCGAGTTGCGCTACGGGAATTCCTCGCACCAGGTGTCAAGGGTCGACGAATTCGACTTTCGCGAGTTGCGCTACAGGAATTTTTCGCACTAGGTGCAAAGGGTCGACGAATTCGACTTCCCCGAGTTGCGCTACGGGAATTTCTTGCACCAGGTGTCAAGGTTCGACGAATTCGACTTTTGCGAGTTGCGCTACGAGAATTTTTCGCACCTGGTGCCAAGGGTCGTCGAATTCAATTTCCCCGAGTTGCGTTACGAAAATTTCTCGCACCAGGTGTCAAGGGTCGACGAATTTGACTTTCGTGAGTTGCGCTATAGGAATTTTTCGCACTAGGTGCAAAGGGTCGACGAATTCGACTTCCTCGAGTTGCGCTACGGGAATTCCTTGCACCAGGTGTCAAGGGTCAACGAATTCGATTTTCGAGAGTTGCACTACGGGAATTTCTTGCACCAGGTCCCAAGGGTCGACGAATTCGACTTTTGCGAGTTGCGCTACGGGAATACCTCGCATCAGGTCCCAAGAGTTGACGAACTCGAGTACCCTGAGTTGCGCTACGTGCATTTCTTGCACCAAATGCCAGGGGTCAATGAATTCGACTTCCCCAAGTTGCACTACAAAAATTTCGCAAACATGAAAAAGAGAGAGAGAGAGATATGACATATTTTGATGTAAAATCTAAAATTTTTTAAAATATTTAGTTATCGATAATCTTACCGTAATATTTTTATACGCAGAATAATAAAACGAATCAATACGTGTAAAAAAACCCATTGTTATTTTGAAGAAAAAGTATGTAATTTACAATGTACTTTTTTTAACAATTATGCGTTTTCTTTACTACTTGTCATCATTCTAATCATAAAAGTATTACGGTAAGATTATCCATAACTTAATACTTTCAGAGATATTTTAATTTAAATTTTATATCGAAATATGTCAGATTAAGATATAAAATAACTCGAAGAGTATTAAAAAGAACTTCTGCAAAGTATGAAAAAGAAAATTATTATATCTTTTAATCTTGTTAATATTTTATTAATAAATAAACTGCCATGTAATAGAATTTTATTAGTATTAATGAACGAAGAACATCTCATCGACGTCGACATCGATCCAGTCGCAAAACTTATAATGTAAAATAATTTAGTTAATATGTTATTAAGTTAATATAAATGTTACATTCGAAATGTAGAAAAATAATTGAAAAATAATTTAAATTTTGTCACATAATTAATTTTGTACATTTCTGTACATTTTTATATTAACTTAATTACATATTAACTAAACTATTTTACATTACAACACGTCTTGTGTTTTATATAGCATTTAAGTCATGTGAAACAGATGTTTTATTAGTAATATTAGAAAATAACTAATTACATAAGTCTTGCGTTTAATATCACAGTTACGTTATGTGAAACATAATAAGTGTTATTTCGAATATTTTAACTATATTATTTTATGTTTAACATGTTTTTAATTTGATATCATTGTTTTTTTTCGCATATTTTGTAAAAATTTTAACAAAACCGTGATATGAAGCCAAAGATATTTTATATTAGCTATCTATGGCTTTATATCAATGGAGCAGTCAAACCGAAGACATGGTACAACAAAAAATAGTTTAGTTTGAATATTCGAAATAAAACATTTGTTTCACAGAATGTAAGTGTGATACAAAATACTTGTGTTAGAATATAAGATAATTTAGTTAATATACAACTAACTTAATATAAATGTTACATTTAAAATGTGCAAAAATAATTGAAAAATAATTTCAATTCTGTCACATAATTAATTTTGTACATTTATATTAACTTAATTACATATTAACTAAAATATTTCACATTATAACACAAGTATTTTGTTTATATCACACTTATGTTCTGTTAAACAAATGTTTTATTGGTAATATTACAAAATAACTAATAATAACATAAGTATTGCGTTTGATATCACAGTTACGCTAGATGAAACATAATAAGTGTCATTTCGAATGTTTTAACTAAATTATTTTATGTTTAACATGTCTTTGATTTGATATTATAGTTTTATTTCGTATATTTTGTAAAAATTTTAACAAAACTGTGATATCAAACCAAAGATATTTTATATCAGCTATCCATGGCTTTATATCAATGGAGCAGTCAAACTGAAGACATGTTACAACAAAAAATAGTTTAGTTTGAATATTCGAAATAAAACATTTGTTTCACAAAATGTAAGTGTAATACAAAATACTTGTGTTAAATGTAAGATAATTTAGTTAATATACAACTGACTTAAGAGGATGCTTAAGTCCTATTTTATCGACCGGTATTTTCAATTTTCTAAAAAGGGTGGCGTTTTTTATTGCTTTAATAGAATTACAAATCTTTTGGTGTAAATAAAGTACATATGCTAATCTTTCGGCAGTTGGTCAAATTTAAACCAAAAAATAAAAAAAATTTTTGAAAATTTACCGACAATGTCTCCTCAAAGAATTATATCTTTTATATCAAAATTATACTGCTTCAATCTGCAAAACAAGACCATGTGCCGAAGAAGAGCGTATGAAACAATAATAGAAAACCAAAAAAATAGAGCTTAGAGACTTATTTTCAAAACACCACCCTTTTCCAGATTTATGTAAAGCATGTGTGCAATATAGAAAGAATAAGGTAAAAAAGAGCTATAGATTAGTTCCGGGATTTTGGGATAGAGGCGCTATACAGTTTTCAGTGCTATCTGTCATATACAGAATCTTTTAGGTTAGTTATGTATGTGTTAGTTGTGCGTGTGAGTGTGTGTTTGTGTTATGTGCTACAAAACCCGGCTGAAAAAAATGGGTTGAAAACACTCTGAAGGATAAAAAAGTGTATGTATTATACATAATTTTTGCTACATTCTTGCAAACATTTATATTATTTAGTTACATACATTCATATTCTAATTTCTGTAAAATACTTTTATTCATGTGCTTTATGTGTATATATTATGTATATTATGTGCTCCATATTATGTATATTCACATCAAAGTATCTATGTAAAAAGTTAATATCATTTTGTATATTGTATAATAAATGTATATGTCATATAACTTATTTATAAAGCATGAAATACAAAGGTATTTTTAGTTTCTTGTATGTATCATTTGTAAAAAAATCTTGATAAAAAAAAACATTAATTTTGTGACTTGCAATAATTTGTTTCAATATATACTTCTTTTAAATACTTACAATTAGCTTTATTTTATGCGTTTACCTTGGTATCTAAAATACACATCAAAATATAAAATTAATTTCTAGTTCAATAAAAAAAAAACATTGTAGTCTTACACCAGAGAGGAATGGTAAAATATCATGTATATGTAATAACAAATAAATCACTTTTTCACTGACATTATACACAACTTTGCAGAAATAAATTTATTCTGTGAATTTTGAATGTGTAGTGCAGTTTAAAACACACAGTCGAAATATGTCTATATTTTTGAAATAATAGTTCTGATTTTTCATGAATCACAGTGGTTTTATAAAATGTTCAATTTTAACAGTTTTTATTGGACTGTACTTTAGACAATATTATATTTTGCCATTTCTTTCTGTTGTAAGACAAGAATGTTTCTTTTCTACTGTAATAGAAATACATTTTCGATTTTGATAGGTATTTTAAATACCAAGTTAATCACATAAAATAAGGCTAATTGTAAGTATTTAAAAGAAGCATATAATGAAACAGATTATTGCAAGTCGTAAAATTAATGTTGTTTCTTTTATCAAAATTTTTTTACAAATGATAGACACAAAAAAATAAAAATATCTTTATATTTCATGCTTTAGAAATAAAAAATATGGCATATATCATATATCATATATTGTAAAAAGAGTATACAAAATGATGTCAATTTCTTAGAAAGATATTTTGATATGAATATAGATAATATGGAGCATATAATATACATTATATATATATACATAGAGCATATGACGTAATAAAAGTATCTTACAATAAAGAATAAGACAAGCCAGAGGCGGTTTCCTCGTGGACTGGCAATATAGAATAAGACAAGCCAGAGGCGGTTTTCTCGTGGATTGGCATTAGAAAATTCTTATTCTTGTCTTCAAGCCAGAGGCGGTTTCCTCGTGGACTGGCAATATAGAATAAGACAAGCCAGAGGCGGTTTTCTCGTGGATTGGCATTAGAAAATTCTTATTCTTGTCTTCAAGCCAGAGGCGGTTTCCTCGTGGACTGGCAATATAGAATAAGACAAGCCAGAGGCGGTTTTCTCGTGGACTGGCATTAGAAAATTCTTATTCTTGTCTTCAAGCCAGAGGCGGTTTTTTCGTGGACTGGCAATATAGAATAAGACAAGCCAGAGGCGGTTTTCTCGTGGACTGGCATTAGAAAATTCTTATTCTTGTCTTCAAGCCAGAGGCGGCTTTCTCGTGGACTGGCAATATAGAATAAGACAAGCCAGAGGCGATGTAACGTCAGCTAATAATTTTTAATAAATATAGTCAGAGGCGATCTAACGTCAGCTGACCGTTTAGAAAAAAGACAGCTAAAGGCGATTTATTCGTGAACTGGCAAATTGTAAGAAATATTGTCAGAGGCGATCTATCGTGAGCTGACAATTTTTAATAAATATAGTCAGAGGCGATCTAACGTCAGCTGACAGTTTAGAAAAAAGAGAGCTAAAGGCGATTAATTCGTGAACTGGCAAATTGTAAGAAATATTGTCAGAGGCGATCTATCGTGAGCTGACAATTTTTAATAAATATAGTCAGAGGCGATCTAACGTCAGCTGACAGTTTAAAAAAAAGAGAGCTAAAGGCGATTTATTCGTGAACTGGCAAATTGTAAGAAATATTGTCAGAGGCGATCTAACGTCAGCTGACCGTTTAGAAAAAAGACAGCTAAAGGCGATTTATTCGTGAGCTGGCAAATTGTAAGAAATATTGTCAGAGGCGATCTATCGTGAGCTAACAATTTTTAATAAATATAGTCAGAGGCGATCTAACGTCAGCTGACAGTTTAGAAGAAAGAGAGCTAAAGGCGATTTATTCGTGAACTGGCAAATTGTAAGAAATATTGTCAGAGGCGATCTATCGTGAGCTGACAATTTTTAATAAATATAGTCAGAGGCGATCTAACGTCAGCTGATAGTTTAGAAGAAAGAGAGCTAAAGGCAATTTATTCGTGAACTAGCAAATTGTAAGAAATATTGTCAGAGGCGATCTAACGTCAACTAACAATTTTTAATAAATATTGTCAGAGGCGATCTAACGTCAGCTGACCGTTTAGAAAAAAGACAGCCAAAGACGATTTATTCGTGAACTGGCAGATTTTAAGAAATATTGTCATAGGCGATCTAACGTCAGCTGACAGATTTGAAAAAATACGTATTTATGTTAGTTAGCAATTTACTGCACGTGTGGTCTGTTTATATTTTATCAGATAATTTATAAGGTTATTGAACCTTTTTTCTCACAATTGAAATTCTATCGTATGGTTGAATGTACATACGAGACAAAATAGACTTATACAAGGTGTCTAATAGATAAGTTAGATTGTTAAAATATTTTATTTGAAAAATGTATGTATAATACTATATATCTAATTGGAAAAATATGTTATATGCTTTTCCTATTTTTATTCTTATGTAATTAATACAAAATAAATAAATAAGTTAATTAATTATTAAATACATACATATACATATTGAATATAGTTATTTTTATTTTGTATTTTATATAACTGAAATAATATATACTTTCATTATTTCAGTCATTATCATATAAAATACAAAATAAAGATAACTATTTATTGAATATATGTGTATATGTATATATTAATTAATTGATTAATTAGTTATTTAGTATTTACTACATAAGGATAAAAATAAGAAAAGTATATGACGTTTTTCTTCAATAATATATAATATATAGAATTATATGTATATTTTTCATTTATTATTTTGTCATATTTAGTTCATATTTATTTGACACCTTATATACGCCTATGTCGTCTCGTACACTATATTGCAACCTTGCGACGAAATTTCAGTCGAGGAAACAAGCGCAAGCATCGTTTGTTTACAAACTTTCGATGATACACGTACACAGACCACACGTCAGTGTAGTGAGTCACCACTACAAACAAATGCGTACACACGGACCTACGCGGCATAGGTCCGTAGGCTGCGCCGATAATGTCATTTTATTTTTAGTACCATCGAAATGATGGCGCTTTCGCGTCGGAGT
Organism: Linepithema humile; assembly: GCF_040581485.1. Taxonomy (NCBI): domain Eukaryota; kingdom Metazoa; phylum Arthropoda; class Insecta; order Hymenoptera; family Formicidae; genus Linepithema; species Linepithema humile. The sequence goes on along the minus strand of NC_090130.1, from coordinate 11,323,012 downwards.
TCGCCCGTCACTTTAGCATCCTCTTAATATAAATGTTACATCCGAAATGTGCAAAACTTATTGAAAAATAATCTCAATTCTGTCACATAATTAATTTTGTACATTTATAAAAAAGTAGGTGATATAGCACAAAAATTCATAAATGATAAGGTCTGGCTAAGTTCCAAAAAAGACATTCCAATATGTTTATATTTTAATAATTATCTAAATTTTTAATATATTACCAACATGAAAAGTAACTGATATGTTATTCAAGGTGCAAATTCAAAATAAACATACATAAAATATTCATAAAATGTATAAATAAAACTGATCAAAATTTGATTAAAAAAAAATTTAATTAAAATAACAAAATATTTATTAAAAAATACAAAAACCCTTGGCGCTGCCAACGGGCTTCACTCACCCCCCCCCCCCCTAGCGCAATCCCTTCACGCCATTTCTCCCTTTCCTCCCCCCCCCCGTCAAGAGGCTCCACCACCCCTCCACCCCTTTACATCTTTACACCTATAGTATTATGAAACAACGAAAATGAGTAATAATGTAATAATAGCATAATTAATTGACATCATGTAATTAATTGACATTATGTAAGTTAACATGTTGTTCGGTGTGGCAGCGCCAAGTGTTTTTGTATTTTTTAATAAATATTTTGTTATTTTAATTAAATTTTTTTTAAATCAAATTTTGATCAGTTTTATTTATACATTTTATGAATATTTTATGTATGTTTATTTTGAATTTGCACCTTGAATAACATATCAGTTACTTTTCATGTTGGTGATATATTAAAAATTTAGATAATTATTAAAATATAAACATATTGGAATGTCTTTTTTGGAACTTGGCCAGACCTTATCATTTATGAATTTTTGTGCTATTGTTATATTCTTAGAGATTACAAAATATTTTTTAGTGTTAGTTTATTCTTTTTTATAATAATGAAATGTTTACGATTTTTTTTTTTCTATAACGATAAAACAAAATACGCCAAACTAAATTTATTTTGCTTTAAAGCGTCCAAAATCTTTATTAAACCTTCCCATACAGCAGGGCTCGGAATTATTTCATCTTTTCGGCCGATTCTCGTGGTATACGCCTCCTTTCCTCTCTTTACCGCGCGCGCAGCAGCCGCTAGGGCCAGCGCCGCCGAGCGTTAGGAGCGGCGCTATCCGATTAAAATTGCATCAGAGATTGTTGTATCAGGAGCAATTTCACACACTGCGTGTCTTTTTGTGCACTGCGAACTGCGAGACTTGGAAAGTACTTTGTGAGTAAATATAAATAACAAAGAGAATAATCGACGAACATATATGGATGACCAGCAAGAACAATGGCCGGGTCAAGTTGGGTAATGCGTGTTTTTTGTTTTCGCGCATCATATTATGATGTCAAAATGAACTGATTATAAAGAACTATTTTGTGTTAGAAATATAAATTCGTAGTGAGCTCTTTTTTATTTACTGTTAAAGAACTCAGAAAAGAGCACTTTTAGACAATTTTTTTGTAATCATTTTGACAGATCATAAAGAATTCAAAAAAAAGAATTCTTTTTGAACCCTTTTTGGGGATAAACTTCCGAAAAGCTATCACCTCCGATTTGGCTGATTTTTAGCCTAAATACTTATTTTATCTAGTAAATAATATTCCCAAATGGATTTTTGGCGCAAATGCCCCTTAGCCCCCCTCAAAGGTAAAACTGTTTTTGTTAATTATTTCAGAAAGTATTTATTGTACGGAAAAAGTTGTCAAACAAAAAATGAAGCTTATAAAAAGCTCTATAAATAAGGTCCTATACATATTTTACCTAACTTCAATATTTTAGTCATTATTATCAAAAATTTGAAGGCAGTGTGCTCCGCCGTCGAAAAACTATACACATAGAGTCTGGATTGAATCTCGCTTTGCGTAGAAAGTCGTAAACCCATGTGGAACTTCGCTTCGCGTTGTAAAGTGTATGCGTGGATGCAGTTGGTGCCGCCCCTCCTACAGGGGCTTTTACAAGTTTTTTGATAATAACGACTAAAATATTGAAGTTAGGTAAAATATTGTTGTGTCCGCGTGTCGTAATCGACAGTCCGCGATCGCCCGAATAATAATTACTCGCACAAAGAACGGAACACAATTTTAATAATAAAACACTTTAATAATTAAACACTGAAACACAACAACGTAACAATGACTGCGTTCAGCAGACTCAACAGTTGTAGACTTTCCGTTGAATCTCGACTGTTGATTTGTTGGTTATAAAAGTAAGAGCCAATCACGTTCGATTGCTACTAAGCGGTTTGTTCTGCTGAATGCAGCTAATGTAACAAGAATTCGAGTATAATATGCCGGAGCTATCAGGTACGCGTCCGCACAATCTGACAGCTTGCATAAATCTGACAGTCCAAGAAAATCAATAATTTTATAAACATTAGCCAGCTTCCATGGTAACATAAACATTAGTTTGTTTCTATGGTAATATTGACATAAGACATTTAATTTACTATAAAGGCCATCACACACAAAATGACATAACTGCATATGCATAGCATAAGACCGTCTCGACCAATGAGCATACTATGTAAATCAATATGGCGCCTTTATGCTAGATGTTCATTGGTCGAGACGGTCTTATGCTATGCATATGCAGTTATGTCATTTTGTGTATGATGGCCTTAACTCTTTTACGAACTATCAAATAGTTTATTAATCGATATTACTATAGCAACACGGCAAAGATAAACGGCGCGTAATTTAGGGTACGCAACAATATATATAGGACCTTATTTGTATAGCTTTTTATGAGCTTCATTTTTTGTTTGACAACTTTTTCCGTATAATGAATACTTTCTGAAATAATTAACAAAAACAGTTTTACCTTTGAAGGGGGCTGGGGGCGGAGGGAGCATTTGCACCAAAAATCCATTTGGGAATATTATTTACTAAATAAAATAAGTATTTAGGCTGAATATCAGCCGAATCGGAGGTGATAGCTTTTCGGAAGTCCACCCCCCTTTCTGGAGATCCTGCTGTCTAGGCATGATTTCCAAAAATTATGTTTTATTTTGTAAATTGTTTTAATTAATAACTTTTTAATAAACAACGAGCGTCGGCTGAAACCTTTTAATAATTACTCAGGATTGTGACTTCGACAATATCAAGATTAAAGTCATTGGAACTGCATCTCCTATAATGCATAATTATCATTTCTAATATTTTTTTGTATTATAGTGTCTCAAAAAGAGCGGGACCCTAGAATATCTCGGAGGGGTTGCGTTTCCGAGAAAAATGTTTTAGACAAAAATTGTAGAATATAAAATGATCTATTTAGTGATGTTAGCAGTTTGTCTTTGAATTGCGTCACAAAAATTAGATCAATTACATCGATTTTTTAAAATGGAAATTCCCATTTTTTATTGCATATTCTTGTAACTGATCTCGAGAGCTTTTCAAAACACTATAATAAAGTTTCTTTTCATTAAGAGGATGCTGGAGTGTCAGACGAACTCCGACGCGAAAGCACCATCATTTCGATAGAAATAAAAATGAGAATGACATTATCGGCGTAGCCTACAGACCTACGCCGCGTAGGTCCGTGTGTACGCATTTATTTGTAGTGGTAACTCACTACACTGACGTGTGGTCTGTATACGCGCCATCGAATAGTTTGTAAACAAACGACGCTTGCGCTTGTTCTTCGACTGAAATTTCGTCGCAAGGTTGCAATATAGTGTACGAGACGACATAGGCGTATATAAGGTGTCAAATAAATATGAACTAAATATGACAAAATAATAAATGAAAAATATACATATAATTCTATATATTATATATTATTGAAGAAAAACGTCATATACTTTTCTTATTTTTATCCTTATGTAGTAAATACAAAATAACTAATTAATCAATTAATTAATATATACATATACACATATATTGAATAAATAGTTATCTTTATTTTGTATTTTATATGATAACGACTGAAATAATGAGAGTATATATCGTTTCAGTCATTATATAAAATACAAAATAAAGATAACTGTATTCAATATGTATACGTATGTATTGAATAATTAATTAACTTATTTATTTATTTTGTATTAATTATATGGACGTATTTCTACGCGCAATGGAGTGTGTTCGAACTGGCGAGAAGTGAGATAGAGTCAACTTTGTGGAAAATATAATTTATTTTCTTTGTCAGAGAGATTGTATGTACAGTTTGTGTTTGAGTGTTTAATGCGCCAAAGGCGCGCTCACAGCAATGTATAAGACCGTGAGTTTAGAACAAAAATTGACGGGCGCGGTAAGAGATTACCGGCCGCGTCTTAGTGTACTGAACTGGTCCTAAAAAGGACGGCTCTATTGATGATGCTCGCTGCAGCCCCTTGCCTGGAGTCGGAGGTACTCCGTTCGGAAAATGGTCTTCCGTGTGGCAGCTGCTTTCGGAACAAGCCCTAGGCGGCGAAGTTTGAGTCGCAATAGAGCGGGTCTCCGTCGTGCCTTGCGCTGCGACCGTCTCGACTCTCGATGTAACAGACCGTTCTGCGAATCGAGGAAAGAGAGGTCTCCGTGCTCGTATGTCCCCCGGTACGAGAGTGTCCCTTGGAGGCCGGGTCAACCGCACACAGAATTCTAGGAATTAATTTCCACGGTAGAGTCTGTAGTGGTGACGGCGATGCTGGAGTAATAGCGGGCCGCTTTGGTGAAGAGTACGGCCGAAGCTGGGACTTTGTTTTTCGTTTCTGTGCCTTACGAGGCACTGTGAAAAAACGAAGAGGAAGTTAGCCTCTGGTTACGCTCTTTACTACAAGAGCTATTGCTCAGCTCAAGGGCCCTTAGTTAGAGCTCGCCTTGAAGCGAGTGCGTGAGTAGCTGATCGATTCTCGATCGCGAGAAAGCCTTACACCGCCTGCGCTATCTGGCGGTGTAGCTGTAGGCTTAGCGCTTGGTTGAGGGCCTGCGGCGCGTAGTGGCGCCGCGGCGTACTATGCCGCTTTGATGCAACGGCGTGGCGGTATGCCACCACAAATTACATAAAAATAAAAATAGGGAAAGCATATAACATTTTTGTCCAATTAAATATATATAATAGTATTATATAATATATACATTTTTCAAATAAAATATTTTATCGCATCTAATTTATATCTATTAGACATCGTATAAGTCTATTTCGTCTCGTATGTATATCATCCCACACAGAACATAATATCCAATGGACGTCCATATAATCTCCATAACTCCATACTACATCTATCTCTACGATGGATATTAGATAGGTTTCTATTAGAAATCCATATTATTTCCATGATAAATGACGATATAAATCCATCATAAATGTCTATTAGACATCTGTTATCGATGTTTGATAGAAGTATCAGTATCCATAATAACGAATATTGTTAGGGCATCGTCGATGTCAAACGTTTTGGCTGATCATTCAGCCATCTTCAGTGCTAACGTTACAAATCTGTTTAGTAGAAAGATTGTGGTTTCAATTCGTCATTAATAAAATTATTTGGCAGTAAAGTCACAAATGTGATTGCGAGATAGTCTTGTTTATGTAGGTGTTAACAGAATGTCACGACTGTGAGACAGTCGAGAACATGGTGACATTCAGTTTCAATTCATCATTAATAAAATTATTTGGAAGTAAAGTCACAAATATGATTGCAAGATAGTCTTGTTTATATAGGTGTTAACAGAATGTCACCATGTTCTCGACTGTCTCACAGTCGTGACATTCTGTTTTTGTTGACATTCCATATTTGTGACTTTACTTCCAAATAATTTTATTAATGATGAATTGAAACTACAATCCATCAGAGCTCTATGAAATGATATATCTATGGAACATCTATGATTGCTCCATATGATATCTATGAATATATTTAATGGATGTCGAATGGAGGTATGTAATGCGGAACTGTGGATGTCTAGTAGACATCTATAAGAGATTACATAGACATCTAATAGAGGTTTCGAATCTCCATGATGGACATCTAGTGGATATCCATTAGAGCTTTTTGTTCCGTGTGGAATACAGCCATACAAATTTCAATCGCGAGGAAAAAGATACGAACCTTATAAATTATCCGATAAAACATAAACAGACCACACGTGTAGTAGATTACTAACTAAAAGAAATACGTATTTCTTAAAATCTGCCAGCTCACAATAGATCGCCTCTGACAATATTTCTTACAATTTGCCAGCTCACGGATAAATTGTCTTTGGCTTTATTTTTCTAAATTGTTAGCTGACGTTAGATCGCCTCTGGCTTTTCTATTTCTACATCGCCAGGATACGTCAGATTGCTTCTGGCTTTTCTATTTCTACATCGCCAATACACGTTAGATCGCCTCTGGCTTGTTTTATTCTTTATTGTAAGATACTCCAGCATTCGCTTAAGTACTTTCCGAGTTATGAGAGTTGAAAGTTACGATAGAGTGAAAGAGAAAGAGAATGAAGCAATGCGTTCACGCGCTCAACGCGCTTCTTTCTCTCTCACTCTAGCGTAACTTTCAAGCCTCCTAACTTGGAAAATACTTAATAAAAAGGAATTTCATTATAGTGTATTGGAAAGCTCTCGATATCAGCTACAAAAATATAGAATCAAAAATGGGGATTTTCTTTTAAAAAAATTGATGTAACCTTGATCTGACTTTTGTGACGCAACTTAAGATCAAACTGCTAATATCACTAAATAGATCATTTTATACCCTACAACTTTTGTCTAAAACATTTTTCTCAAAAATGCATACTTTCTGAGATATTCTAGAGTTCCGCTCTTTTTGGGATTATTATACTCCCTGTATAATAATTTCTGTAATACATTAAATAACTCAAGTAGCAAAAATTAACGCGCGTTATTACAAATAAAACATTTTTGCAAATTAGTTTCTTCAAATATAATAGATATTTTACCGATTAATTAAAGCATTAATCGACTCTTGGCTTGACTTTCCAAAAGATGACATGCTTATGTTTCTCTCTCCACATACATAGCTATAATGTCAGGGAGATAACTCGGAATGTGTGACGACTCTTGTATCTTGGATTTCAACGCGCGCATCAACTTCCACTATGTATTCCGCAATCTTTGTGGTTACTCCTTTGTCTACCTCCATCTCCACCATGTAAACATTATTGATTAATACGAAAATAAGATTAGCAAAGGGGAGTGTGCATGCATTTTTTTACTTTATTTAACAACTGAAAGGAAAAAATGTTTTGTGAACTGTTCTGATTAAAAGAAAAAAGTTATTTTCTCTATAAAAGCTGTTTTCAAAAGATCTGATTGCGACGATCGCTAATTTAATGTTGTTGGTCACTGCGTCATAATAATGATTATGTCATCGACTTTATTGGAATGCATCAACTTTCCGTTGTCAATTGAATATGATTTATAAATCTTGATCACGTGACGCTGTATTCTGCGAATATTGTCGCGATAATAATTCTCGATCAGAATCATGATAGATCTCTACTGCTTTATGTTGCAGAAAGGACAAGTTCGATAATCCAGCGATGAGTAAACAGCGAGCAGAAGACTTTTGAAAGTACATAACGATATATATCTTGTCATTGGCTCGATCACTAACCATCCGGATCGAATTTCATGAGATAATGGAGATTTGCTTCGCAAGTGGATCCAGGATAGAGGGTGTATAGGAATCGTGCAGAGGTAAATTAGGAACGAGATCCAGCATGGGAAAGTGTTGCAGCAAACGACAGGAGCCTCAACCGATTGGTGGGTTAGATTATGATTAACTAGCCAAATAACACAGACTATATGTCGAAATAATTATCAGAAAACTATATGGTTACTCATCATTGGTTACATACATTGCTTAACAAAAAAAAGAATAAAAATAAAACTTTTCTCTTCATCCATAAATAATAATAATTCGAATAAAATACAATGTTTAATTTTTCAAAGGTATTAAAAGACATACCATTTCATCTTTCGTAGAAATTTAATTAAAAGCCAAAATATAATAATACAAGAAATTATGCTAAAAAAGTTGGCATTGACATTAATGTTTTTCCAATCTTTGTTGTAAACTATAAGAGACGTTCATGTTCATATATCGATGCTGCCTTCCGGAGTAAAATCTCTACAAAAAATGATAATCTCAAATGGTGCATAAACAAGTTATTATTGATTATTTGACATTGTTGTTATTTATAGAATAATATATTTATAAAGACGACGAGATGTAGCATAATTTCTTGTATTACTATATTTGGCTTTTAATTAAATTTCTACAAAAGACGAAATGGTGTATCTATCTTTTAATATCCTTGAATAATTCAAAATTATATTTTATTATATTTATAGATGGAGAGAATAGTTTTATTTTTTAAATCTTTCTTGTTTAGCAATGTATGTAACCATATAAATTTCTGATAATTATTTGTATTATGTATCTTTTTTATATGATTACACTGTGTGACACGAATTTCAGACCACAAACCAGACAAGATAATTCTTATAGATTTTTGTCGCTGAAAACGAATCCGCTAATAAAATTGCTCTATCACGTCACATTTTAGAGAAAATTGGACCTAAAAGTGCCGAAAATGGCATTTTTGGGTACTTTTGAGCTTAAGTATCTTAAAAATGTGATGTGATAAGGTAATTTCATTAGCGAATTCGTTTTCAATGATAAAAAATCTGTAAGAACCACTAACTGTAATGGCTGCTTTATGCAAGAAGTTAGTAATAGATAAATTAAAAGGAAGGAGGACGATAATGGTCCACTTTTTATATCATTTGAATAATCACCTGCACATAACGATTTCTGGGGTCTTCGACGATTATGAAACCAAGGTCAAGATTGTCAAATATAATATGTTTAAACAATTATGAAACATTTGGTTTTAATTATAATTAAACAATCATTGTTTAAACAATTATGAAAAATTAGATTTTAATTATAATTAATTTAATTATATTAATTGTATTAATTTAATTTAATTAATTTAATTGTAATTAAAATTAAATTTTTTATAATTGTTTAAACAAATTATATTTGATAATCTTGACCTTGGTTTCATAATTGCCGACCCCAGAAACCGTTATGTGCAGATAATTATTCAAATTACATAAAAAGTGGATCATTACCGTCCTCCTTACTTTTAATTTATCTATTACTAACTTCTTGCATAAAGCAGCCAATATGGTTAGTGATTCTTATAGATTTTTTATCACTGAAAACAAATCCGCTAATAAAATTGCCTTATCACGTCACATTTTTAAGATACTTAAGCTCAAAAGTATCAAAAAATGCCATTTTCGGCATTTTTAAATCCAATTTTCTCTAAAATGTGACGTGATAGAGCAATTTCATTAGCGGGTTCGTTTTCAGCGACAAAAAATCTATAAGAATCATCTTGTCTGGTTTGTGGTCTATAAAAAAAGTTTAAATTTGTCACACAGTGTTATTTTTTTCATATGAGGCTTATTTTTCTCAGGTCATAAGAAGACAGAAGCAGGACTTAGCTCAAAACATAGCAATGGGGGTTCCTTGGACCGATACACTGCCGATCCAAATCAGAGAGCCGTGCAAGGCGTGGATATTATCCGACCAAAACCGACACCCTGTAAGCTACAGATACCACATCAACAATTTCGTCAAACGAATACACCTATTAAGTCTGCATGTGTGTATTTTATGTTATTCTTTTTTTTAGTTCTGTAAAACGACCATTTGGACGATACAAGATCCGAAGATAAAATTTTGTTTTATAAGTAGTCAAACTTAGCGTTGCATTGTGAAACCGCTTAGCACTAATAAGTAATCATTGTTTTGATTTATTTTAAATTCTTGTCCTACCAGAAAATTGAAACAATTAGTTTCACAATTAATTGAATTCTTTGACGAAAGAAGTGATCCCTATATTTATGTGGAACAATGAAAATATAAAATATGGCATTATAAATTTATTTTTTTCTGTTTTTATGAGATAAATCAACAAGTAAAGAGACATTTAAGAGAAATAATAAAAAATTCTTTAAAAAATCCCTTTATTTCTTTTTAACTTATCCTCGCATGAAAGAACGAAGAAAATACTAAAAATTTTGATACAAAATTGATGCAAAATTTCATGCAAAAGTAAACTAAAAATACCATCTTCATATAACTTAAACACTATATTTTTTCCGACATACGATCGCTCTTTTGCAATATAAAATAATCTATGTGTAATATCAATTCTTCAATCAACTTGTTCTATTGTACATGAATCCTTGACGTTTTAGTTAAATTGCTGATCTGACCGTTTCGAATTCTTTGGTTTTCTTTTTACTCGAAAAACTACGGAGAACTGCGGAAAATAATTTGATAATGAGACATTACTTCTCTTCCGATATAGCGCATTCACAAAGAACCAATAAAATTGTGGTGGCCCTGTACAATTACACAGCGCGAGAAAGCACTGATGTTAGTTTTATGAAAGGCGACCGAATGAAGGTTCTAGATGATTCCGAACCGGATTGGTGGAGAGTATTGCACTTGACGACCCTACAAGAAGGTCTGATTCCTTGGAACTTTGTCGCTGTCGAACGATCGGTTGAGAGTGAAGAGTGAGTATTTATTTTTTTTCTTATTTCGGTCCTCAACGAGACATTGCCATTACCAATATTACGTTTTTTGTAGTTGGTTCTTTGAAAATGTGTCGCGCAAGGAAGCAGGCAAGCTGCTGCTAGTTGACGAGAATCCTCGCGGTACGTTCTTGGTGAGGCCGAGCGAGCACAATCCTCGGGGTTATAGCTTGTCAGTCAAGGATTGGGAAGAGGGAAGAGGTCATCATGTCAAACACTATAAAATTAAGCCGCTCGATAATGGCGGCTTTTTTATTGCCACCAATCAAACATTCTCCAGTTTGCCGGCTCTCGTTATGGCATACAGCAGTAAGTATTTCAAGTTTATCTTGCTTTTATTTTTTATTTGCGTTAATATTGCGCGCACAGGTTCCTCTTTTAAATCATTCCATGTCAAGTGATCCAATTGTTAAATAATACACTCCGCAAAAAAATTAAGGGATTACTTTTTTTCCGCAAAATAAAGACCATTTTTAACTGGTTACAACTTTGTTGAAAATGATCCGATTTTAATGGCAAAAAAAAATATTTTGAAGGTTAAAGTTTCAACTTTCAGAATCTTTTTGCAGATTTAAAAAATTGTTATTGGTTTCAAAGTTATGATATCAAAAAGCGGCTGCCGCCAAATTGCAAAATTTTTCTACAAATTTGGCAAGGCACACAGAGTGCAAAATAAATTGCAACAAAATTTCGTTTATTGCGTTGTAAAGCGTAAATTTTTCTCTTCAATTTGCTTTTTTAAGAATGATTCTACGATTTTTTTCACCGAGTTATTCAGTAGCAAAAACTGTCCTAAACACTTTGATTGCCTATAAAAGTGGACCTACTTCTCTCCAATGTGTAAGAACAAAGTGATCCCATAATTCTTTTTTTCACTTTAGCCGATTCAAACATGTCGGACATAGCGAAAAAAAATCGTAGCCACTTTCCCAGGGGCTCATTTTAATCGAAAGAATCTGCTTTTTAAGATGCCGTTGAGTTTTTATTATTTTGATCATTTTTCGTAAAGTTATATCAAGTTAAATGAAAAACGGAAAAAATGCAATTTTTAACCTAATTTTAAAATGAATATTATGCCGTCAAAATAAATGCTTTTTACAGGGCAGACTTTTAGCTTTTAATTGCTTTTTTTTTAAATGGTGTACGATAATTGGTTCGGCTTTTATAGGCAATCAAAGTGTTTAGGACAGTTTTTGCTACTGAATAACTCGGTGAAAAAAATCGTAGAATCATTCTTAAAAAAGCAAATTGAAGAGAAAAATTTACGCTTTACAACGCAATAAACGAAATTTTGTTGCAATTTATTTTGCACTCTGTGTGCCTTGCCAAATTTGTAGAAAAATTTTGCAATTTGGCGGCAGCCGCTTTTTGATATCATAACTTTGAAACCAATAACAATTTTTTAAATCTGCAAAAAGATTCTGAAAGTTGAAAGTTTGAAGGAATAGACATGTTTAGGTCACAAATTCAAAATTTTCGAAACATGCACGTTTTTCAAAAATAGTTTAATTTAAAATTTTCAAAATTATTATGTTTCTTCTTTGATATTATAAGTTTATAAGTACAAAATTTTAAGTTGGAATCTCAATGTATTTTTAACAATTATTGTTTATTACAGTAAACAAAAATTGTGGGATTGTGATATGCAGGGTGAGGCAATAATTATTACCACCTTAAATATCTTCGAATCTATAAAGTCCAGAAGTAGAGTTGTGTAACTAAAGTTGCATGGTACGAAGGGGGTTATCATATGGCGATAATAATTTTTGTCCAGGTGGAGGCGCAGAGATATCAAGGTCATCTTCATTTTTTTAAATGGAACCACCCTAATTTTTTTATATAAATCGATTCCTCGCAATATTCGGCGTAAAAATTTATAAGGGTAAGATGGCCAAAAATTGAATAGTTTACGACAGTGCTCGGAATTAGTCTGAACATTTCAGCCGATTTCCGTGGTATACGCCTCCTTTCCTCTCCTTACCGCGCGCGCCGCAGCCGCTAGGGCCAACGCCGCCGAGCGTTAGGAGCGGCACTATCTGATTAGGTTCTATGAGTAGGTTCTTCTCCCTATTTATTAAAATTTAAAAAAATTTATTAAAATTTATTAAAAATAAATTTTTTTTTAAATTTATTAAGTGGAAATATTTCAATAGATTTCTACGTCACCCATGAGGTACTAATACTGACACGTTTTTCAAAAAGTGGTTTCTATCTACATTATTGCATCAATTGTTCATTCTCATAAAAGGCTAAGAAAATCTAATTAAGAAAATCTCTTTTATATATATTTTTTTTTAAATTAAGAATTTATTTTTATCTTTAGTGGAATAGGTCTACGGGGGAAACTACTTAAAAAAAAAACGCGTCAGCATTAGTATCTCATGGGTGACGTGGAAATCTATTGAAATATTTCCACTTAATAAATTTAAAAATAAAAAATTTATTTTTAATAAATTTTAATACATTTTTTAAAATTTTAATAAATAGGAAGAAGAACCCATTCATAATCAGATAGTGTCGCTCCTAACGCTCGGCGGCGCTGGCCCTAGCGGCTGCGGCGCGCGCGGTAAGGAGAGGAAAGGAGGCGTATACCACGGAAATCGGCTGAAATGTTCAGACTAATTCCGAGCACTGGTTTACGAGATATTTTATACTTTAATTTGACATAATTTTACATTAACTATAAAATATCTCGTTAAATATTCATTTTTTAATTATTTTACCTCACACTTTTATGCACAAAATAATGAGAGGAATCGATTGGTGTAAAAAAAAAAAAACACAGTTATCTTTAAGAAAAAATATGTAGCTAAAATAATATATCATATTTTTTCATATCATATCATAAATCTTCTTCTGGACCTTATAGATTCGAAGATATTTAAGGTGGTAATAGTTATTGCCTCACCCTATATAATTTGACTAATAATCCAAATTTTGGCACAAATTTTGTTTGTAAATTGATTTCGGTAAATATTCACATAAGGTCAACCCCTTCAAAAGTTAATGACCTTGACATATGTTGTCAAGGAGATATTTCCGAGTAACAATCAAAAAATTTTAGTCGTCGCTTGTTGTTGCTTGCTTCATCATTTGTTTATTCAAACAAAGAAAAGGTTTTAAAAGTGCCGAGAAAAGATATTTTAACTAAAGTTGACCCTAGGACACCGACAGACCGATACCAAAAAGAGATATTTGCTACAACAAGAGCATTACAAAGAAAATCACATAATGATTCAGACCTTCTAAAAATGAAAATATTTGAAGTAAAGAAGGTAGAATTTTCTTTTTATTATTGTGACTTACACTATTCTACTCTGTTGTACCTTGTACTTGTGTGGTTTTAGTTTTACATCTCCTAATATCCACATGTGAAAATCTTCATATTGTATGGAAAAAAAATTTTGTAAAATATGATTTCAGTGACATCCCAAATGGAAACTTAATGTATATAGTTTTTAAATATGCAAGAATAAGTATAATTTTTTTTTAATTTTAAAACATTTAAAAAAACAAAAAAAATTTTTTTTGATTTTGTGAATTGTGACCGTAAAATGTTAATTTTACAAACTTATAATTAGTTTTGTTACATATTAAATAAAATCCCATAAAATTGTGAATAAAACGCTTTTTCTTTCATTAAAATATCTTATTTCTAGCCTGAAAAAATTGTGTTTCTATAGACTCCTGCAACGAAAATATGCAACTTACTAAATTTTGTACTCACTTATAATATAAAAATGGGATGAAATAAATTCATACAAACTTTTACATTTAAGATCCTTTTTATAGTACTAAATGTATGTGTAAAATAAAGAAGAAAGAAAATGGTAAGGTAATTCACATTGGATCACTTGATATAGAATGACTCTTATATCCTTCTTGATGAATTTCGATGATGAAACCAAGCACACAGTCCATTTAATAAAATATATGCATTTGCATTAGATAATCTTTAACAGTACATCTTTAACATGATATTTCCATCGTTCAGAAAATGCGTTGGGTCTCTGTCACGTGCTGTCAAAGCCTTGTCCGAAACCGCAACCAGACATGTGGGATCTCGGACCGGAATTGCGCGATAAATGGGAGATCAACAGGAATGAGATACAGCTAATTTCAGAATTGGGTAATGGTAATTTCGGCAAAGTTTACTATGGCAAGTGGCGAAATAAGATCGAGGTGGCGGTAAAGACGCTGCGTCCAGGAACCATGTCGACCGAGGCGTTCCTGCAAGAGGCTGCAATAATGAAGCAGTTCCGACATAGACATCTGGTCGCATTATACGCTGTCTGTTCGAAAGAGGAGCCTATTTACATCGTGCAGGAGTACATGTGTAACGGTAGTCTGTTGGATTTTCTCCGGAAGGGAGACGGCAAATACATGCAGTTTGAGGATTTGATCTATATCGCGGCCCAAGTGGCTTCCGGTATGGAGTATCTTGAAAGCAAACAGCTTATACACAGAGACCTTGCTGCGAGAAATGTACTAATCGGCGAAAAAAATAAAGCCAAGATTTGCGACTTTGGTCTCGCGAGAGTGATTGAAGATGACGAGTACTGTCCGAAGCAGGGCAGCAGATTTCCCGTCAAGTGGACTGCGCCGGAGGCCATCGTTTACGGCAGATTTAGCATTAAGAGCGACGTCTGGTCTTACGGAATCCTGCTAATGGAGCTTTTCACTTATGGACAAGTTCCTTATCCAGGTGTGGACGCACTCCTTTATTTTTTCACATATCTATATTATTGTCTGGAGTTCCGAATGGTCCCTGTGAGCTAGGACTATGAAATTGCATAGTTGGACAGATTAGGAGATGAGGAGGCTAGTGAGCGTAGTTTTAACTTTGGCAAATGCGCAGAAAAAAAGTTATTAACAAAAAAAGTTTACTGAGGGGAACATAATTTTCTGACCTTGTACATTTAATAGAACTACTCTTAGCAGATTCATTTATTTATGTGTAGTAAAAAGATTGCGTGGACGGAGGAGGGGCTCCGCCCCTCCTTCTGCATCCCCACCCCAAAAAACCTTTTTTTTCAAATAATATAATAGAAAGGCATTAAGAGCCGTCGCGGGATGTTAGTGCAAAATTCTAATTTTTCTTAAAGAAATTAATTTATTAGTCTACGTGAGACAGTTAACTTTGTACATCGATCTCTGATTCGAGATACTAAAAGTGTACGAAAATTTTAGTACAATGTTCTCACATATGGAAAATCAGTATGTACTGATAGGAATTATTAGAAAGAAAAGAAGAGAGAAAAAATATCAGGGCGCGAGTGGCTTTTTTTTTTTCCCGGAAAGAGAGAAAATCTTTAAAAGACCCCCCACAGTCTGTACTGTGGAAGAGTGCAGGATTCCCTCTCAGTGTTTGTCCTGACTTTCATCAGGACACCGAGAGGACCTACCTGCTAAAAACTCTCCTTGAACCTGACCTAGTCTTATATGAGGGTGAGGCAGAAGACCCAGCGGGCATAACGTCACCTCAACCTTCAGCCATTCTCCGTTGGGAGACCGTCCTTTGTCGGGCTCTCTTCTGGACTTAATCCAGTATGGGTTCCCGTTCTAAGTGGGAATCCATTACTCCTCTACATCCCCCCAATGGCCGTTATAGGTGTGAGCGTGAATGCACCCACCCCCGGCCAGTGGAGGGATACTTTGGACCTCCCATGATGGGGGTTTATGAGGATGGGGGCAGAGGAGGAAACTCCTCCCTCCCCACCCCCTCTTTTTCTTGCTATGTTCCCGTCCGACCCTCAATGGGAAAGGAAGAACAGGACGAGATAATCTCGTCCATGTCCTCCCCCAGGCCGGCAACGAGGAACCTACTTGTCTCCCCCAATAGTGGGGGAGGTTTAGCAGCTTTTGAAGGCTATTGTGGGGTCGGAGGCCGCCTCGCTAATAACCGGACCTCCGATGTAAGTTCCCAGTGGGGAAACTCCCGAGCAGCTTCCGCTGCCACCCTCATTAGTAATCCAGTCCCTGTAACATGATCGAGACCGGAATATAGCACCTCCAACCAGAGGCCATTCTTCCCAGATTGGCCCCATCGCCCAAATAAGACACCGGGAAAGTTATACCCCAATAGGCTCTCCCACCCCCGCCGTATCCGATGTGTCACCATTTTATCATCCGGTGAGTCCCGGATCTCTTCTTTTGGCATCGTCCACACGTCCCTCGGGTACGCGTTCCTCCACCGGAGGAATAAATTCTTCAGTTACTAGAGAAACATTTTTATTGCTAATTTCACTATTACTCTCACTTATCAGTTGTTAGTAATCTATTTGACGATGTTATTTTATGTTATTTTATGTTATGTTATTTTTAGCAATAAAAATGTTTCTCTAGTAACTGAAGAATTTATTTCTTATACACAAGCAATTGTTTAAAACAATTGAGTTTTATTTTAATGTTTACTAATATGATAATGTTAATAATAATTTCTAAACGATATATAATTGATGTGGCAGAATATATTGCAAACGAGAATAATTCATGCCGCGCTGCTCCTGACGGCGCGAAATGCGAAGCCCGTAATTGGTTAACTTCAAATGCATTTTATTCAAAAACTATTGACCCCACAATTTTCTTGTACGGACATTTTTTACTCACGTTATCGAGATCTATCCATCCCTTCAAGGACCTGCGTTTGATCTGAAACACCCTGTATATATATATATACCTATACAGCACCGAAAGATTGCATAAACCTTACATTGAAACATTGTAATATTGCATGGAAGTTGCAAAATGTTTCTGCAGTGTAACTGCAAGCTTGCGGCAACGTTAAAATGTCCGCCCTTGGAAATATTACAATGTAAGACTACAATAATGTTACAGTACAATCTATTTGTAATATTGAAACGCCTTACTACAAATATGCAGAATGCTTCAGATTTTAATAGATAAACTTTAAAAATATATAAAGACATTCAAAAGAGATAAGAAAAAACTCGTTGCAATTGTGTAAGTTCAGAATCTTTTTGCATCCAAAACTTGGATATGTGCGTCACCGGTATATATATGTATGTATGTATGTATGTACCCTGATAGCCACCTGTCTGTGTTGTTGCTGCCACGCCTAAAACAAAGGACATTACCCACACAGCACAGAAAGTTGAAATAACGTCGCTGAGACGTTGCAATGTTGAATGTTGAAGTATAAAGGTTTTTTCAACATTGAATCTATGTTGATTTTGCTATATTGATTGTTAAATGTTGCTATAACGTAGAAACAACATTTAACAATTATTATCTTTTGAAATAATATAATAATTATTACAATAATTATTAATAAGAAATAATAATATAATTATATATATATATATATATATATATATATATATTTAAATAAAAATTAATTTTAAACATTTATTTCGTTCAATTTTTCAAAACATTATTATAATGCATAATATATATAAATTCTGCATTGAATAAATGTTGAATCAATATTGAATTAATGTTTCTTGTCTTGCAGACATTGCAATTCAGCGGACATTAGACATTTCTTCAATATTTTTTCAACATTGAATCTATATTTCGCAACGTTGCTGAAACATTCATAATGTTACAATTCTACGTTTTTTAGATATTGATTCAACGTTTGTGTGCTGTATGGGTTAGTTTTCAGCAAATTTAGAACAAGGCGTGTGAGTCATTTGCCTCTGGTATGATATCACATGAATTCAGCATGTGTTGCTGTCAAGTTGCTATGTGTTTGCTGTCAATGGTTTATCGCTGTACATAAAGAGCAAAATGACAGCAAGTTGCCAACAACACATACCGAGTCATAAATTTCAGCAAAAATTCAACAGCGTATTGAAAACGGTTAAAAAATTTTTGCACCCTTACTCTTTTCAAACATATAAAATAATAAGTAAATAAATTCTTCTTTTTATTATCACCAAAAAGAAGAATTTATTTATTTATTATTTTACATATCTATTATATATATATATATATATATATATCTTGCCGCAAATATCTATAGGTAGAAACCGAAGCTGTGTTAATTTGCCACAAGTATCGTCGATGTATCGCCTATTTATTTATTAAATTGCACGCACTCGCGAAAACACACATACACAAAGATAGGTCATTTTCGACATTTTATATTGGTTACAAGACACAATTAACATATTTAAACAGTTTTTAACAAATTAATATATTTAAATAGTTTTTAACAAATATACGACAAAAGCACAGACATCATTATCTTTTTCTATCACCGTCATGTTGCTCTTATGTTGTCCAAAATGAATGACAAAGCAAAATGTTTTCCATGAATAGAAGTCATTTTGTTGCAACAAAATGAGCAACAGTTGCTCTCCGTTTGCTCTGAATCTGCTGACACGAAATGTTTCAAATCTGCCCTCGTGTTGTTGAATACGTATGACTATGCATTACGTTTTTAGCAAATATACAGCAACTAGTCGAAAATTCATGCTCAGCATTAAGTTACATGATTTTGCAAAACATGCTTGGCTATCAGGGTATGTATAAAAAAAACACTTAGTCTAATATAATTAAATAATAAAAATTAAATAATTAGATAATTAAATTTAAATAATTTATATTATAAAATTTTATTTATATAGAAATTCGACTCTACATCATAAGTAATACAATAAAAGGACGATTTTTATTTATTCGGACATTTATCTGTCCGATTTCTGAACAATCAGTTCAATATCTGAATTCTCTGTGTTGAGATCGTGTCAGAAAAATTAAACTGATAAAAATAATTACTATGTTTTTAATCTTACTAGCCACTCTTTGCAAGTTTTATATAATCATCATGACTAAAACTTAAATGCAAGATAGATTGCACAACGCGCGTCGCATAGCGGTAAACGAATGAACTAGCAATTACTGAATATTGCTTTTGTAATGTTTTTGGAATGTTGCTGTCCAGTAGCGCGTATACCTATGGGCTTTTGGGGCTTGAGCCCCTGGGCGCCGAAGCGTCAGGGGTGCCGCCGCTTCTATATATTCATAAAAAAATGTTCCATTTTTAATTATCTTCTTGTTCTTAAGTGTGTTTCGGTAGAATTATATTAATATTTAAAATGTTAATTATTTACTGTTTACTAATTGGGGGAGGAAGGCTAGATCGAGGCGCTCGAAGATCACAAGCCCTTGGGCGCAAATTTTACAAACGTAGCCCTGTTGCTGTCACATTCTCATGAAATATTACAATTACATGTTCCAATAATGTCTCAACAATATTACATTGCAACTTGCAAGATTGTAACATTGCTGCAATGTAATTGCAATTTTCTGAGCGTACGTGCGTGCGTGCGTGCGTGCGTAGTTAATTTTAGTTAATAAATTCGGCTCTTAACTTTTTTTCTGCGCATTTGCCGAAGTTGATGCTACGCGCACTAGACTCCTCATCTCCTAATCTGTCCAAATACGCAATTTCATAGCCTTAGCTCACAGGGGTCATTCGGAACTCTACTCATATTATTATACAGGGTGATTAAAAATAACCTGATGTCCTTGCAATGCCATATTCTCGAGCAAATTCTGAGACGATTTTTTCTTTTACAAAATTTTGTTTGAAGCTTAGTTTTCGAATTATAATTGAAAATAGTTTGCTACTTACGAGTTCGATAGAACGGACAGGCAGAACGGTGCAATGCGTCATGAGACGATAGTAAACACTTGACAGTCTCATTATACGTTGCACGTACTCTGCCTGCCCGTTGTACCGAACTCGTAAGTTGCTACCTATTTTCAATTATAACTCGAAAACTAAGCTTCGGACAAAATTTTGTAAAAGGAAAAATCGTCTCAGAATTCGCTCAAGAATATGGCATTGCAAGGACATTAGGTTATTTTGAATCACCCTGTATATTTGTAATCTGTTATTCGCGGAATGACATAATATCTTATATCTTTTTTTCTTTTTCCTACAGGCATGCATGGCCGTGAAGTGATCGAGCAAGTGGACAAGGGTTACCGTATGCCAAAACCATTGAACCATCCACTACCTGATAGCATCTACCGACTAATGCTGCAATGTTGGGACGCCAGTCCCGAGAAGCGACCCACGTTTGAGTTCCTGAATCACTATTTCGAGTCATTTAACGTCACTAGCGAAATACCATATCTCGAACCGCCGACGGACTGATATACAGCCCATCAATATATTCAAAATCATCATCTACCGCCGCACGGTCATTTTCATCCAGCTCACATTAACTGTGCCATGGAATTTTATGGTATTTACTGCTAAACAAATTATTTTGCGTGTATCTCACTGTTCTTACCGGAACCTTCTAGATACATTGTTCTCACATCAGAGAGGAAAGACTTTCAGTGAGAGAATACACGTTCTCAAACGATACTCGGCGTCGTTGTTGCGAATGGCATTTTTTCGACTGTAAAAATTTTTTTACAAATTTTACCAACTAACCTTCGAAAAACAGTGCCGCGTATTCAACCGAACTGTCACTGTCAGATGCTGCCGAAAATTCTACTGTAATCTTGTATCATTTTCTGTCCCTCTTCTTTATGTGTCCCTAGTGTCTAACGTAGCACCGAAAACGTCGAATGAATCAAAAGTTAAGTCTACCGTGGTGTTTTTGCAAAAACATCAATAACGTTCGCAAAAACGAATCAACAAGATTATAATCTTTGCAACCAATGCTTAACTGTATTACCGGAATATTTATGATTAGAATCGGACAAAAAGTACTTGCAATCGTAACAGATTGCAAAAGCACTCGCAAATCGAGTTTTGAATCTGTCTCTGAAATCCGCAATCGTTTACGTAAGTACATTTTTGTACTTTTGGTGATAAATAATCATAATAGAGACACTAGCAATATCGCTGTAGGAAAATAACGTGACACATGTTTGGAATAAATTTCAACATTATAGGATTAATACAGCATAATCGTTATATTAATATGTAATAATATCATATCATATGCTCATATATATACTTATTTTAAAATTTATGTACTTGTATAAATTTAATTTATATTTTTGCAAAATCATCATGGCATACTCAACTTTTGCGCGTGATCCTTATATAAATATATATATTGCGAATATCATAAAATAAGAAAGTGAGTGAGAGAGTGTTTGTGTGTGTTGTGTGTATTGTAAACATGAATTGCCAGAGTATGTTGTATTTTATTGATCTCGGATCGGTTAAATCCGAATTTTCCTAAAATCCAGTTTGTGGATATAGTCCTTGGAAAAAGTTTGGTACTGCGTACGTACTATTTGAACTAGTGAAACGCTATTGTCAACGCATACTTTTGAAGCGAGAGCGAAACGTGCTCCAATGAATGTAAAATTAAATGTAAAGAACATAGATTTTGTATAACTTGTCCGCTGAGAGAAGCACAAAAGGTTTTTTCGTATCAAATGATCATTGCACACAGCTATTGGTATTAGCGCTCGACAATTTTTATTGCTTCTAGATATATACTCCGTCCAGCGAGAGAGTATACATAACTCGGATGACAACTCGTCCATTTCGCGCAGATCTCCCCTCAGGAGACGCTTAAAAAGCCCCCCTTTCCCCCACTCCACATGACTGTACTGCTCGTGCAGCTCGTCAATGCCAACGCTCTTCTCACTTTGACTGCTGTGCTTCTCCTATGCGTAGAAAGAGGTATATTCTCTCGCTGAACAGAGTATAGTATGTATGGTAACATGAGTTTACCATACGCTTATCTGTTACGTACAAGTTTGGGTTGTATTGTAAAACACATGCAAATGGCCACGAGATATATCACATTGATTCTAAACGAGTCTCAGTATTTAGTCGAAAGTTTTATTCGATGAAAGCAATTTTAACTTATATCACTTAGCAACGTCCTTACTCGTGAATCTCACTCTTGGAGTTTCTCTTGATGGCCAAGTTGTGAATATACACATAACTGAACGCGTTTACCAAAAACAGATCCGATTGTAATTGATTGATCTTCTTTTTCTCCAAATATACTGCTATATACAGTTTCCTTTTTATGTAGCATGGACGCATTAGTATCGTCAGCATTTCTGAGCATATAAGTTGTTTCCCAAACATACATAAATAGTGTTTCTGAGCCTGAATCAAGCATTTTGCGAAAGTGCAATGTACCTCGCATAAATTTGCTTTCATTTCAGCAGCTTTATGTACAGCGTTGTGTAAGTGATAACGCTGTTTTACAAAGTCAGTTTACCGTTAGTCACTTGTTGAAAAGAAATAATAAAGGTATAAAAATTAGGATAAGAGAGGCGAAAAAATGTGTTATTAGTATTTGGATAAGTGCAAGTGCGTGAGTGCGTTTGAGAAAAATAAATCCCCGAGCCTGTGTTGATAGGTTTCACGACGAAAAACTGAGTAAAATCAGGAATGCAATTTCAGATAAACTTAAGTCATCGATGTTATTCGTACAAAATATCTGAAGAATTGTAAATTTTCTACTAAAGAGAAAAACAAGAATTACAAACGATGGATTAGAATAAGGATTCTTAGGTGATAGGCGTATCAGTTCTGCAAGATCGACGATTTTACTTTCTTGATTCTCGAAAAATGTTCTCGCAAACTACATTCAATTTTCCAAAATTCAATAGATCTTCGCTATCGTCTTCGCGGAACTTTCGAGATAATATCGATTGCACCAATCGGTATGAACTAGCTTTGGTTAATTATTTTTTTAATTACTTCGAAATTATTTCAAAGCAATTAACGCTTTACACGAATAAAGACAAGATGTAACAATATTATACATATATAAGATAAACTTATTAATTAGTATACAGTGGATATACAGGGCGTCCCTAAAATTTGACAAAGCGCTCGTGTACAGGTAGAGCGGACTAAACTGAGTCGAAAAGTCCTGTACCATTTTGCAATTTTCGCCTCAGTTAACGAGTTATTAATTACTAAAGATCGCCGAATAAGCGCGTATCCGTCCAGCTTACCGCCGAATGCAAGCGCGCGGCGAGATACAATAAAAAACGGGAGACAATCATATCTCAGAGCGGGCATTGCCGTTTGTAATAAAGAACTTTCCGCGCGCCTAGCGACCATGATCGCTGGGCGGTTGTATCTCGCCGCGCGCTTGCATTCGGCGGTAGGCTGGGCGGATACACGCTTATTCGGCGATATTTAATAATTAATAACTCGTTAACTGTTGCGAAAATTGCAAAATGGTACAAGACTTTTCGACTCAGTTTAGTCCGCTCTACCTGCACACGAGCGCTTTGTCAAAATTTTAGGGACCCTGTATACAGGAAAATGTGAGAGGATTTCTATCGATAATTGCAATATTATAGTTGCAATCTGAAAAGGAACACTGCTGTTAATTATTACTAATTAAAGGTGAAAGAAAGCATATTTGTTGATGCAAGATGAAATTATAATTCTCTTTTCCTTCTCTTTTCGTCTCTTTCTGCA
Organism: Linepithema humile; assembly: GCF_040581485.1. Taxonomy (NCBI): domain Eukaryota; kingdom Metazoa; phylum Arthropoda; class Insecta; order Hymenoptera; family Formicidae; genus Linepithema; species Linepithema humile. Next base: position 11,299,010 of record NC_090130.1, on the reverse strand, counting down.
TCCTTGTTGTATCAAAACCAATTTGAAATGGGAAAATTAACCAAAGTTGGTTGATCAAGATCGTCGGTGCAGTCAGTCCCAAATGTACACATTTTATTGAGTCACAATATACGATGAATCTACACGGTGAATCTACACAGTAAAATTACGATAGAGTAGATATTAGTGATTAAAGTGGAGGCGAAATGTGAGTGCGTTACCCATATGCGAACGTAGGAAATTGTTACATTCGCGTGATCTTCTTTTCACGTGTATTTTACCGCATACAAACCAATGAACATTATGAGCAATAACACGATGCTCGGTAAACTCTTTATAATATATTTATTAACTATTGTATGATAAATTGAAACGTTGCTGCAATAAAAATTGCATTTTTTACCTGGTTAGGAAAAGAAATAACAGAAAAGGAAGAAAAAGTAATTTCAAGTACCAAGTACTATTCTATTCAAAACATGAAACATGATAGAATTAATGACAATATCAATGTTTAAGCAATTAACTGTCTCATTATACTAATTGCGGTTAGTGACTAATGGATTCATAGAGCATTGATGGATGCACAATGAGAAGCCGCCGGATAATCACTATGTGGCCTTTATCAAAAAACAAAACATCTAAACTACACGTCATAAAACGTCTAAAAATGTCATAAAACGTAAATCTAAAAATATCATAAAATTATTCAACTAGACGCTCTTCAGATTCAGATCCTTTTATGGTATCTGTGAATAAATATGTAATAATGTGTAAAATATATATCTTATACTCATGGCTCATTGTCGAGCTATATGCAGATAACATGATGAATCTGAGACGTCCTATGACTTTTTCAGACAAATCTTTATGCCATCTTTTGGACTTGTGTGTTGTTTGGTAGATGCAAATTTTGATATTGCGGCGGTCTTTACTTTGTGAAGATCCTATGATTCGTAAGTCAAGTCCTGACCGCGATATTCATATGGTACGCAGTATGTTTCCAATAAAATGATAGCGACATTGCACGGAAGAGTGCGCGTGAGAAAAAGCATTCACGTTTGCGTAGCGTTTAGAAAGTAGGTATATTACGTCCAGTACATTTTTTCTATGAGCGTTTTATACCGATGAACTTGTTTTCTCACAATGAACGTTTACTTGGAAATTTCGCTGGTTATGACGATGATCGCTGCCGTAGGTCGTAGATTTATAGAGATGCATAGAATTTGAATTGATGTGAAATCAACAGAAAAGTCCCAAAAACATCATCTATGTTAGATATATGAAAGACATTTAAAAAATCTTTATAAAATATCAAGTACATTCCTGTAGACGTTCTCTTACAATGTGTAGAAATTCAAGCATTTCTCTTTCTTTTTGCTTCTCTTTTTTTTTCTTTTTTGTTTTATGTTCTTATATTTGAAGAATACCCGAAAAATTAAAATGTCCTCTAAGCACAGCTTTTTAGACATTTTTAAGACATTTAAAGACATCTAAAAGATACATAACGAATTAAAATATATTTCAAACGTATTTTAAATGTTTTTCGGACTTTTGTGTTGTTTGTAAAGGAAGTGACGAGTTCGAGCGAAATGTTCACGTTATGTAGTATAGATATATTCATGTAAACTGTTTCATTCGGATCACATTTGGACCATGTATTTACAAATTATTATGGTAAAGGCATTGTGGCCCTTTTCCACTGGATCTAGAGACTGATATTGTTTAAATAAAGCCCATGTGCGTTGCTCTTCAAACGTACCGGGAACTGTACGTCCGCTTCTGTTACAAACTTTCCGAGACTGAACAAATCTTTTTCTCGAAATTATTCGATCCAATAGTTGCAACGTATATTTCATAGATCGCATTTGCACATAACAATACTTTAATCCCGTCTAAGTACGATAGATATGCTTTAAATATCAAATGTCATAAATTTTATCAAATCAAGTGTCATAAATTTTATCAAATAAATAAATTAAAGCAGCCGAGTCTTTGATATGATAGTAATTATCTATAATTAATTCATACAGAATTCTCACATAATAGAGTAATCGAACGTTTCGGAATTTAATAGGAAACACCTTGGACGTATCGTTCCCGCGAGTTATTTGCGAATGATTAAATTATAAGGACGACCTAACGGATAAACCCAAAGGGCGAGATCAGCGATTTAGGCACACGTATTGTACTTAATGAAAATCTCAATTAATCGTAGATTTTGCAATTTCTTCATCGAAAACTGGCTTTTCCGTGGTGGCTTTATTTTAATGAAATTTTCAGTAAATCTGTGATATAGGGACAACTTCCTCTTTTCCCTCCCATCCTCTTTATCACTGTCATACGTTTTGATATAAAAACCGACACTGTTGTCTCTCACAGCCGCCACGAAAGCATCATATTGTCAAGAAGGGTTATCCACTATTATTACGATAAAATCATTTACAGGACGGAATCGTCTCAAATATGTCATCATAGAGCCAAAAATATTTTCTTATACGCCCGGCTCTTACGTTCGAGGTTTCTTCACACCATACACCACCGCGCATTGATATTCGTTTTCATTCGTATATATCTAAAGTGAAAACAATCAATATAAACTCTGTTGTCATTGTTTATATACCAAAGCTGATTATCATTAAGTAACTTAACTATATTAATTTGTATTATTATATTAATTATCATAAACCTATACAGATAAATATATTATATCATATTAATTTTGCATATTTATTGTCGATTTATAAAAATTTATTTGTCCAAGGCGCAAATTTTATTTGTTAATTATAAATAGCTAATGCAAGATAATTCAAAGTAAGGTATACACGCAAAAGCATATAAATGTATGTGTAAAAATATTTAATTGCGATTGTGAGGATGCTCAAATATTTGGACATAATTTTCAATTTATGCGATTTATTCTAAAACCAATTACTCTTTTCTAATTACTAGTAATACAAAAGTTTTTCCTTTTCAAATACAGATATACCATTTTCCCTTTTTATACACTACAAAAACGGAATATATATATGTACATATATACAGGGTGTCTCTAAAGTCTGACTCAATCCCTGGATCTCGGAAACGGCTTTAGATATGGAAAAACGTTTCAGACAAAAGTTGTAGGATATTAAGGGGAACAGATGATGAAAATATGGACTTGACCTTGAGTGACCTTTTCAAGGCCAGGTCAATGTAATCGATATTTCTTAAATGGAACCCCGCATTTTTTTTATTGCATATTAATATCTTACAACTTTTGTCTGAAATGTTTTTCCATATCTAAAGTCGTTTCCGAGATCCAGGGGTTGAGTCAGATTTTAGCGACATCCTGTATGTGTATATACACACACACACGCACACACACACATACACGCACGCACGCACGCACGCACACAGAGTGCTCAAACGATATAAAGAACGAAATACAGAAGAAAGTATATATTAATGTCTTACTACATCTTCCAGTAAAGTTCGTATAAAGTGATTGAATTTCGTGAGTGAATTTCGAGACTATACATAATTAAAACAAGAGTAAGTTTCTTTTTTCGTGCCAGTATCCATTAAAAAATAATTTAAGGAATCAATTTAAACGCGTAAACAAGCAGATACGGTATATTATATAGAGTGTCAGGTATACACAGCCTGCGGATCAACTGCGTACTAAACAATCTACATCGGGTATATGCATCTAATTCAAAATACTTTACAATTATTAAGTATACATCATCTCCGCCATATGCGACATCTTCTTTGGAATATGAACAAATTCTTCGAAATAACCAGCAAGTTCGCCGATTGTGACGTCGCTCGACGAGGGTGGTGATATTCGCGCTTGCACTGAACAAGTATTTGGTGAACTTGACAATTGATGCTGTCCAGACAAGCCACCACTCGCGTCCGATTGTGTATTGTTACCCGTTGTTGCTCGTTGTTCCTCGCCGCCACCTGGACCAGGACCTCTCTTTAAATTCGGCATTGTATTGCTGCGAACACGCTGAAAACTACCAGTAGTCTCGCAATCATCCTGAATGCTAATGTCGTCCTTGGCCTGTCCACAGTCTTTACTGATTCTCAGCGTCTTTAAGTCCTTCATCACCGAATTATGATCGATTATCTTGGAATTTTTACTGGGAATACTGAGCTTGCATGTGTTCTTGAATAATGTATCCATTAAATTATCACTAGTACCAGGAACGCTTAACTTTAGAATAGCCTCTCTAAGAACGGTGCTCCTTTTGGTCTTTTCGACTACTCTCTCATTCTTAGATGGCTTGAAGTTTGTTGTACTCTTGATACCTTTTGTGTTGATTGGGAACATAGTAGGCCTATTAGGCACGGATCTTCTTCTAAATAAGCAACTGCTGTCAGAATTCACGTCAAAGATCTTGGATAGTTTTGATTTGTCTGTTGTTGCAATACTGAAAAAAAAATATTATCTTGTAAAAGAAACACATCACACTAAAAATATCAAATCTATCCAAATATTTTATTTCCAATTGTTTATTCTCTAAATAATTTTTCCTTTTTAATGTATTCATAATCTATAAGATATATATATATATATGTATATGCAATAAAAATCACAAGAAACATTTTACAACTATAATATTACAAGCAGTATCTAGCTGTTTCTAGACTTATTACAAAATTAAAGATTTGGTAAAGCAAGTTCAATTGTTAATTATCATTTATATAAATGACACAAGTCTTTCAAAAATAATACAATTTTCCAATGCTTATATCTATACTATTTTTTCTTTTTCAGAACTTATCGACATCAGCAAAATACTATTTCTGGTGTTACAATCTCAATATCTACAAACCTAAAAACAGAATATCTAAATATTTGGATCAAATTGAGTTTATTCAACCAATTCCATTGAACACGTTAATTGCCTAGGATTTAATACAGAATAAATATACCATCATCAATAGATCTTGACCGCAATCATAAAAAATATATAGTCAATAGATTGGATAATAGGAAATATATTGACTGATTGACAAAGAAAGTAAGCTGCTAGTGTAGAATAGTAAAAATAATTGAATAAATTTGTTTAATTGAATGGTAGTTAATTTACAATGTGATCATGTTTCTACAAAATATTTTGTCAACTTTATTCAGTGCTATTCTAGACACAGATCTAGACACAGATTTTATTATTGGTAAAAATATTAAAATTGCTTATGCTCTAAAAATAATAAATTGAAAAAAATTTGTTTTGTTAATAAATTTTTACATACCATATAATTATCACAACCATAACAGGATTACAACTCCTAAGCTTCGGTATACACAATTTTTTTCAAAACATTGATTAAGCTCATTTCATCACATGTTAAAAATGTATCAAATTAAAAATTAAAATTGATGTAATTTTATTAGAGTTTCCATTGCTACGTACACGTGAAGACCTTAATAATTAAATATACACACATTTAAATTGCACGATTCGGTCATAAATATATATGAATTATTATCGCATAGTTCTGACACGGACCGTATAACGTGAAAACGATATGCAATGTTTGCAATATTACACAAGTTTTACAATTTGCAAAAAACAGAAAGAGAAAGACGCTTACTGCGGACAACTTGTCGAACGACGATCAATCTCAAGCCTCTCTAGACGCGCCGGCAGCACATCATCTTCGTCACCCATGCTCGCTGTTTCGCTGCGAGCTGCCTGCAGCGAGAGCGTAGCGTCATGCCAGAGCATCGAATTGATAAATGCGTTGAGAAAGATGCGGAATAAGCGAGGACAGCAGCAGAAGGAAATTTAGATAGGTTAGAATGTACAAGATAACAATGACGATGATGACGACACACGATGAAATTACAATGCAACGAAAACGATGACACGTACACGTATTGACCGACTGTTGTGCATTCGATACGATTTTTTTCTCACTCCATGACTCGCGTGCACTATTTTGCGTGACCGTTTGTCTGCGATCGTGAAAATCGCCGAGAACGCGTTACGTTGATCTCAATGTTCAGAAGCGCGCAAATTCACGATCAATTAATCGTACAATGATGGCGAACATAAATAAACACTGCTACTATACGGGATCAAGAAGCAGCGACAACCAGCGATTCCCAAAGGTACTAAAAGAAAAGAAAGAGATGGTTGATTTGTAAGTAGCACGACATACAACCGGTAGCATTGTTTATCGATAGTGTTGAACAATGAATATGGTAGGTCTCGAAAATGAACACAGATTGCAGCACTACTGCTGCTTTATACTAGAGTCCCTGGAAATAAGAGTCTGAACAGACCATTGAGCTATCAAGAGACACGGTACTGTGGTGTCTCGCGCCAAGTTCACGCGAGTTCAAAGAGCCCAGAAAGCCGAGATTATCGGAACTCAATAATGCCTGGGTCGATCGAGTTGATAATAGTCTCAATCGATAGCGCATACCCAAAATATATAATAAAAGTATGCTTGTTTTTGCTTTACGTGCTCTAAATAAACATATAAAAGTCCAAAGTCGAAATGTCAAAAAATTATTAATTTTCTAGGATGTACAGTTACATTTTTCATCACTAGATGGCTATAGTGATGTTAGTAGTGTAGCGGTTGACATGAGAACTACTACATTAAATAAGGAAAATATCGAATTGTGGTTTTAGATAACTATATTTTGATTCAATGTTAACGATTTAATGTACAGATGAAAAGTGAGTGATAAACAAATAAAACTGATTAACAAAATACTAATGTTGTTATAGTAATTAAATAAACTATTTCTATGGCAATTAACCAATAATTTGTTTGTTGCTAATCGCAACTCAATGTCGGTAAATAAGATTCTATCTTTGCCGGTAAAGTTAGTCTGTTATTCATTGACTACGTCGATTGCCACAGTACTCCTCCCCGAGCAACGTCCTACGTTGCGAATTGGACCTTCTTCCTTGGACCAGTATATGTTCTGAGTGGCTCGTGAGTAGTAGAGGAAAACATGGCATCTGTTTGTTCCCTATTTGGTTCTCTGGGAAGGAATGCTGGTTTCAGCCGTTCGACAGTGACATTGACATTTTTACCTGCAATTTCTAAAGTAAAACATTATTATTTATCTTATTTACAACTCGGAATGGACCGGAGTATGGTGGTTGTACACTACGTGTTTTTCTGACTGCATCATCGCGTAACCAAACGTGAGTGCAATCAAAAAGATTTTTATGACAGAAAGGTGTTTTTTTGTGTGATGTGCTACCGGTTGAGATTTAATTTCTCTCATGTGGATCCTGTGTTTTTTTAAAAAGATTTCTGGATCAGAAGAAAGATCTTCTTCGATGAAAAATTCTCCAGGAATGCGTAATGTTGTTCCGTAAAGCATTTCTGCCGATGATGCTTTTAAATCTTCTTTATAGCAGGTACGTAAACCCAAAAGAACGGTAGGTAGTAATTCTAACCAATTTTTATTTGCATGGCACATAATAGCGTTCTTTAATGTACGTTGCCATCTTTCTAGGATACCATTTGAGGCTGGATGATACGCAGAAGTCCTTATCCGCTCGCAACCAATAAGGTTGGTGAGAGCTTTGAAGAGAGTTGCTTCAAATTGAGGTCCTTGATCCGTTACGATAGTATTCGGTGATCCGTATCTTGCTATCCAATGAGTGAAGAAAGCAGTTGCAACATTCTCTGTTAAAATTTCTTTAAGAGGAATAGTTTTTGGCCATCTCGAAAATCTATCGATCATGGTCAGGCAGTATCGATAATTCTGACACGGCAATAACGGACCAACTAAATCTAAATGTATATGTTGGAACCGATGATCCGGAATGGCTATCTTTTCTGGGATATTTTTCGCATGCTTCTGTATTTTGGCACATTGACACGGTAAGCACGTTCTTGCCCATTCTTTAATGTCTTTATTCATAGAAGGCCAAATGAATTTCTGTTGTATCATTTTACAGGTTGATCTTCCACTAGGATGGAATAGATTATGGACTACGTCAAAAATTTTCCTCCTTAAAAGTTGTGGAATGTACGGACGTATATTTTCAGTCGAACAATCACAAAGGATTGGAGTTGTTGTACCGGTAAGAATTAATTTTTGTAACTTGAGTGAGTGATTTGTTACTAGTTCTTCTGTTACTAGTTCTTCATCCTCTTTTTGTTACTAGTTCTTCATCCTTTTTTTGAAATTCTGCTAATTCTTCTAAAGAAACAATGACCGGCATAGAAATTGCTTCAATCCGTGATAAAGCATCAGTCACAATATTATCTTTTCCAGAAATATGCTGGATTTCTGTAGAAAATTGGGCAATAAAATCAAGTTTGCGAATTTGTCGAGGTGACGCTTTGTCCAATTTTTGTCTGAAGGCATAAACTAGAGGTTTATGGTCTGTTTGAATCAATAGCTGGCGTCCCTCAATTAAATATCTGAAATGTTTAATTGCTGAAAAAATGCTGAGCAATTCTCTATCGTAAGTACTGTAATTACGTTGAGTATTATCAAGTTTCTTTGAAAAGAAAGCAATAGGTTTATTAATTCCGCCTATAATTTTTTCTAGAGAAGCGCCAATGGCAATCTGAAGCAGTCTGAAGCATCACATGTAAGAATTAATGGAACTGTTGGAGCAGGATGGGATAATAATGTTGCTTTTAAAAGTTCCTCTTTACAACAATTAAAGGCTTTAATAGCATTCTCTGTCCAATAAATTGGTCTTTTATCGTTCTTCTTGCTATCTTTAAGATAGTCTGTAAGAATTGCTTGCTGTGAAGCAGCGTTTTTCAAACATCGACGGTAAAAATTAATAAACCCTAAAAATCTTAATTCTTGAACTGTTTGAGGTTGTTTGTAATTAATGATTGTTTTTACTTTTTCATTTGTAAGTTTGATTCCTTGTTTGGACACAAGATATCCAAGGAAAGAAATCTCCTTTTTTTCGAAAAAACATTTGGAAACATTGACAGTTAATCCAAACTGTTTTAAACGTAAAAAGATACGCAAATGTTTGTGATGTTCTTCAACATTTGATGATGCAACTAATATACCATCAAGATAACAAAAGCAGAAATCAAGTCCTGTTAATATTATATTCATGAGCCGTTGGAATGTTTGAGCTGCATTTCGTAACCGGAATGGCATAACCAAAAATTCGAATAAATCGAAAGGAGTAGTGACAGCTGTCTTAGGAATATCTTCCTTGGCTACAGGAACTTGATAGTATGCCTTTACCAAATCTATTTTTGAGAATATGGTCTTACCGTGGAGATCAGATGTGAAGTCTTGAATGTGCGGCAGAGGATATCTATCTGGAAGTGTCACAGCATTCAAACCTCTATAATCACCTCACAATCTCCATGTGTCCTGTCCATTTTTGGGAATCATATGAATCGGTGCTGCCCATGGACTGCTTGAAGGACGACAGATTCCTTGTTCCATCATGTGCTTAAATTCATTCTTGGCAAACTTCAACTTCTCTGGCGATAAACAACGAGGTGTAGTTGCGACAGGAGATCCTTTTGTGACGATGTGGTGTTCCACTTGATGAATTTTACTTGCTGTAATTGGAGCAAAACAAGTTAATTCTGGGAAATCTGCGAAGATTTTGTGGAAAAGTGAGTCATGCCATGTTGTACAAACTGTAATCTGGTTAATATTTGTCAATTTTCTTTTTTGTGACAAACCAGTTACTGAATCTAATAATTTTTTGTGTTTTATGTCAACTAGAATTTCATAATGGCTCAAAAAATCTGCACCAATTATAGGTCGCTGGATATTTGCAATGCAGAATTTCCACTTAAGATCTCTGCGTAGACCAAGATCAAGAGCTACAGTTTTTGTACCGTAGGTATCTATCTTAGTTTCGTTTGCAGCAAAAAGTTTTAATGTAGAAATTGAAGATTTCTGAAATATTTTTTTAGAAACAAGAGAAATGTCAGCCCCAGTATCAATTAGAAAGTTCAAACCTGAGGTTTTATCGAAGACAATGAGACGATTGTTGGGTGAACCGTTGATTGTCGCCTCTTCCTTCAACGGTAAGCTTAATTTTCCTGCTTATCTGTCTTCTCAGTAAGTAACTTGGATATTGAACAAGGAATAGTACAAAAGTTTTTTTACCGAATTTCTTGTGATAAAAACAAATTTGTTTGTCTTTTTTGTCAGTTAATGCATTTCTTGACGATGATCTAAAACGTTTTCTTTCAGTGTTTCTAGATTTCGATTTGTCGCGAAAACGATTTATTTCCAATGCAGCTATTCTGCGCTCAAGATCGACAAGATTGCCTGATTTAGAACTTGATTCAGTGGACGAAATAATCGCGGCGACTTGGAGTGATCCTGTGTCCCGATCAACAATTTTATCTGCTAATTCGGCTAATTCGGCTAACGGATACTCCTCGACAACAGTTAAAGTTGCTTGTATGCGATACGGTAAACGTTGCAGCCATATAATGCAGAACATCGTCTGAAATAGCTCCTCCAGCTAACTGTCTGATCTCGCGAAGTAAATCTGACGGTTTTTTGTCATTAAGTTCAATTCTCGCTAAAACTTGACGCAATCTTTTTTCTTCCGAGTCCGTAAAGCAGTTAATTAGTGCGTTTTTCAAATGATTGTATTTATCTAATTCAGGCGGTCGTTCAATAATTTCAGCTACCGCGACTAACGCTTGTTCGTCAAAATGTCGAATTACGGTACTGAATTTTATTTCATCTAAGCGGATACGGTATATTAAAAATTCACTCTCTAAATTCACTCTGGGCAAACCATAACTTTGGTTGTTTATGCCAAAAGATCGGTAATTTCAATAACCGGAACTCATTCGCGTGAATCTCAATAGACTCACCTGAATTTGATGGACCGCTATTCAGCATCGTTGTTCTTTCCGATATATTTCGTGTTCCCGATGCTTCCTCTGGAGTCGTTGATGCTTTCGGCGATGAAGGAGGTGAACGGTTAATAGGCATCTTTGGATTATGTCGTTCACAATTTTAATCTCCCGCGACTCTTTAAGTCAATTAGATTTTTCAAATCACGTCGGGGTCACCAATTATGTAGCGGTTGAAATGAGAACTACTATTTAAATATAGAAAATATCGAATTGTGGTTTTAGGTAACTATATTTTGATTCGATGTTAACGATTCAATGGCCTAGTTTACACCGATTGTTTAGTACGCGTACCAAGTACTAAATCTGCTTCTTCGATAGGTATAAATTGTTTAGTGTAACATCTACACCAATCAAAGAAGCAGATTTAATACTTGGTACGCGTACTAAACAATCGGTGTAAACTAAGCCAATGTACAGATGAAGAATGAGTGATAAACAAATAAAACTAATTAACAAAATACTAATGTTGTTATAATAAACTATTAAATAAACTATTTCTATGGCAATTAATTAATCAATAATTTGTTTGTTGCTAATCGCAACTTAATGTCGGTAAATAAGATTCTATCTTTGCCGGTAAAGTTAGTCTGTTATTCATTGACTACGTCGATTGCCACAGTAGTTAGGTTTGTGTTGGTGGTGCTATAGGAGATAGCCGCGCTTACCAAATAACCTTAGAGCAGTGATGCAAGATCGAGCATCCTGCATCAAGCACCACATGAGGGGAAGAGCCCCCATCATGGCGGCACCACACAAGCGAGCATCGCTGACGTCACGCGTCCGTGTGCGCTCGTCGTTCCAATAGCGTATAAGTTGTACGCTGGGGCTCTTCCTCTCATGTGGTGCTTGATGCAGGATGCTCGATCTTGCATCACTGCCTTAAGGTGAAACCAGATGATACGGAAAAGAGCTGCGGAACGGAGAGTGCGTCATTGAGACAACCAATCACTATTCCGTATGATTGTATTCCGCAAGTCTTGTTCCCTCAGTTCACATGATACGGAATAAGAAATCCAATGACGCATCTGCGAAAAATAAAATTTAAGAAAACAAACATTTTTATAATTGTAGCGCTTTTAAAGTAACATATAATGTTATAAATTATGAAAAAGTTTATCTGCGTATAATAATTTAATGATAAATAAAGATTTTAAAATTAAAGAAAACATAACCTTTAAAAACTGTTTTTTTTTTTTATTTCAAAATTTTTATTTATCATTAAATTACTTCCTTATTCCGTATCATGTGAACTGAAGGAACAAGACTTGCGGAATACAATCGTACGGAATAGCTGTGATTGGCTGTCTATTTATACATTTGAATAAAATTAGCACTATCAAGTGTCACTAATATATTATCAACAAAATGTTATATTTTTTATAAACATAATGACTTAAAAAACAACTGTAAATTTAAAAAAAAAAAGTTTAATATTTAAACATACTAACTTATATACATAATTTCATCATAAACGTATAGGGCACATACTGTTTCATCTAATTGTGCAAAATATGAATGCTGAAGGAAATCATAATTCAGCTTGGGCAACTTGAATTGGCAATAATTGCATGAAAATACTAAAAAATTCATCAAAAATACTAATTAATTAAAATTTTTTTTGATAATTTTTAAATGTTATTAAATTTTTACACTTACTTCATTATTTATTTCTTCTGCCATAACCAAATTGTTTGAATACGCCATCATTGATTATTTAATAACAAAAATATTTACATAAGTATTTGAATTAACGACTCTAATGACACACTCTTTACTCCGCAGCAGTTCCGCAGTCCAGTTCCGTACAAAACTAATACAGAACATACGGAATAGCTGTGATTGGCTGTCTCAATGACGCACTCTCCGTTCCGCAGCTCTTTTCTGTATCATTTGATTTCACCCTTACAGAAGATGTGTCAAAAGAATAATATTGAATTTGACCACTCGCGCTACATTGCACTGGTGCAATGCGCACTTAAGGCTGCTTAATAGGTCTGTTCTTTATAGCTGAACTGGTTGCACTAGTTCAGAGTTTATCTTTCTCCTTCCAATGTGGAGGGAAAAAGATAAACTCTGAACTAGTGCAACCAGTAAACCTTTGGTTTGTTCTTTATTGCTGAACTTTCTGCACTAGTGTACACTAGTGACACCAAAGCGTTCTCTATTGCAGTGCAACGTGCACCAATTCGTTCTTCATTGCAGTGCAACAGAACTCATTGTCAGTGCAACAGTTCACGGTACTCGTTGCACTGGGTCTTGAGTAAGAACAAGCAGTGCAGGGCAGTGCGAGAATCGGGTAAGTTGATAATGGTGGAAAATTTAAAAAGTACACATAATCTATTATAAATATTAAAGTAACCTATTTAATATTAAAGTAATTAATAATTCTCTTAAAATTAAATTATAAGCACTGAAATTGTACTAATAATCTGAATTTCAGAAGATTAAGCTGTGATAGTACTAACTTTTATTAAATGTGAAAAGTTTTATCTTTTTAGAGAAGCTAAATGTATATAAAAGTTTTTTATGCTGTATTTGTGTAACATAAAATTATATTAGGGGTACAAATAAGTTTTAAATCGTTTTTTTGAAAATTCAAGATTTTTTTGCAGAAATTCAATAATACATTTAAGTATCAAAATATTCTCCGTTATTATCTATGACCTTGCGCCATCTTTCGGGCAGCTTACAAATTCCGGCAGTGAAGAAAGTTTCGTCTTTTGATTTAATAAAGTAGTCGACCCATTTTCGCATTTCTTCAATATTCCGGAAGCGTACCTTAGACAATGCGTTTTGCATCGACCGGAACAAGTGATAATCACTTGGCTATATCTGGCGAATAGGCCGGGTGCGGTAGAACATCTCAACCAAGCGTCAATAATGTTTCTTTGACCGTTTTAGCGACATGAGGCCTAGCGTTGTCATGAAGCAATTTCACCGGATGCAATCCTTTGCCAGTATATGGACGTTTTCGACGGATTTCTTCGTTTAATCTCAATAGTTGTCGATTATAGCGATCACCATCAACCGTTTCACGTGGTTGCAGAAGCTCATAATATAGCACACCCTGCATATCCCACCATATACAGAGCATTACCTTTTCGTCGTGGATATTCCGCTTTGGCGTTGATGTGGATGGTTGGCCAGGGTCTACCCATGATTTTTTTTCGCTTGGGATTATTGTAATATATCCACTTTTCATCACCCGTTACGATTTTCCACAGGAAAGACTTTTTGTGCTGTTTGTTGTACAGATTCAGACACATTTCGACACGGTTATCTTTGTTCTTCTGGCTCAATTCGTGCGGTACCTACTTTCCCTCTTTCTGAATCTTTCCCATCTTCTGTAAACGGTTGGAAACGGTTTGTTGCTTTACTCCCAGTTGTAATGCAAGCTCTTTTTGCGTTTGGGATGAATTTTCATCGAGTAATGCTTGCAATTCATCGTCCTCAGTCTTGAGAGGAGTTCCGCTACGTTCACGATCGCTAACGTCGAAATCACCTTCTTTAAACCGTCTGAACCAAAATTTACACGTACTTTTGGATACAACATTGTCTCCAAGAGTCAAACAAATTGATGCACACGCTTTTGCGGCGCTCTTTCCTTGATGGAATTCATAGCGAATGCAGTGCCGAATAAATTGTTTCTCGTTCGCCATTTTCAAGCTGCTGCAATTTTAGGTTACACAAACAATATCGTGAAGTTGGTTGTTATTTTTTATGTTACCATATAAACACTACAAAATCGGAAAAGAGCGGGAGAATATTTTAATTTTGAATTACTTTTTTATGTTCTACAAAAAACGGTTTAAAACTTATTTGTACCCCTAATACTTATTGTTAATAATAATTGCAAATTTACAGAACAGCTGAAAAATATGTATATATATGAAAGATTTAATTAAATATTATCTTTAAAGCTTTGTTTCTGTCTAAAAATAATATATACTTTGTAAAAAAATAAATATTTTCAACACTTTAAATCGATCTATCAGTTTATATGCTACTATCCTCGATAATCGAAAATGCATAATAAAATCCAAATTGTCATAATTATGAACAATATTTTCTATTTAATTATTTATTTTGACACGTTCAATCCTTTGTATCATTCCAAAAATTGGATGTAATAATCGTAACTCATCAAAATTAAAAAAAAAAAAACTAGTTACTAGGTTAGATTAGATTAAATTTCCAACAAATTTTAATTTTATTAATATATAACAATAAATAATAATACATTGCACATAAAATACATATCTTACCACCGTCATCGTCATCTAAAAGAGGTATAAATGGTGGCATTATATTTATATTTTCTTCATCCGAAGAATCTAATAATTCATTTAATATTACGCGGTGCGTCATGTTGATCACTGCCAAGATCTGTAGAGAGAAGGTTACCTCAGTAAAACCGGTTGTTGGCGAGGAACGAAGGAAGGGGGGAGCTAGAAACAGCTTGATGGCGAGGGGGCGATGAAGGAAGGGGAGAGCATGATGGTCTCATCTGCAAACAGTAGCTGTCTGAGATAGCTTTTGCTCGCAGATGACATCATCATTGCCCCTCTTGCCGCTTGCCCTTCTTTTCATTTGCCCCTCTTACCGCTCGCTCCTCTCTGCATTTGCCCCTTTTGCCGCTCGTCCCTCTTTGCGTATAAGGTAACCTTCTCTCTACAGATCTTGGATCACTGCACTGAAACGTTCTTTATACTTACTTACACCAGAGAGCTTACACTAACTTGTCCCCGCTTGCACTATTTCAATTCGGTTCAGTGCAGTGTGAACTCAGTGCATCAATAAAGAACAAAGCTTATAACTCATCTTATTTGCCGCAGAAGTGCGAAGATATTTGGTATAAATTTTGGCGTTCGGCGTTTTGATACAAAATAGGTCAAGTTGTAAGTCATGTCATAACAGCCCATGATAACAGCTATGATCCAGTGATGCGATGTTTCCTATCGGGCTCCCGGCTTCCGAGCCCCACAAGCGAGAAATGCGTATATATGCTGCGCAAAGCGTTCAGCATATGTACGCGCTTCTCGCTTGTGTGGGGCTCGGAAGCCGGGAGCCCGGTAGGAAACATCGCATCACTGTTATGATCTATACATGAGAATCGATAATTCTAACCTCAACGCCCTCTTTAGTATTCGCACATTTGGAAATAGAAATTAACATGTAGTCTCTGTAGTAATTATACGTATACATAATTTTGAATTAAAAACATTAATTTTTTTCTGTTTTTTAAAAACATGAAAAAAACGTTTTTTAAATTATGGTTTCAAAAATGTTTCTGTTGAATGGTTTCAAAAACGTTTCTTATTGATGCTTAACGGTTAAGAAACATTGGATACATTTAGGAAACGTACATGAAACGAACATATGCTACCTGGGATGTGTACTGTGTGGGAATGTATAAATGCTGCTGGATCCATAACATATAATGCTAGTTTACAATATTTTTGATTCATCTTAGATAGACAAAATATATTGGTTTTTTGTGTACAATGCAACTTTTATATTTTTTTATTTTATCGAACTTGTAATATGACGTTATTTACCGTATTTAAAATATGCAAAAACTGATTTAATTCAATTTTTTAATGATAAAATGAAACACATTAAATGTAATACATTGTTAAAATGTCACAACATTTTTAATAAAATAATGATACATTTTATTTTATTTAGAGTCAAAATTGAATGCAAAAAAGGAAACTTAAATTGTTATAATAATAAAACTATAACCATGCATTCATTTATTAAGTAGTTAGATCAATAATATTATTATATCAATATAGTTAAATAGTTAATATTATATCAATATAATTAAAAAGTTAATATTATATATATATATATATATATATATATATAATAGTTTATATAAAAAGTTATTATTTATATTAAGTATCAATAATTAAATAATTATTACACATATATATTGTAATGTCTGTAAATCCTTTTTTTCAAACTTTTAATAAAAATATTTTAATATAAACGTAAGTTTTATTAATTTTGTAATTCTTTGTTTTCAAATCTACCGCCTGCTGTGGGGTATTTGTGGAGTGGAATTTTTCTTATAGCGATTGGTTCCGCCATTTTGTTGCATGTCCAATGAAAAATAGGATCAGTCTGTCTGACTCTTATTTCCAGGGACTCTACTTTATACCAACTTGGATTTCTAGGTAAACATTCGTGACTCTTTTGTAACCATAGCGACCGCGAGTTATGGTCGTTCGATTAATAGTGCTGCGAATGACAACTACGCAAGAAGATAATCAAATACGCGTAAGTCTGGGAGTCTTATTTCTGTTTACATTCAATAGTCTTTATTTTTTCCACACATGTGACTAATGGCAATGATTTTTATAAAAATATGAAGTTTTCAATTCACCGATTTTCTAACATCGTTTATCGACTTGATTTCTTGTGTAATCTAAATATTCGGTCACTTGAAAATTGCTAGCTAACATTTCGTTCGCATTGACATTTCTCATCATCGATTTCCGATTCGAATAGAATAACGCACAATTTTGCGTAATTTTTAGCAAAAGCAAATCTCAATTTAAAAGTAGTTCTATGTGAGTAACTGTATGTGTGAAGGAAAGAGGTGGATTAATTTATATTATATATAAATTATTTATATTATATTTATATTATATTTACTTTTAATAATTTTTATATTTTTTTCTTAAAGACAATCCTCTTTTAGTGTTTTTTGAATACTGATGACTTAATTTGACACATACATTAATTAATTTAAAATTGATTTTTATTTTAAAAAAATATCAAAGCTATTAACATTAAAATTACAAATTAAAATTACAGATGTTTTATACAATGTATATCATAAAGTATATTTATCAAAATTATATTGTTCCCTACATAGAATAGAAAAAGACAAAATGTTTGATAAATTTGCATCAGTTTACTTGAGTAACACCATTCAAGAAAATCTATATTCTCGCATGTCTGGTCTGCACAACCTGGATTGCATGCAATCCTAAGAAAATGCTAATCTTGGCGCAACATTACACCTCTCCCCCCATATACACAAATATATGTGTATATGGAGAGAAGGGTGTAATGTTGCGCCAAGATTAGCATTTTATATATATATATATATATATATATATACACACACACACACACACACACACACAGGGTGTCCCAAAAGTTCCACAACGGGCAAATATCTCGAAAATAAAGCATTTTTGAGAAAAATGTTTCAAATAAAAGTTGTAGGGTTTTAAGTATCACATTAAGTAGCAATATTAGTATGACCTTGGATAGCATTGTTATGGTCACGTAAAAATCACTTTAAAATTTTTTAATGAAAATCCCTATTTTTAGAGAAAGAGAATGAGTCAACGCGCTTCTTTCTCTTTACTCTATTGTAACTTTCAAGCTTTATAACTCGAAAAATACTTATTAGAAAGGAACTTTATTATAGTATTTTGGAAAGCTTTCGAGGTCAGCTACAAGAATATACAATAAAAAATAGGGGTTCCCATTAAAAAATTTTAGTGATTTTTATGTAACCTTAACAACGCTATCCAAGGTCACATTAAGAGTTACTAAATGCGCCACTTTAAACCCTACAACTTTTATTTGAAACATTTTTTTCAAAAATGCTTTATTTTTGATATCTTGCCCATTGCGGGACTTTTGGGACACCCTGTATATATAATATCCTACATTAGCAGCATTTATAAATTTTTTACTTCTTATATTGCAGATACAGCATTGTATGATTTGAACAGAAGTAATGTTGAGCGCTTTGAGATTGTTATACAGTTTTTTAGACAAGTTTAATAGTATATGGAAACGCCTATTTAAAATAACTTGTATAACAATTAGCAATAATTTCTTATTCTTAAAATATAATTACAAATTCCATTATTTACATGCAAATATTGCAACAGAGATGTTTGACATGATATATTGAAATTACTTGTAAGATTGACATTAATAGTATAGAAATAGTTTTATTATCTTGTTAATAGTTTCAAATCTTATGGCAGAGTATCAGCTATCAATTATTCATTCTATACTGTTTTAAAGTTCAGATATCTCGCGCCCAGTATTCATAACAAGACTTTATATTTGATAAAGATACTTGTGTTCTAAATCGAATTTATTTACGCGCTTTGCACGTAATTAATCACTTAATAGATAGTTATAGAAATAAATCTTTGAAATTGAATATCTTTTTTGTTTCTTTCTTCTGTTGTATCTATTTATTCAAATTTACAATATAGATTTATATAGGGATGTTCTTTATTATAACTTAGATTAAATCGCAACAGGAATTATATTGGTGCCATTGGTACCATTTTATATTGGTACATTTAATTTGCTACGGGTATTTTTTATTACATTGTATAATGAAAACAATATACAAATATATTTTTTATACAATATATTTGCTTTGCTTCCAAGTTCGCAAAATTTGCGCTGATATCCAGTTTCAAATCTTATATCAAATATCCAGTTTTTCATCTTTTGTCTAAATAAAACTAATATTTGTCAAATCACACAAATTGAAATTAAATTTGTACGATTCGACAATTTGTTTTTACGTTTATCAGAGAAATTACAAAATATTTACACATAACTTGTCCAACTTGTATTATTGCAGTGTAAATACGAAAAACATGCAACGCTGCCGGACACGGCGGCGCGTTAGTACGCCTTTCTTTTAATGATATGATTTATTATGTAAAAATGAGAGTGATAGGAAAATTTTCAAGTATCTACGTGTAGATAAAGATGAATCGCTATATAACTTTGAACCAATTGGGTGATGGAACTTTCGGTTCCGTCGTTCTTGGAGAACGTATTGACACAGGCGAAAAAGTCGCTATTAAGAGAATGAAGAGAAAGTATTATTCATGGGAAGAAGCTATGAATCTGAGAGAAGTAAAGGTATGTTTAAATTAAGTATAAATTAGGTGAATAATTGGAAAATTTTATATAGGAATCTCAAAATTTCCCTTGCAAATTTAACAGTGACGAGTGTTATTAAACTGATGTAACATTTTAATTTGTTTTATTCTATAATTTTGCTTTCTTTCTGCCCTCCCTCGATTATATTTTACAATAAAGTTAACAATCGTCCATAGATGATTTTTACTTTTCTCTTCTCTTTTCTGTTGTAGTCATTAAAAAAGCTCAGTCATGCTAATGTTGTAAAACTTAAAGAAGTTATACGGGAGAACGACGTGTTGTATTTCGTATTTGAATACATGAAAGAAAACCTCTATCAATTAATGAAGGATAGGTATGTCTACAAAAATGTTATCATTATAAAAATACTATACATGTTATTTGAAACCGGATATTATTAAAGAAAATGTTCAAATTGTAGAGACAAACTTTTTCCTGAGCCAGTAATAAGGAATATGGTATATCAAGTGTTGCAAGGCCTTGCATTTATGCATAAACATGGTTTCTTTCATCGCGATATGAAACCAGAAAATTTGTTATGTATGGGGCCCGAATTAGTAAAGATCGCTGATTTCGGACTAGCGAGAGAGATCCGATCAAGACCTCCGTATACGGACTATGTATCGACGAGATGGTAATGATACAATTTATAGCGATACAACTGCACTATTTGTGAACATAAAATAACATCGATTGCATCCGACATAATAATAATCTAATACTCATTTTAGAATTGAAGAATTAAAAAATAATTGTAAAACTGAAAAAATTAAATTTTAGATTATTGTATTGAATCTTTCAAATAAAAGTGGTCACTTTTCAAAGTAAATCTATATTTTTTTGGCAAAAATCTAATTTGGACCTTGAAACACTAATGACTATGAGTTTGACAAGTATTATTGCTTACGTGGAGTCGTTTATTATATTATTGCGTTGTAAAAAACATTTTTATAATATTCTTCATTATTACTTAGTATTGATCTTGATCAAATTCGGTAATCGGTATCAACTAATATTGTTTAAATTCTGATCTCTTAATTTTTCTAATTTGTTAATGTATATTTATACAGGTATCGAGCACCGGAAGTGTTGCTACACTCTACGACCTACAACAGTCCGATTGATATTTGGGCGGTCGGTTGTATAATGGCCGAGTTGTATACATTTAGGCCCTTGTTTCCTGGTAAAAGCGAAATAGATGAAATATTCAAAATATGTTCCGTGATCGGAACACCCGACAAAGAAGATTGGTCGGAGGGATACCAATTGGCTGCAGCCATGAATTTTAAATTCCCAAATTTTACGCGTACATCACTGGCCATTTTAATACCAAATGCCAGTGAAGAGGCGGTCATACTCATGGAAGATATGTTACAGTGGAATCCTATAAAGAGACCAACAGCACAACAATCGCTCAGGTATATACAGCTCAAATGTAAATTTAATAAATTAATAGTAGTAGTAGTAATAGTAGAACTAGAGAAGAGACTCCATCTATCATGAAGAAAAAACATATTTCTGAAACGTCTGTCAGACTTACTTAATATATTTCTGATGCATGCAAAGATTTCTAAGTAGATTCCTAACAGGGTTGGGAAGTAACGCGTTACTTATAACTTCGTTACCGTTACAATTACTTTTTTTCTGTAACTGTAACGGTAACGGCGTTACAAAATTTTTTTGTAACGAAAAAAGTAACTTTATTACATTTTTCGGTAACGAGTAACGAATGTAACAGTTACTTTTATCGTTACATTTTTCAAATTTACTCTTTATATCTACGAATTTATAGAAAAACTAACAATAAGAAAACTTTTTAATTTATATATATTTACAGCATCTAAAAATTTTTAAGAAAGCTTGTTCACAATTTATTTTAAAAATTTTTCTTATTTAAAATATCTTATTATCAAAATTATTACTTTTATTATATATTATTAAAATTATTATACTTTATATTAATAACGATATCATTATTAAAATTATATCATTTTTGTTACTTTAATGAAAAATAATGTTTAAAAATTTTTAATGTTTTTTTTTTTTTTACTGTAAATTTGTAGTATTCAATTTAATCTTATATTAGAAAAATATTGCATAAAATTTGTATTATATATAAAAAAAGTAACGGAAATTGTAACGATTCGTTACTTTTTGAGTAACGGTAACGGTATCGAGTTCCTTTTTAAAATTGGTAACGAGTAACGATAACGAGTTACTTTTTAGAAAAAAGAACTCGGTAACGGTATCGAGTTCCTTTTTAAAATTGGTAACGAGTAACGATAACGAGTTACTTTTTAGAAAAAAGAACGGTAACGATAACGAGTTACTTTTATAAAGTAACTTTCTCAACCTTGATTCCTAATAACAATGAATCTTGAGGCTGTAAGTTATGATCATCGTCATGATTGTTTTCAGGTATCCGTATTTTCAAGTTGGTGATCCGCGTATCATTAATAGCAAGAAGATTGGTGTCGTATCTCAACGAGAAATCGCTATGAATAAAATAAATCTTCCACCGCCTACGCCTAAGCAATACAATTATCCTCAGAAAAATCTCGTTAATAATTTAGTTGAATCGAGGTAAGATATACTGTGATATTTACTGTGATATAATTAAACAAAAATTCACACTTTACAATCATAATGAGTAATGTTTTACAAGCATTTTATCCATACTATAATAGTCTGCAAAAGTTCTGTATTGTGTTATTACATACACAAAATTGTAATCTAATATTTATAGAGCGCCTGAAAAAATGATCGTTGAATCGCAACAACAAACGGCAGCCTTGCCATTATTGAATTACAATAATTGTAAGCGCGACAGTAACGCTTTCAAATGGGACGAAGATTTTACTGATCTTTTGGGGTGCGTTGTACAATTTTCTTAGATTATTTTCCGTCATATGTGTGCTATATATCTTCTATTTATTCTATTTAATTCTCTTTGATTATGTACATCAGGAGCAAAATCATCCCAGAAGATTCGAGCGCGATGCTTGTCCCCGACCGAATATATAAGGAAAATCGTTCCAATTGGAACGCTAATTATCAGCAGCCTGATAACTTAAAGCATGGCAATGTAAATTGGTCGCTACCAGTGTGGAAAGAATCGCCATCGAGAATGTGGAATCAATCGAATCAGATGAAAAATTTACGCAAGGTTTCAGCGAAACAACACTACCTCAGTGTGGCTCGGTACGTCGCAGGCCAGAGCACAAATTTGCCACCCAGGTATAGAAAGTTCCGACATCTAGTCGAGAGAATTCTGATCGTGTGCACTATATTGATAATCAATTCTTGGTTCAATCGAGCATCAAATAGAATAGATTTTCCGGCCTCTTGATGAACCTGCTTGAATTTGCGCCATTTGTAAAAAACCGAGCAATTTACGCGGAGCGAGTCTATTATTCACAGATCGATTTATACTTTGATTAATATGCAATGTTGCGCCGCTGTTCAGAATTTCATTTTTATTCAATATATATTTCTTAAGCATCTCCAAGTTTATTGAGGCGATTTATCGGGTGTCTTGGATCAATTTCAATACATATCTTTTATACTTGTATCGAACTCTGTTCATTCGTTTTATCAAATATACTCAAACCAAGGACTCAGACCGATATAATATTTTGATTCGGTTTACGATTACGGCCCAATAAAATATTTAATAACTGTTCCGGTTCCAGTTTCGGTCTTTTAGTTAATAAAAAAGAATCTAAACCCTTTAAATAACAGGTTTTTTGGTTCTGATTACGGTTTTTTAAAATTCTTTTTAATACAATTAATTTAGATTAAAATTAATATTTGAAAAAGATATTTGAGTAACACACTCTATACACAATTTATAAATCAAAAACAAAAATTTAAGAAAGAAATATTCACATTAGAAACGGACATAAAACGTTTAGCGTATTAAATACGCAAAAGTGAGTGCATACAATTTATAAATACGTTAAATGACAGATTTTTATAATTGATATTGCAATGAGAGAGAGAGAGAGAGAGAGAGAGAGAGAGAGAGAGAGAGAGAGAGAGAGAGAGAGAGAGAATTAATACACTAATACACTAAATACAATTAATACAATTAATACACTAAAAGTAGCTGTAGAAAAAATGATAATTAGAGTTACAAGAAAATAGGTTTTTAATATAAAAATAGCTTTAAATCAGTGCTCGGAATTAGTCTGAACATTTCAGCCGATTTCCGTGGTATACGCCTCCTTTCCTCTCCTTACCGCGCACGCCGCAGCCGCTAGGGCCAGCGCCGCCGAGCGTTAGGAGCGACACTATCTGATTATGAATGGGTTCTTTTCCCTATTTATTAAAATTTTAAAAAATGTATTAAAATTTATTAAAAATAAATTTTTTATTTTTAAATTTATTAAGTGGAAATATTTCAATAGATTTCCACGTCACCCATGAGATACTAATGCTGACGCGTTTTTTTTTAAGTAGTTTCCCCCGTAGACCTATTCCACTAAAGATAAAAATAAATTCTTAATTTAAAAAAAAATATATATAAAAGAGATTTTCTTAATTAGATTTTCTTAGCCTTTTATGAGAATGAACAATTGATGCAATAATGTAGATAGAAACCACTTTTTGAAAAACGTGTCAGTATTAGTACCTCATGGGTGACGTAGAAATCTATTGAAATATTTCCACTTAATAAATTTAAAAAAAAATTTATTTTTAATAAATTTTAATAAATTTTTTTAAATTTTAATAAATAGGGAGAAGAACCTACTCATAGAACCTAATCAGATAGTGCCGCTCCTAACGCTCGGCGGCGTTGGCCCTAGCGGCTGCGGCGCGCGCGGTAAGGAGAGGAAAGGAGGCGTATACCACGGAAATCAGCTGAAATGTTCAGACTAATTCCGAGCACTGCTTTAAATAATAAAAAAAAATAATAATTATGTTGTTCAAGTATAATTTTTTATTTCACATAATAAGATATTATATTGCATTGCAAACATTTGATACACACATAACAAATAACTTACATTTTATAATATTATAATTATGCATTTATACATTTTAACATAAGTTATATTTACATCTTAACATAAATATAATCTATTTTTTTTTAATGAAAGATTTTTTTAGAAATATTGAATGTAAAACTTAATTAAACATTTTTTGATAGTATTTAATGTAAAATCTGTTTTATAATTATTTTTCTATGATTTTATAAAAAAACAAAATTTACAGTTTTATTCCCAATCAAAATAATATTTTGCGAAAAAATGGGGCATGTAAAAGTTTCATCAATACTCATTTTTTATTTTTATTTTATATCCATTGCATGTGCAATAATTTAAGTAAGACTTAAGTAGTGAGCAAATTAATCAATCATCGTCAAACTTTCTCGAGAATACATATAATTAGTCAATTTATTTACTGCTGAAGTTTTACTACTTATGTTTTTTATGTGCTATGCCCTTATCGCATGAATGTATTGCAAGAACTATAATATTATAAGTCACGTAACGTAAAGAAAAAAGGAGAACGATATAAATAATTAAAAAATTTAACAAATAAGAGTAACGGAGTATAGAGTAGGAATCGGAAAAAGAACCGAAAAAACCATAAAAACCGAAAATAATTTTACTAATTCGGTTCCAATATTATAAACTTTACGAAATTTAGGTTTAGTTCCAATTTCGGTTTGATCAAAACAAACGGTTACGGAACGGTTATCGGTTTCCCATCCAATTCAAGTCCCTGCGTGAAACATTTCACGATAATAACAAACTTGTTAGATCAGTCTACATTCGCTCGTGCTATGTGTAATGCATACATTACGCTGTAACACGACAATTATGATTTTAATTATCAAATTTTTTGCAACATGTTAGTCGCATTTGCTGGATGGCAATAAATGTGTACTAAATAAAACGATTTTTTGAAATGTATAAATTCTGATATATAAATATTACTTTTACAAATACTCACAACAATTGAAACAAATCCTTGTAAAATCTTCATCATAAATTCTGAATACACAATAAATTCTTCATGCCTAGATCTTTACCAATTCATACTGTAGCTTTTTTATCATATATCGCAAGTTCAACGCTCTTATTTTCTGTTTGTTTTCAAGAAATGGAGATTCCGATATCAACCAATCGAAACTGCTATTGAATGGACTCATCAGTCAGGCAACATCTAACAAATTTGAGGGCTTTACCGAGTCCTTCTGGGGGCCTAGGAATAATATCGAGAATCAAACGAGACAACATTATCTCGCGCGAAATCGTTATATTACCGAGCAAGGCTTAAGATTATCTTATCCCAGTGTATACGGTACCCAAAGTATCAGTAAGTAGTTTTTACAAATGCTACCTTGCTTTAAGAATGACTTGATGAATTTTGTTTATCAATCTAATATCTCAATACAAAGGCTTATTTTTCCCCTTTCTAAGGAGTAAAAACATATTATAATTGCACATTACAAATTGTGCATGCAAAAAAATCAATGTTACAATCGACTAATGCCAATTCTTTTTTCGATAGAGACTACCAATAAACCTACGTTTCAACCGAACTTATTTGGAAATGTTCTCGATACCAAAGCCAGCGGTGGACCTCATGGCCGAACGGACTGGGCAGCGAAATACTTAAAATGACCATTATAGAAAAATTCATTCCTCTTTTTACATTGATCATGGTGGCTCTTTGTTAAGGCGAATATTAACTGTGATAGAACGATGTACGTTGTCGTTCCATTGTAACAGAGATGCAAATTGCAAGAATGCATTTTTTCTATGATTTTACAAAAGAAAAATCACGCTTAATTGTTTAATCAGATAGAACACAATATTTCGAGATGGAGAGTAAGTGTAAGATTGTCGCAGTGTTATCGCATTTTTGCATTTTGATACAAGTTGAGAAGTTTGTTATATAGATTGCTGTGGTAGTTAATTATATAAAAAAGTTTTTTATTTTTTTGAGAAATAAATAATTTGGCGCGCGCGCGCACACACACTGAGAGGGAGGGAGGGAGAGAGGGAGAGAGGGAGGGAGGGAGAGAGAGAGAGAGAGAGAGAGAGAGAGAGAGAGAGAGAGAGAGAGAGAGAGAGAGAGAGAGAGAGAGAGAGAGAGAGAGAGAGAGAGATTACGATATAAAATTTTTGCATTATGTACATATACCGGGTGTCCCATTTTATTTTAAACAACGCGCGCGCGCGCGCGCGCGCGTGTGTGTGTGGGTGTGTGTGTGTGTGTGTGTGTGTGTGTGTGTGTGTGTGTGTGTGTGTGTGTGTGTGTGTGTGTGTGTGTGTGTGTGTGTGTGTGTGTTGCTGATGTGTTTTGTAAATTCAGCCTTTTTTTAAAAAATGTTTCGGCTTTTTGTAAAATGACAAAATTTACAAACAGTTTATATGTATAGGATGTTTGTTTTATTGTGATAAATATAAATGTGTGTATGCGCGCACGCGTACACACACACATTTTATTTGTAACATATATATCGTACATATTTATAGTACATCTTGTATATATTAATTAATTATCCGATATGATGAGATTTTTAGAAGGACCAATAATATAGTAACGCGATTAATGGGTATTAAATTTTGGTCATACACGGAGAAAATTTTATATCAAAAATTACTATGTACGGTAATAGCTGCGGACCATGAAGAAATTATAAAAATTTTTACTATGTTTTCCACATGTGAAACATAGTAAAAATTTTCGGTCCGCGGCTTCATGGTCCACGGTTAATGCCGTACATAGTAATTTTTGATATAAAATTTTCTCCGTATAGGACATATTATAAGGCGCAAAAATGTTGTAAACCATATCAATCGATGTATATTCGTTCGATGCCTGATGCAATGTATGCGCAAATAAGGCATTATTAGAAAATAAAAATAGAATGTATACCAAACAATGTACACATTTCCTATTGCACGTATACATTATATGCAGCGTACTTCCGTTACACTTTTACTGCTACTTAGATTATAATTCATTTCATTATATAATTCATTCATATAATTCAATTCTTTGCTAGGATGTTGGTGCAATTCTTATATTAAATTTAATTGATTAGCAAAATGATAATGCATGTTACGAAATACTTTTGGAATAACACCGTGAAGCTTTAGAAGGTAAGTATAAATATCAGTAAAAAACAAATATTACTGTAATATTAGGTCTATAACTTGAAACCCGCTCTCTAGTGATAAATAGCTGTAACTTTGACAATCGTCAACTGTAATGGCTGAACAAGGCATCATTTATAGTTTTGACATCTGTCAATCCCCGATAGGAAAATTGTGGAAACTTTGCACAATAATGACATCATGATTTGACAAAAAATTTCTCACTAATTGCACTAAGATGATTCGCCATAACGCAACAGTTTTGTCAGAATAAAATTTAGCAAATACATTTGTCAAAAATTATACAAATCCAATTTAGTATATAAATATTTTATAATTATTTCAATATTTGAAAACATAAAATCTCAACCTTTAATATTTGTGACAATTTAATGCAGTAAAAACATTTCGCAATATTTGCAGCAAATTTTAAGGAAATAATTTAGCTAATAACAATTAAATAACTATGAAATAATAACAATTAAATAAACCGTTTATTTATTTAATTAGCAAGTTTATTTATTTAATGAAGTACATTTATTAAGTACATTCAGTATTAAATACATTTTATATCTTATACATTATATTGTCTTGTACATTATATTATTTAGTACATAGAATTTTAAACAAAAAGTAAACTTCTCGAAAATAATTGTATATAAATATATTCCTAACACTCATAAAGAACGTAAAGCATAAACTTATAATAATAAGAAAAAACTTTTAAAACAAAAAAATTCTTAGTTATTTAGAAAATCTTAAAATTTCGATTACAAAAATTAATATCTTAGGAAAATAATTATAAAATGTTACTGTTTTCATCAAATTAAACGTTTTCAAAACCTTTCTTTTTCTTACAATATTTTCTTTTAATTAAAAATATGGAGATAAGAGTCAGAAATTACTAGATGCACGAAATGGAAGTTATTGAGTAAAATTATTCAATAAGAAATAAAAATTGAACTATATTAATTTATGATATTCAAATTTTCTTTTACTTTTTCGGTTAAAACCCTTCTTTTTCCTTTTTCTCTTTTATCATTTTTTTCCTTTTCTCTATTCCTTACTCGTTGCTTTGCATTGCGAAGTCCTTCAGTTATAGCTTCTTGAAGTTCTGTGACCATTGGTTTGGGAAAATTGTTGTTCCTTGCTAAGGCTTCTGAAAATTACATTTTCTTTCTTAACATAAACGTATTAATTTTATGCACATAGTATATGATATGAAATTTACCATATATAGCTCTTGTTAATTTGCGACTAGCAATTTCTACTGTATTTCCATATCCACTCCATGTAATATTCACGGAAAAGTCGTCTGTGATACTTTCTTTAATCATAGCAGTTACACATTCTTTAGGGTTCAATCCACCAAGGAAAATAAAATATGAAACCTACAAATACAAATAGAAAATAAAAATCATAGAAAATAAAAAATAGGAATTTTATAAAACCAAATTTAAAAATTTAATTTAATTTGTTAAAATTAGTAAAGATACTAACCGTATTTTGATATTCTTCAGTAGAGCAATTCTCGAATTTATCTAAACATTCAACCGATTGCATCGGAAAGTATTCCGGTTTTTTCGGAATTGATGTATCGTTATTCCGTTTTAATTGTAAGTTTATTTCGTTTAAATGCTGCTCTTGATTTCTGCAAGTATAAAGTAATTTAATAACTATATAAATATTTTAAAATTTTATTTACTGATAAAATATTTAAAGATTACCTAAGGATTTTGTTTATTGCGTGAAAACCTCCTTCGATCATTCTGAATATAAAATAACAATAAAATAACTTTGGTTATATTTTTATATGCAACAATATTTAATATAACATAATTTATATGCAACAATATAAATAAATTTACCTTTTCAATTCTTGAATTATTCCTGTTTTTATTGCATTACTATCGTGACTGATACTATGTTGATCATTTGCCGATTTATTTTGTAATTGTTGAGTATTATTTACTTGTTCTTGTGTATTATCTTGGACCAATAGTGTTTGGATTTTTACGACTAATTGACGTTTTTAAATAAAAATTTCTTTTCAAACATGACATTTTTAGACTTAACGCACAAATTATGAATATATAAAAAATGAGAATTTTGTTAAGAGGATGCTGAAGTGACGGGCGAACTCCGACGCGAAAGCGCCATCATTTCGATGGTACTAAAAATGAAATGACATTATCGGCGCAGCCTACGGACCTATGCCGCGTAGGTCCGTGTGTACGCATTTGTTTGTAGTGGTGACTCACTACACTGACGTGTGGTCTGTGTACGTGTGTCATCGGAAGTTTGTAAACAAACGATGCTTGCGCTTGTTTCCTCGACTGAAATTTCGTCGCAAAGCTGCAATATAATGTCCGAGAAAACATAAGCGTATACAAGGTGTCAAATAAATACAAACTAAATATGACAAAATAATAAATAAAAAATATACATATAATACTATATATATCATTGAAGAAAAATGTCATATACTTTTCTTACTTTTATCCTTATGTAGTAAATACTAAATAACTAATTAATCAATTAATTAATATATACATATACACATATATTCAATAAATAGTTATCTTTATTTTGTATTTTATATGATAATGACTAAAATAATGAAAGTATATATTATTTCAGTTATATAAAATACAAAATAAAGATAACTATATTCAATATGTATATGTATGTATTCAATAATTAATTAACTTATTTATTTATTTTGTATTTGTTACATAAGAATAAAAATAGGAAAAGCATATAACATATTTTTCCAATTAGACATATAGTATTATACATACATTTTTCAAATAAAATATTTTATCATATCTAACTTATATCTATTAGACACCTTGTATAAGTCTATTTTGTCTCGTATGTACATCATTCAGCCATACGATAGAATTTCAATTGCGAGAAAAAAGGTTAAATGACCTTATAAATTATCTGATAAAATATAAACAGACCACACGTGCAGTAAATTGCTAACTAAAATAAATACGTATTTCTTCAAATCTGTCAGCTGACGTTAGATCGCCTATGACAATATTTCTTAAAATCTGCCAGTTCACGAATAAATTGTCTTTAGCTCTCTTTTTTCTAAACTGTCAGCTGACGTTAGATCGCCTCTGACTATATTTATTAAAAATTGTCAGCTCACGATAGATCGCCTCTGACAATATTTCTTACAATTTGCCAGTTCACGAATAAATCGTCTTTAGCTCTCTTTTTTCTAAACTGTCAGCTGACGTTAGATCGTCTGTGACAATATTTATTTAAAATTGTCAGCTCACGATAGATCGCCTCTGACAATATTTCTTACAATTTGCCAGTTCACGAATAAATCGCCTTTAGCTCTCTTTCTTCTAAACTGTCAGCTGACGTTAGATCGCCTCTGATTATATTTATTTAAAATTGTCAGCTCACGAAAGATCTCCTCTGGCTTGTCTTATTCTATATTGCCAGTCCACGACAAAGCCGCCTCTGGCTTGAAGACAAGAATAAGAATTTTCTTCTAATGCCAGTCCACGAGAAAACCGCCTCTGGCTTGTCTTATTCTATATTGCCAGTCCACGAGAAAACCGCCTTTGGCTTGTCTTATTCTATATTGCCAGTCCACGAGGAAACCGCCTCTGGCTTGAAGACAAGAATAAGAATTTTCTAATGCCAGTCCACGAGAAAACCGCCTCTGGCTTGTCTTATTCTATATTGCCAGTCCATGAGAAAACCGCCTCTGGCTTGTCTTATTCTATATTGCCAGTCCACGAGGAAACCGCCTCTGGCTTGAAGACAAGAATAAGAGTTTTCTAATGCCAGTCCACGAGAAAACCGCCTCTGGCTTGTCTTATTCTATATTGCCAGTCCATGAGAAAACCGCCTCTGGCTTGTCTTATTCTATATTGCCAGTCCACGAGGAAACCGCCTCTGGCTTGAAGACAAGAATAAGAGTTTTCTAATGCCAGTCCACGAGAAAACCGCCTCTGGCTTGTCTTATTATATATTGCCAGTCCACGAGGAAACCGCCTCTGGCTTGTCTTATTCTTTATTGTAAGATACTTTTATTACGTCATATGCTTTATGTATATATATATATATAATGTATATTATATGCTCCACATTATCTATATTTATATCAAAATATTTTTCTAAGAAATTGACATCATTTTGTATACTCTTTTTACAATAAATGTATATGATATATGCCATATTTTTTATTTCTAAAGCATGAAATATAAAGATATTTTTATTTTTTTGTGTCTATCATTTGTAAAAAAATTTTGATAAAAGAAACAACATTAATTTTGCGACTTGCAATAATCTGTTTCATTATATGCTTCTTTTAAATACTTACACTTAGCCTTATTTTATGTGATTAACTTGGTATTTAAAATACGTATCAAAATCGAAAATGTATTTCTATTACAGTAGAAACGAAACATTCTTGTCTTACAACAGAGAGAAATGGCAAAATATAATATTGTCTAAAGTACAGTCCAATAAAAACTGTTAAAATTGAACATTTTATAAAACCACTGTGATTCATGAAAAATCAGAATTATTATTTCAAAAATATAGATATATTTCGACTGTGTGTTTTAAACTGCACTACACATTCAAAATTCACAGAATAAATTTATTTCTGCAAAGTTGTGTATAATGTCAGTGGAAAAGTGATTTATTTGTTATTACATATACATGATATTTTACCATTCCTTTCTGGTGTAAGACTACAATGTTTTTTTTCTACTGAACTAGAAATTAATTTTATATTTTGATGTGTATTTTAGATACCAAGGAAAACGCATAAAATAAGGCTAGTTGTAAGTATTTAAAAGAAGTATATATTGAAACAGATAATTGCAAGTCACAAAATTAATGTTTTTTTTATCAAGATTTTTTTACAAATGATACATACAAGAAACTAAAAATACCTTTATATATATTTCATGCTTTATAAATAAGTTATATGACATATACATTTATTATAAAAATATATACAATATACAAAATGATATTCATATAAATGATATACAATATACAAGATGATATAAAAAGTTAATTTTACATAGATACTTTGATGTGAATATACATAATATGGAGCACAGAATATACATAATATATACACATAAAGCACATGAATAAAAGTATTTTGTAGAAATTAGAATATGAATGTATGTAATTAAATAATATAAATGTTTGCAAAAATGTTGCAAAATTTATGTATAATACATACACTTTTTTATCCTTCAGAGTGCCTTCAACCCATTTTTTTCAGCCGGGTTTCGTAGCACATAACACAAACACACACACACGCACAACTAACACACACATAACTAACCTAAAAGATTCTGTATATGACAGATAGCACTGAGAACTGTATAGCGCCTCTATCCCAAAATCTCGGAACTAATCTATAGCTCTTTTTTACCTTATTCTTTCTATATTGCACACATGCTTTACATAAATCTGGAAAAGGGTGGCGTTTTGAAAATAAGTCTCTAAGCTCTATTTTTTTGGTTTTCCATTATTGTTTCATACGCTCTTCTTCGGCACATGGTCTTGTTTTGCAGATTGAAGCAGTATAATTTTGATATAAAAGATATAATTCTTTGAGGTGACATTGTCGGTAAATTTTCAAAAATTTTTTTTATTTTTTGGTTTAAATTTGACCAACTGCCGAAAGATTAGCATATGTACTTTATTTACACCAAAGGATTTGTAATTCTATTAAAGCAATAAAAAACGCCACCCTTTTTAGAAAATTGAAGTTTCGGTCGGTAACAATATGACTTCAGCATCCTCTTAAATTGTGTTATAATAAAGCTGACAAGGCTGACCGCATTAATAGCACATAAACAATACATAAATACAATAAATGTTCTTTGAAAGGCACATTTCACATCTACAAATATTTTATATACAAATATATGAATGAACAATAACTTTCAAAAATACTTTGATAAATGTTATTACGTTTCCTCACAGAATATAAAATATTGTTATAAACACCGCCAAACAAGACAATATAACCTGAAAAAATATTTATGATATTATACACGTGCAAAGATTAACAATAAATAAATATAATATTCTGAGTAATATAATCTTTTATATATATATACACAAACAGCACAAAATATTCGGAAAATATTCTAATAAAGTTCTTCCATATTTTTAAGAATATTCTTTCCAAATATTCTTACTACCACACGTTATTTTACACTGCGTGGGTCCTCGGATTGAGATCTCCTTTGTAACATAGTTATAGTTTAGGCCTACATAAGATTTCTAGTAAAGCGGTTTGACTGCATGGGCTTTGGTTGACCATTAGCAGAGCTTCAATGTTGCACTTTTAACCAGTACTTTTGTAATGGCACCTTTTTACACGCCACTTTGCAATAAATTTGAACAATATTTATCTATATCACAAATTTATATATGCCTACCAAGTTAAAAATAATACACAATTGCCAAAAGTAACATTACTAGTAAAACGCAGACAAATCATTTATGTGTAATAATGATTTTTGCCTTTTGCGTAAATAATAATGTTAATTTTAGCAATTGTGTATTATTTGTAACTTGGTAGGCATATATAAATGTGATATGGATAAATATTGCTCAAATTTATTGCAAAGTAGTGGGTAAAAAAATTACATTACAAAAGTGCTAGTTAAAGATGCAACATTGAAGCCCTGCTAATGGTCAACCAAAGCCCATGCACTCAAACTGTTTTACTATAAATATCTTATGTAGGCCCAAACTAACTATGCTTCAAAAGAAATCTCAATCCGAGGACCCATGCAGCGTAACGTGTGGTTGTTAGAATATATGGAAGAATATCAGAATATTATTGGAATATTTTGTGCTGTCTGGGTCTATATATGTATTAAAAATGTTAATTATGTCATAAAACAATATTATAAAACTATATAATTTAAAGAAAACATGAATAAATACATACGTGTTATGTATTCGGAATGTAAGACCTTTCTAGCTTGACACGTGATTATAAATTACACGTATTCCTTTCGATTCAACACTCATCACAATCTTGATTGACTCTTATTTTCCGAGACACTTTCTTTGTACAAGACTTTGTACAGTTCTTTGTACAATACGAATTAGTATAACGAATAAGACGCCACAACGCCAAACAAGCCACAACGTGAATGCACGTGAAATGTGAAGTCAGGCATGCCGGTTCGTAACTGCCAACTGCTACACGCAGACGCGCACACATGGAAAGAGCGGAAAGAGCTTCATATATACGTGTGCGCTCGGCGCAGGCGCCGCTGAGCGCCGAAAATGATATATGAAGACACGTTAACCGATTTATTTTCAATTTGCGTATTGTGCCTTATTCCCTCCACTGCCGAAGCGAGCGAACCGCGTTTTTGTTTGTAGCATCACTGTTTTCGAAAACTCAGTTTACATGCAACCCATTGGAAACTATTTCTTTATTTAAAATTTTGCTATACTTAATGTGGAATGTTTTATTTTGTAATATTTTTATATTATAATTTAGAAATAATTGTGTATTTCTTTAAACATTACTTTCATTCTTTCAAGCACAATTATATTCCTATGTATTTTAAACATAATATAGCTGAAATATTTTTCTCAATTAGTGAGCAATTTCTTTCTACACTTTTACTTTGCAAATATACTGCTAAGATGATTCGCCATATCGTTATAGATTTGCCGAAATACTATTTAGTATTTCATTTCGCAAACAATAATTAATATGGCATAAAAGATCAATATTTTTACATCTATTAGTTGAAATATATTTACATAATTGCAAAACATAAATTGCCTATAAGATTTCGTCATATAGTTTTAGAAATGCTTTCCTATTGGGGATAATATTCAGTTTATAAAAGTTTGTGTTTGTGACAACATAGTTTTTTACTGCGAAGAAAATGTCTGAATTTCAACCAAATAAGCATCATTTGCGCGAAGCTTTGCTTTTCTGTTTCAATTTGAAGAAAACTGCTGCTGAATCTCATCGAATGCTTGTTGAAACTTATAGGAAACTTGCTCTATCGAAAACAACTTGCAATGAATGGTTTCGACGATTCAAACTTGGTGATTTTGACACGAATGATAAAGAACGTCCAGGCCAGCAAAAAAAATTTTAAGATACAGAACTGCAAGCATTGGTGGATAAAAATCCATGTCAAACACAAAATCAACTTGCAGAAACATTGGATATTACTCAAGCAGCCATTTCCAAGCGTTTAAAAGCCATGGGAAAGGTATACAAGAAAGGAAGATGGGTGCCATATGAACTGAAAGAAAGAGACATCGAAAGGCGAAAAACCATCTCCGAAATGCTGCTTGCCAGGCAAAAAAGAAAAGGGTTTTTGCATCGAATTGTGACTGGCGATGAAAAGTAGATCTATTTCGATAACCCCAAATGCCGAAAAACCATTTGCGACCCAGGCCAAGCATCGACATCGACGTAAAATTCATGGGAAGAAGGCCATGCTCTGTATTTGGTGAGACCAGAAAGGTGTGGTATATTAAGAGATACTGAAACCTGGTCAAATAGTCACAGGAGATCTCTACCAACAACAAATAATCCGTTTGAGCCGAGCATTGCGCGAAAAACGACCAGAATATGAGACAGGACAGCATAAAGTGATCTTGCTTCTTGACAACACTCGACCTAACGTCACTAAGGCTGTCAAGGAAACATTGGAAGCACTTTGGTCGGTATTCATAGTCCGTTCTTATATTCAAGATTGTCTTAAGCACGAACTTATATTCGCTCTCTTCGTCAGACACAATCTATGTGTGACGAAGAGAGCGAATATAAGTCCGTGTGATGTGATTTTGATATATAGCAGAGAGGTTTTTATAAAACAGCTTTTAGTTTTGAGACTTTATTCCTTCTTGATAAAGGTACAGCATGCAAGAGAACAGACAGAGAGTATCGATAGTAGCGAAGCATATATATGTACGGAAAAATCATGCACTCGTGCAGGCACATAGCAAATAAAAAGGAAACAAAGAAAGTGCGGGAAAATACAAATAAAATGAGCAATCATCATGCACTATAATGAATTGTTGTCTCTCTTAACACTCCGCCTCAATTTAGTATAGTCCTTGACACACACACACGCCAGCATAACTGCACTCAATTATATACCTTTAAGTGTTTTTTTTAATACATTTCAATTACGCAGTGAACACATAAGATAAGTCTACAAGAACAAAAAATGAAAGAGAAAAAAAACTCAAATGGTTCGCATGCCCAGGCTACTCCTGTTACTCACAAAATGTTCAAGAGTCAATCCCTTCGTCAAAATATCCGCCTTTTGTCCTCTCGAAGGGATATATTTTACATCAATTATGCGTTTCTGATACATATCTCTTACAAAATTATACTTAACATCTATGTGTTTGAGTCTACGATGCTCCCATTTGTTTAATAAATGAATACAAGATTGATTATCTTCAAAAAGAATAATCGGTTCATTAATTTGCACATCTAGATCATGTAATAAACCCTTAAGCCACATTAGTTCAGTTGCCGCACTTGCTAGAGCGACATACTCTGCTTCTGTGGAGGAAAGTGCCACTGTTGATTGTTTCTTTGTTGTCCATGAAACAGTAGCTTCAAAAACTTCAAACAGATATCCTGAGGTTGACTTCCGATCCAAGTCTCCCGCCCAGTCGGAATCTGCGTATCCAACCATGGGCATTTTTCCATCCTTTTTGAAAAATAGACCCAAATTGATAGTTCCTTTAATGTACCTTAGTATACGTTTTAAACCAATCCATTGTGTTTCGGTTGCATTGTTCTGAAACCTGCTGTAAAAATTGACAGCTGCACTTAGGTCAGGTCTCGTTGTCAGCATTACATACATGAGACATCCAACGAGTTCTTTGTATGGTTTTGTATTAACAATACAGTCTCTATGTAATTCTTTCACAGGATTAGTTTCCATTGGTGTTTTGGCTATTTTACAGTCTTGCATATTGAATCTCTGAAGAAGATTCTTCATATACAGCTCTTGACTAAGTAACATTCCCTTATTAGTTTGACAAATTTTTATTCCTAAAAAACATTTCAATTCTCCAAGATCTTTCATTTTAAACTCAGTCATCATGACTCTCTTGATTACATTTATTTCATGTAATTCCTTTGCTGCAACAATAATGTCATCAACATATAAAAGTACATAGACTATATTGTCTCCTTTTTTTCGTTTATAAAGACAATTATCATATACTGATTGAACAAAACCTAAATGACTTATAAATTTGTGAAATTTGATATTCCATTCACGAGGCGCTTGTTTCAAACCATATAATGCCTTGTTTAATTTGCAAACTAATCCTTGATTCTCTATAAGTCCTTGAGGAGGCTTCATATAGATTTCCTCTTGTAGATCTCCATGCAAGAAGGCATTTTTAACATCGAGTTGATTAGCGAATAAATTTTTATAATTAATTATGGCAAGTAGGGTTCTTACAGTTGTCAATCGGGCCACAGGGGCATAGGTTTCATTGAAATCGAAGCCTTTTTTTTGTGCACATCCCTTAACTACAAGTCTCGCTTTACGCCTTTCAATGCTTCCATCTTCATTGTGTTTTAATTTAAACACCCATTTATTCTCAATCACCTTTCCTTCAGGTGGAGGTTTTATGAGTGTCCATGTCTTGTTCTCCTTAAGTGCTCGTAATTCCTCATTGACAGCTTCGAACCATTCCTTTGCGTCGCTTCTATTCTGTATTTCCTCATATCTTCCTGGAACATCTTGAACAAAACTTTCGGCATTAAGTGCAAACGCACAGTAGTCATCCAAATACTTGGGTTTAATTTTTGTCCGTGTTGAGCGACGAGGTGATTGGACTGGCACATCTTCATTTTCAATGTTTCTTGTGACGTCTTTTTCTTCATCTTCTTCCATTGATTCGATGCAATCTTCATCTTCTGTCGCTCCGCCTTGATTTAGCGGTTCTTCCATTGATCTTACTGAAACAACATCTGAATCGATTTCAACTAACGCTTTGGAGTTTACAAACTTTGTTTCTACGAATTTTACATCTCTTCCTAATAATATTCTCTTACTCATAGGATTCCAGAATCGATAGCCATTCGTACAATATCCAACGAAATAACATTTTTCAATTCTTGAGTCAAACTTTCCTTCAATTAGTTCTATGGGAATACGTACGTAGGCTAAGCATCCAAACACTCTCAATTTACTTATGTCCTGTTTTTTTCCAAACCATTTTTCCGCAGGAACACTATTTTCTAGAGCACTAGTAGGACTTCGATTAATAATATATATAGCCGCAAGAGCTGCTTCCGTCCATAAATATTTTGGAAGCCCTGATCCTAACAACATACACCTAGCTTTTTCTAGAATTGTTCTATTCATGCGCTCCGCAACTCCATTCTGCTCTGGAGTATATCTAATTGTAAATTCATATTGAATACCTTGTTCTTCAAAATAATCTTTCATTTCTGTTGAGAGGTATTCTCGCCCGTTATCACACCTGAATCTACTCACTTGTAAATTAAAATGAGCAGTAGCCATGGCTTCAAATAATTTAAAGAAACGGAAAACTTCAGACTTTGCTTTGAGTAAATAAATAGCTGTAAAATGTGTAAAGTCGTCTATAAACGTAAGGATATATTTCTTTCCATCGTGTGATTCAGGTGTAATAGGACCCATTAAATCACTATGTACTAGCTGGAGTGGGCGTTTTGCTCGCACTCTTTCTTTATTGTGAGGTAACTTTACCTGCTTTCCTTCCACACACGTTTCGCAAGTTTCCCAATCTAGAGTTTTTGTATTAGTACTAATTCCATCAACAAGTTTCCAAAGTTTTTCAAGACCATTTTTACTTATATGACCTAAACGTTTATGCCATAGAAAAGCATCATTAACAGCTGATAGACAAACTCGCTCATTCTCACTTTCTATCAATGCATTCAATCTATACAACTTACTTTTTCGTACAGCAACAGCTATTTTCTTATTCTCTAACATTATAGTAGCCAAACCGTTTTCAATAACAACTTTAAAACCATTAATTTCTAATCTAGGAATTGAGATCAAATTAAGCTCTAAGTTAGGAACTATTAAAACATTTTTTATTTTAACTCTAGTGCTTTTACCATTCACAAAGCAATCCATTAGAATATCGCCTTTTCTTTCAGCCAGTAAATATTCATTATGTTTTGCTATCTTAATTTTAATTGGCCTTTCCAAATTTTTAATGTTTCTAACATACTTATCGCTATTCACAAGATGATCCGTTGCGCCTGAGTCCAAGTACCAAGTTATCTGGATAGCTTCTTTCTGGTTTGATGTAGAACAACAGACTTTGATGTCCTCTTCCTCTAGAGATTCTTTCAAATTATAGGCTGTGAAGCAGATTTCAGTTGCCTTTTTCTCTTCTTTTTCTTCTGTTTCTGCTTTGTACGCCTTATTATTACCAATATATGCTTTGTATGATTGCTGTGGTTTTTTGCAATCAGCTCTCTTGTGTCCGATTTTTCCACAGTTGTGGCATTCGAATTGAAAATTCCTTTTATTTGCTTGTTCTGTACTTGTTCCACTATTTCCACGGTCAGTGTTCCGCAAACCACCACGTTTACCTCGATTACCTCGAACAGAGGCATGTGAGACAAACGCTGTAGAGGAGTGCAACTGCTCTCCTTTTGACTTGCTGCGCCCCTTTACTAGACGCTTAGATTCCTCGTCAAGTAATCTGTTCTTAACGAAAGATAAATTCAAATCTGTTTTTCCAGCCATGGTCTCTATAGCTGTAACCACCATATCATACTCATTTGGCATAATGAGCAGTAAATGACATATTATGTCATTTTCTTCAGCTGCAGCTCCTGTTGACTTGAGTTCCCGAATCATTCGATCAAACTTCAGGAAATGTGATTCCATTGTATCAGTGGCCGCGTTGAATTTTAATGTTAAGAGTGCCTTTCTGACTCTCAATTGACTAGCCATACTTTTCCGCTCAAAGGTCTCTTGCAAATAAGTCCATACCTCGTATGCCGTTTCCTTTCCCTTGCAGTATTCAAGATGGCTGTCAGCAATTCTTTGAATGATAAGTGACTTACATCTTTTATCATTTTTTATTTTTTCTCGATTTCTTGCTATGACCCCTGCTGCGTCGTTTATACTCTCGTCTTCCAGTTCACGTGGAGATTGCGCGATCACTAGCAATTCTTTTTCGTCAAGTAATGTTTCCATTCGAAATTTCCAATTATCGTAGTTTGTTCCATCAAAAAGTGGGATTTTATATCGCTCATCTTCTGAGGCCATGCTTCCTCCCTTTTTAGTAACTCAAATTCTAACCTATATTGCACGAATAGTTCACGATTCCTTTTCCTCCTTCCTTTTGTTCTAGTTTCTTGATTCCTTCTTGCCAGCACGGCGACTGGGCCCATAACCTGATGTGATTTTGATATATAGCAGAGAGGTTTTTATAAAACAGCTTTTAGTTTTGAGACTTTATTCCTTCTTGATAAAGGTACAGCATGCAAGAGAACAGACAGAGAGTATCGATAGTAGCGAAGCATATATATGTACGGAAAAATCATGCACTCGTGCAGGCACATAGCAAATAAAAAGGAAACAAAGAAAGTGCGGGAAAATACAAATAAAATGAGCAATCATCATGCACTATAATGAATTGTTGTCTCTCTTAACACCGTGCTTAAGACGATTTTGAATATAAGAACGGACTATGAATATTGCCCTTTGCTGAGAAGTGCTACCCCATGCGGCTTATTCACCAAACTGTGCCCCTTCCGACTACCACTTGTTTCGGTAGATGGCATACGCACTTGCTGAAAAACACTTCAACTCTTGAAATGAAAGCATCGAAAAATGAGCCTCTGACTGGATAGCTTCTAAAGATGAGTCGTTCTTTTGCTGTGGGATCCGCTTATTGCCAGAAAGATGGGAAAAAGTCATATCTAACAATGGTCAATACTTTGAGTAATGTATTTTTTTCATTTGTTTCTTAAATAAAGGCTTAATTTTTCCAAAAAAAACGGGTTTCAAATTATAGACCTAATAGTTAGAAGAATGCGCAGTATTTATAATAAAGAAAGGCAAGAAGCATGTGATATTCGACTCTATTTTATTTAAAATATTAAATTTCTACAAACAAACAACAGGTTTTCTTAAAATCACGAGAGAATAGAGAAAAAAAAGTCAAAATTGATATTAAATTATATTTATAATAAATGGTTCATATGTCGATAATAAATTGTGCTTTTATGTCGAGTTCTCAAAAAAATCTTTCATACATTTATGTAAAGCTTATTTTTTCAGTAAACGTATGCTGTGGTAAAAATATGTG
This sequence comes from Linepithema humile, assembly GCF_040581485.1. Taxonomy (NCBI): domain Eukaryota; kingdom Metazoa; phylum Arthropoda; class Insecta; order Hymenoptera; family Formicidae; genus Linepithema; species Linepithema humile. The sequence goes on along the minus strand of NC_090130.1, from coordinate 11,256,765 downwards.
CTCATAATCTAATCCGAAATATTCGCATTTTCTTTAATGGAAATTAATAAAAGAGAATTGAACACAAAAATGTTCAATAATTTACTAAAAATTTTCTTTACTATAAACGGCATAAGAATAAAATGTTTAAATATGTTATTTCTAATATTGATTGTAGATTATTGTAGACTGTAATGGGTTTTTTATCTTTAAAATTGTACAAATGCAGAAGAAAATACATTAAACGTGTGATTATTTGGATTCTATAAGTATATGTATAAATTTTCAAAAGAGATTGATATGTTGACTATGAATAATGCGCATATACATTGAACCATCGCTACAGTTTGATTTTATAATCGAAATAGTGTTTTAAGAATAAATTCTCCAAATTGTTTTGGATAAATATTTCTTTGGGCATAAGTATGTGTAAGCTTTGTGTATCTTTAACGTTGTAAAAATTACGTCAGAGAGATCGTTAAAATTAGACTCATGAAAGCAATTAAGGATAGAAGAGCTGGCTGTGATTGTAGAGTTAAATAATGCCCTTGAATATTAGAAGTAACTGTTCAGATCTTTTTCTTTATTTCTCTTTACCCAACCAAAAGTCTGACGAAAGCTGATCTCGCGAATAGTTCATATCTTCAAGGAATACGAAATATAAAAGAGGATCACACTTAGCTCACAGTCGGGCAGTGACCGGCTCCTTTCCTTGCGATTATTTTTATGGTTTCTTTTTCCAAATCTCCGTGTCTACGTCGCTTTAATCGTTTCGCTAATCCTCTTCACTTTTCCTCTTCCTTCTCTCTTCGTCCTAGTTCCTTCCTTTCCTTCACACGCGCTCTCCTTTCTCTCTTCACTTTCGCAAGGCAAAAATTGGCAAAAATGCCTCGAGAAACCGTTGTCCAGCTCTTTTGTTGTCCTCTCCTCTCTCCCTTCCAAAGGGCTCTCTCGCCATCCGACCAATCAGCTCTCGCCAGCAATCTTTACAAAATTTAGTGCCCTCTTACACAATAAATAATACTCGCTATTACCAATATCGACCGAGACTTATTTATCTCGTGAGTTAATTATAACATTATCTCGTGAGTTTCTTACATATGTTACAACCCAGACAGCATGATGACCTCATATAATACTCCTAAAGAGTTCCAAAAGTTTTTCTGAGTTGATAAATTTAGATCAGAAGGTGGTTAGAACGTGCTCATAATACTCGGATACGTCGACTTCTGAGCTCATTTTGATTTCATCATAAAGAGCTTTTTATGCATATAACCTAGTAAACGAGAAATTATTGAAAGTTCAGAAATAGGATTAAAAATTACTGAGAAGAATTTATTTACGATAATGTTGAATTTTATTTAATTCTTCTCAATAATTTTCAATTCTATTTCTGAACTTTCAATAATTTCTCGTTTACTGGAAACAAATATACCTCAAAAAATTACATATGAAAAATTGCGTCAGAGATCGTTGTACCAGGAACAATTTCACACACTGCGTATTTTTTATGCACTGCGAACTGCGAAACTTGGAAAGTACTTTGTGGGTAAATATAAATAACAAAGAGAATAATCGACGAACAATATATGGATGACCAACAAAAATCCAGCCGAGTCAGGTTTACGCATGGGTGATGCGTTTTTTGTTTTTGTTTTCACGCATCATATTATATGATGTCAAAATGAGCTGATTATAAAGAACTATTTTGTGTTGGAAATATAAGTTCATAGTGAGCTCTTTTTTATTTATTGTTAAAGAACTCAGAAAAGAGCACTTTTAAACAATTTTTTGTAATCATTTTAGCAGATCATAAAGAATTCAAAAAAGAGAATACTTTTTGAACTCTTTCTGGAGATTCTGCTGTCTGGGAAATTTAACCCACAAGGAAAGGGACCCAAGTGTCCCCCTCCGATTTTGACGAGCTTTAAATATGTTGTAAAGTAGCTCAAAATAAGAGACACGTATTTTTTTTTATGTGCTTTCTCGCACGTTTAGGGTTGAAACAACCCCTACAAGCTAAAACGGTTTTTTTGGTTCTAACTGAATATCGTCAAAACTGTAAGAGATATCAAAAAATGTTTCGAATAAAAGTTGCATGGTCTTTTATGAGCTTTATAACCGCGTAGCTCGATTTTTAAAAAATTTTATATTTTTTAATTTACCCTTACCCCTTCTTATTATTTTTACAAATTTCAAAATTTTTGTTATGACAAAAGTTGTAGCATTTTTTACGCTGAATACAACCATATATGATTTTATTATATTTCGAAATCGCATCTTTCAGAAATAAGCTGTCAATGTCGCACTATATGCGTCGCGCTGCGATATATGCATATATATGCATAACGCATCGTTTGTGCCGCTTGTGTAATCGATGTTTGTCGTGCATGTGTAATTGATAAGACAAATAAAATTAGAAATAAAGATTAGCATGTTATGAAACATTCGGAAAAATGTTCTGATCAAAGAACAAAGTTCACTAAAGTTGTTGCCAAAACATCCCCTCTATTTTACACTTTTATATTCGCATTTCGAGTGCATTTATAGCGCAGCGCGTTGTCATATCCCGTCAGTGCATATTACGCTTTAAAGTTGTGCGCTTGTTAGTGATTACGAAAAAACAATATATAAAACAGCATCAAAGAAAGAACAGCAAATTCACTATAAAGTAAGTATTATTTTTTTGTACACAAATAAGGAGAAATATTTAATTGTTATATTTTTCAGAATGGTTCAATTAAATCCATTTAACGTAATAATGTTAGTATACGTAACTTTTTCGGCCCTTAATCTATCAACAAGTCCGATAACATCTGAAGAATGAGAAATGGCACATAAAATAGAATCTATGCTGAAAGAAATGCGCGATGAGAGATACAAAATGGAAGTAAAAGAATCTTTAGATTATGAAAACGATAACGATATTCCAACAGCAGAGCAATTCGAACTAGGAGATAAAGAGGAAGAAGGTGAGCTATGGACGCAAATCCTAAAGTTATATGTACTACAGATGGACGTATTCCGTATGAATATAAAAAAAATGCAGTCGAATTTTGGAAAAGCAGTACAACAAGGCCAAGAACATTAGAAGGAGTAAAACAAAGATTTCGGAAAGTATATTCATTACGTCAATTACGACGATAGGAAATTCAAGTGAATCAAGGTGGCAGTAGATTCGAAAAATTAAAACAAATTTCGGAATATACATTAAATAATTTTCATACAGCTCTTGAAAATAGAATTATTGTTCACGACGCTGATTTAGCTCGATGGGTTATTCGGGCACAGGAAAATTTAAATGTATCAGAATTTACAGCTTCATCGCGATGGATACGAAAATTTAAAATAATACATGATATTGTATCTCGTAAAATAACAAAATTTATAAGAAAAACATCTATATTGTCTAACGTCAATTTTGAAGAAAAATGTAACACATTTATTGAAAACGTTAAATATCAAATAATAGAATATAGAGTTGAAAATATTTACAACAGTGATCAAAGCGGATTCCAATTAGAACTTCATACCGGTCGTACATTGGCATATAAAGGAACAAAAAAGATTGAATCTGCAGTACAATCCGTATCGGCAACTACGCATAGCTATACTATACAACCTACTGTTTCAGCCGATGGTAAATTATTATCGCCTCTTTTTATTGTACTGAAAGAAGTTAGTGGAACATTTGATCCCAGAGTGCAAGAAACAATGTTTAAGGCACCTAATATTTTTGTTACGGCTTCGAAATCCGGAAAATTAACAGCGCATCATTTTAAAATTTGGTTGCAAGACGTACTTTTTCCAAATGTAGGTCCAAAATCTGTTTTACTACTAGATTCATGGACTAAACTTTGGTCATTGTCCAAATATTATTCAAGAATCTAAACCAGAATCCACAGAAGATATTATTTTGTTGACTATACCAGCTGGAACAACAGGAAAAATACAACCATTGGATGTATATGGTTTTCGTTTGTGGAAGAATTTTATTAGACACTTTTCTGATACTGTAATGCTTTTAGGTCTGGAAGTCAATCTGCATGTAAGAAACACCATTTTAAAATTACAGTCATTGACTCATAATCAATTTTCATCGCCAAGATTCAGAAATTTATTGAAATACGCATGGTATAAAAGCGGGTACGTAATAAATAAGCCCGAAGAATTCGAAACACCAGTGGAATTTTGTTTTCATAAACAGTCAAAACCAACATGCGATATTTGTAGCGCACCTGCAATAATTACTTGCGCATGGTGCAAAAAATCACTTTGTATAAATCACTTTTTTCACGAACATCACCTTTGTGATACGTTTGTTCCATAAATTCATCTGTTTTTAATATATGTTAATATATGTATTATATTCAATATATGTAGTATGTTATTGTTGAAGGTAAAGTTGTAATTGTTTCGACATATATTATTATAAAAGAAATAAAATAATAAACAAACAAATGTTTCTAGTATTGATTAATAGAAAAACCTGAAATTAATTGGATTTTTTTGCATTACCATTGAAAAACAATAAATTGCATTTTAATTGTAAGATTTTTATTTATTTATTTCTCTTTCGATATAATCCACTCTTAAAAAAGGCATGAAAAATCGATACTTGAATGTATCAAAAGTATTGTTGACGCTTATCCGCGACGCTGATTGGTTATCTCAATTATTCTGACAGTTTGATAGTTTAAGAGCAAAGATTATTTTGACGGTTATTTAAAATTTTAAAAATTTTATTAAAATATTTAGATTTCATAATTATTAAATTATTATAATAAGTGCACGGGCGCAGCGCGCGCTTGTATTGTTCTAGTATAACTATAAAAGTGTAATATAGAGGAGATGCCTTGGCAACAACTTTAGTGAACTTTGTTCTTTGATCAGAACATTTTTCCGAATACTTCATAACATGCTAATCTTTATTTCTAATTTTATTCATCTTATCAATTACACATGCGCGACAAACATCGATTACACAAGCGGCACAAACGATGCGTTATGCATATATATGCATATATCGCAGCGCGACGCATATAGTGCGACATTGACAGCTCATTTCTGAAAGATGTGATTTCGAAACATAATAAAATCATATATGGTTGTATTCAGCGTAAAAAATGCTACAACTTTTGTCATAACAAAAATTTTGAAATTCGTAAAAATAATAAGAAGGGGTGAGGATAAATTAAAAAATATAAAATTTTTTAAAAATCGAGCTACGCGGTTATAAAGCTCATAAAAGACCATGCAACTTTTATTCGAAACATTTTTTGATATCTCTTACAGTTTTGACGATATTCAGTCAAAACCAAAAAAACCGTTTTAGCTTGTAGGGGTTGTTTCAACCCTAAACGTGCAAGAAAGCACATAAAAAAAATACGTGTCTCTTATTTTGAGCTACTTTACAACATATTTAAAGCTCGTCAAAATCGGAGGGGGACACTTGGGTCCCTTTCCTTGCCAGTCAACAAAATGTTAGTAGCCTGCCGACAGTTTGCGAGCAGATTCGCTCAGAACTTGGCAGCAGATACAGTGTCATTTGTATCCGCATTAAGCTCGTGTTCTGCCGGCAGAACCTGTCGACATAGATTGACAGCAGATTGGCGGCAGAAAACGAGTAGGATCTGCGCAGTGTAATTTGATGTCAGATTGTCAGCAGAAATCGAGCAGAACCCGCCATCACAATTTAAATGGCATAGCGGCATTTAAATGCTTCATTACAATTTTACATTTCTCGTTTTGCTTATTAAAAGTAGTAAATAAGATATGCAAAGTGTGTAATATATATTTGCTTTATTAGGACAAAAAAATACTTATATTTTAAAATTAATAAATATATAAAAATACTTATATTTTAATAAATTTATTCCCATACAACACAGAACATTGCAATTACATTGCAGCAATGTTACAATCTTGCAAGTGGCAATGTAATATTGTTGAAATATTATTGGAACATGTAATTGTAATATTTCATGAGAATGTGACAGCAACAGGGCCGCGTTTGTAAAATTTGTGTCCAGGAGCTTGTGATCTTCGAGCGCCTCGATCTAGCCTCCCTCCCCCAATGAGTAAACAGTAAATAATTAACATTTTAAATATTAATATAATTCTACCGAAACACACTTAAGAACAAGAAGATAATTAAAAATGGAACATTTTTTTATGAATATATAGAAGCTGTGGTGCCCCTGACACTTCGGCGCCCAGAGGCCCAAGCCCCAAAAGCCCATAGGTAAACGCGCTACTGGACAGCAACATTCCAAAAACATTACAAAAGCAATATTCGGTAATTGCTAGCTCGTTCGTTTACCGCTATGCGACGCGCGTTGCACAATCTATCTCGCATTTAAGTTTTAGTCATGATGATTATATAAAACTTGCAAAGAGTGGCTAGTAAGATTAAAGACATAGTAGATTATTATCAGTTTAAATTATTTTTTTCATAAAAATCGTCCTTTTATCGTATTACTTAGAATGTAGAGTCGAATTTCTATATAAATAAAATTTTATAATATAAATTATTTAAATTTAATTATCTGATTATTTAATTTTTATTATTTAATTATATTAGACTGTGTTTTTTCTATACATACATACATATACCGGTGACGCACATATCCAAGTTATGGATGCAAAAAGATTGTGAACTTACACAATTGCAACGAGTTTTTTCTTATCTCTTTTTAATGTCTTTATATATTTTTAAAGTTTATCTATTAAAATTTGAAGCATTCTGCATATTTGTAGTAAGGCGTTTCAATATTATAAATAGATTGCACTGCAACATTACTGTAGTCTTACATTGTAATATTTCCAAGGGCGGACATTTTAACGTTGCCGCAAGCTTGCAGTTACACTGCAGAAACATTTTGCAACTTCCATGCAATATTACAATGTTTCAATGTAAGGTTTATGCAATCTTTCGGTGCTGTATGGGTTAGGCCAAATCCTGAAATCACTGCAATATCGGATCAACTCGGCGGATTTTCAATTTCAAAAATCAGTTTAATATTCTGAATTTCCTATGGGGATTGTATCAGATTATTGTATTAAACTGATAAGCTTAATTAAGCTACTGGCCACACTTTATATGCACTGTAAATGAATCTTGAGTACGAGTTTATATATAAAGAAACACGCTGCATAACGGTAAATAACATCAAACTGCGTTGCGCAGGTTCTGCTCGGTTTCTGCCGCCAATCTGCTGTAATAATTCCGAGCAATCCTGCTCGGTTTCTGCTACTGATCTGCTGTTAAATTATGTCAGCAGATTTTGTAACATTTCTGCTGACATTCTGCTGTCATCATCTGATGTAACAGGTTTTAAATACAATTTGCAGTCTTTCTGCTGACAAAAATTTGTAGCAGATGTTTGACAATATCTGTTCGAACAGATTTTGCTGACTGGGTAAAGAAACTGAGGATAATATTTGTTTGATCATACAATCAAAGCATATATACAGTGTTCCATTTTAATTGCTCACCTCGAATATCTTATAAATGATGCATTTTCGTAGAAAATGTTTCAGATAAAATTGATTTGGTCCTGAAGGGCTAAAAAAACTACTAGGCCATAAAAAACTACTTTTGTTTGACCAAGGTTAAACAAACAGTAGTTTTTTATGGCCCCCTGCGGAAAATGCGTCATTTACAAGATATTCGAGATGGGCAATAAAAATGGGACACCCAATATATAGGGTGTCCCAAAATTAGACTAACAAACTTGAAAGTGGTTATAAAGGACACCAAAACAAGCTAATTTTGTCAATAAACCCATGTCCACAAATAAATCGTTTTGGCACTAGAATGGTTTGTGAAGTGAAGTATATTTTTACAGCAGTTGTTCGAAATGGCAGCCATTTACTTCCATACAAAGATTGCATCGTCGGTTCATGGATTCACGAACCCTATGGAATATTCCTGGAACAGCTTGCACATGTTAGCAGTCATCACTCTCGCCAGGAGATCCTTCCTTTCTTTTTAAGTACAGGAGTCTCGTATACCAGAAATTTCACATAACCCCAAGGGAAAAAGCCAAGGGAGGTAAGATCGGGAGATCGCGCAGGCCAAGCTACAAGACCTCCTCTTCCAATCCAGCGGTTCGAAAAATTTTGATCTAGATACTCGCGCACGTCCAAACTGAAATGTGGAGGTGCCCCGTCATGTTGAAATCACATGTTTCGTCGTATGTTCAAAGGGGCATTTTCTAAAAGATTTGGTAGAACGTGTTGCAGGAACTGGAAATAAATATAAGCATTTAAATGAGGTGACAGTAAGTATGGACCAAAAATATTATCGCCGATAATACCGGTCCAAATGTTGACGGCAAACTGGTGTTAGTCTCTTCTAAAAGTGGCAGCATGAGGATTTTCATTAGCCCAGATGTGGCTGTTGCGACTATTGAAGAAACTGTCCCGAATGAAACATGCTTCATCCGTGTACAGCACGTTTCTGCCAAAGTCAGGCTGGACTAAGTGACGACTCAAAAACGGAAGAAAACGATTCGAAGGTGATAGTCTGCAGGACTCATCGCTCTCTAGTTATGGTAGGGATGAAGCTGTTGGTCATCGAGAACACGCCATACCGTCGACTTAGCAGCCCCCATGTGGTGTGCAATTGCGCGAACACTTGTGGAAGATTCTTGCTCTATACGGTCCAGAACTTCTTGTTCATATGCTTCATATGCTGCAATGCATGTTTCTTTTGGACGACCAGCATCAGCGAGCGGCACGACCGGCATCAGCGAGCCATCAGGTTGCCAACTTTTCAAAAATGACGATGAACGGATACAAGGTGGTATAATGAGGAAGGGGCTATTTCTTTTCATATATGCGTCCTGCTTCTCTTCCATTATATCTAGCTTCTCCATAAATCAGATGCATATCGGCCAGTTCTTCATAAGAAAATTTGTCCATTTTGAAAACAAATTTCGATTAAACAATAATGAATACTGAGTGTAACACTGAATGACTACTGAATACTGTGATAATGAATTTAGTCCAGTTTCGCGCATACGCGAAAAATCGGGCCAAATCTGGCTACACTGCCTTAGTCAACAATGTCAAACAATGTCCTAATCTTTGATTCCCTAGTGCCAAAACTGCTCATTTGCGGACACGAGTTTATTGACAAAATTAGCTTCTTTTGGTTTCCTTTATAACCCAAAGTTTGTCAGTCTAATTTTGGAACACCCTGTACACACACACGCACGCACGCACGCATACGCAAACATACACACATGTATATACAGAGTGTTTCTAACAACTGGACCGGACTATAACTCTGCTCCATGTAAAGTTAGAAAAAAATCGTAGAGAAAAATTTTGCACTGTTTATCAAGCTCTATTGTCCTATGGTATGATTTTTTTCAGAAGTACATCAGTGCACTTGCAAAGTGCAATAGCACTTTTTTTTTTAATGGAACCGTAGAATTTTTCTGCATAAATTGATTCTTCGAGTTATTCTGCGAATAAAAGGTATAAGACAAGGCTGTTGAAAACTCAATATTTTTTTACGAGATATTTCACTTTCTTCGAAAACTTACAAGTACTCAAACATTTCACCATTACATTCTAAACATTTTTTTATGCATTTTGTGACTTTTTTCATTACATTGTTCAGTTGTTCAGAGCTCAGATTTAAACAATTACTCTTAATTCTTTCTTTCATAAACAGAAACAGATAAACAGTGCAAAATTTTCCTCTACGATTTTATAACTTTACTTGGAACAGAGCTATAACCCGGCCCAGTTGCTAGAAACACCCTGTATATATATATATATCATATACGGAGAAGTTCAAGTTGCGCACAAAATAAATCGGACACAGCAGGTTGAATGAATCAGACAATAAGAAATGGACACACGGTGGTGTCAATCGGATACATCCCGTACTCACGCGTAAAAATCATAAAAATAGTGCTTCGGATACAAAACTAGGTCTATAATTATACGGTTCTACATGGGTTGCAACTTTCCGCGCAAAGCAAGGTCTATCCCCATCGCCCAGTGCTTTCGATGCGAAACAAAGTCTATAATTATGCAGTTTATTCGGTGAAATTATTAGATGTAACGTTTTTAATGTTAGGAAAACTGTCACGGAGCATGTCTCCGATTCCAACCACTGTGTGTTCGTTTTATTATTGTTTTTTATTGTGTCTGATTGAATCCGTGTCCGATTCATTTAACCTGTTGTGTCTGATTTATTCTGTGTGCGCAACTGGGATTTACTCGTATATACATGAAGTCTTATTTTAAATGATACAGTCGATTATCTTGAAAATAAAGCACTTTCGAAAAAAATCTTTCATATTAAAGTTGTAGAGTTTTAAGGGATACATTACATAGTAATGTTAATATGACCTTGGATAGCGTTGTTAAAGTCATGTAAAAATCACTTTAAAATTTTAAAATGAAAACCCCCATTCTTTATTGCATATTCTTGTAGCTTACCTCGAGAGTTTTTCAAAACACTATGATAAAGTATTTTTTATTAAGTACTTTCCGAGTTATTTTATATCTTAATCTGACATCTTTTGATATAAAATCTAAAATATCTCTTAAAATATTTAGTTTTCAATAATCTTGCTTTAATACTTTTATACAAAATAATGAGACAAATCAATTGGCGTAAAAAAACGCATTATTATTTTTAAGAAAAAGTATGTAATTTACAATTTACAATATACAATTTACTTTTCTTTAACAATTATGCGTTTTCTTTACATCACTTGATTTGTCTCATTATTCTGTGCATAAAAGTATTACGGTAAGATTATCGAAAATGAAATATTTTACAAAATATTTTATATTTTATGTCAAAAATGTCTGATTAAAATATAAAATAACTCGAAAAGTACTTAATAAAAAAAACTTTATCACAGTGTTTTAAAAAACCCTCGAGATCAGTTACAAGAATAAGCAATCAAAAATAAAGATTTTTATTCAAAAATTTCAAAATCAAAAGACATGTAGTGTCTCGCGCCAAGTTTACGCGCAGCGCGCAACGCAGGCGCAAGACCGACCGTGTATTTTTACGCGAGCCTGAAAGCTGAGACGAGCCGAGATTATCGGATCTCTGTAACGCCTAAGCCGATCGATTCAAAAATAGGCCCAATCGATTGTGCATGTCCAAATTATATAATAAAAGTATGTTTGTTTTTACTCTACGTGCTGTATAAATAAAGATATTAAAATCTAAAGTCAAAATATCAAAAAAACTATTTCAGTCAACGTCTCCGTCGTCTGGGATGTTCCATTTTCGCTTTTTATACGCTAGGGGCACTTGCGGCGTTGAGAAGTGTCAGTTAGCCGTGCTTATTACGAGTTTATTTAACCTTTATATTTATAATTTTTATTTCTTATTTTCTATGGATATAAAATTGATTGGAAATTATAAATATTGGTACTAATTTAGGATAATTACAAAAAGTAACTTATGCTACATTTTTTTTATATATAAAACTGCCTGCAAATTATAAATATTGTTGAAACTAATTTAGGATACATAGAACAGAAATATTAAACTTTGAGATATTTAATTTTATGTATTTTAGACAAAAGTGTTACACTAAAGTCATACACTAAAGTCTCTAAAGAATTGTCCTATAAGGTATAGTAATGATTGGTATAATTGGTATAAATTAATTTTACCATACATTCTGTCAAAAAAGCACATGTTTCGAGACTTTAGTGTATGATTTGTCTAAAATAAATAAAATTAAATATCTTAAAGTTTAATATTTCTGTTCTATGTATCCTAAATTAGTTTCAACAATATTTATAATTTCCAGGCAGTTTTATATATAAAAAAAATATAGCATAAGTCATTTTTTGTAGTTATCCTAAATTAGTTCCAATATTTATAATTTTTAATCAATTTTATATCCATAAAAAATAAGAAATAAAAATTATAAACATAAACTCAACAAGAAATCTTGTAATACACAAAATTAAAATTAACTGGAAATTATAAATATTGTTGGAACTAATTTAGGATACATAGAACAGAAATATTAAGCTTTGATCTTTAATTTTATTTATTTTAGACAAATCATACACTAAAGTCTCTAAACAATTGTACTACAAGGCATAATGATGATTAGTATGATTGTATAAATTAATTTTATTATACATTCTGTCAAAAAAGCACATGTTTCGAGACTTTAGTGTATGATTTGTCTAAAATAAATAAAATTAAATATTTTAAAGTTTAATATTTCTGTTCTATGTATCCTAAATTAGTTCCAACAATAATTATAATTTCCAATCAATTTTATCAAAAAATTACTTTTTTAACAAAAAGATAAAAAAAGGCGCCAAGCACATGCTCTTGTCACAACTAAAACAAAACAGTATTGTTTTACTTTTCAAAAAAATTGTATATATTAAATCTTTCAAAAAAACCTGTCGTATATATTAAAACCTTTCAAAAAAAGCTGTATATATAATTAACTATATTATATACTATATTTTATCATATTTTACATATACTATACTATATATACTATATATATTATTACATGTACTATATATATTATAAAAAAATAAATACATAAATAAAAAAACAAAAAATAAAAATTAAAAAATATAAAAAAATATTTATTAAAAAACGCAAAAAACTTGGCGCTGCTACAGTAAACTACATGTTAATTTCATTGCTTTATAATACTTTGAGGTGTAGCAGCGCCAAGGTTTTGCGTTTTTTAATAAATATTCTTTTATATTTTTTAATTTTTATTTTTTGTTTTTATTTTTACGTGACCTTAACAACGCCATTTAAAGTCACACTAACATTGCTATGTAATGTGTCCCTTAAAACCCTACAACTTTCATATGAAACATTTTTCTCGAAAATTTATTTTCAAAATAATGGACTGTATCATTTAAAATAAGACATCCTGTATACGTGTATATATATTATATATATGATATATGAGCACCTCAGAAGTAAACTGTGTTAAGTCACATAAACATAATTTTTCAGGAGAAGGATCTAAAGAGATTTTTCGCTTTTGATATTTTCAATAAAATATTCGTAATGTTTTGCATATCTTTTTGTATTCACAGATATAATATCAAACTTTGATATGTTTCAGAAAATAAAGTTACATGATTACGGAATATGATTTTATTGTGACTTAACACTGTTTACTTGGTGAATGTGACTTAATTTTATACAGTCAACAAGTACCTTCAAGGTGCGCGCGCGCATGTGTGTGTGTGTGTGTGTGTAAATTTTACAAACTTTGATATATTTTATATTTTTCTACGCAACATTGGATATATATGAGATTGAGGGGGGGGGGGTGGAGTAACGTAAATAAGAAAGCTGGAGAAATAAAGAAGAAAAGGGATTGATGTGAGATAATCAATTCTCTTTCGGAAAATATACTGGGCGTATCATAAACATCTAAATTCACATTCACTAGAGCACTATATATATCAATGCTTTTGTGCTAAATGCTGATATATGTATTATAAATAATTGTAGCAAGATTAATAATGATTCGCAATTGATAGGCAAAGATTAACTATCTTTTTAACATATATTTTCAAAAAGTGTACTCAAGAGAAACCGCTTTATATTATTAAATTGGCATATTAATAAAAATAATTAATCTTTCGATTTTTTATTCTTTGAATAAAATTTGAACTGAAGCACATTGATATGATTTGTTTATATCAATAACAAATTAAACCAGACTTTTAAATGCAATATCTATTTATGAAACATAAATTAATTGTTTGCTTAATTTGTTCAACAATTTCTTATTTCTTTTCTACAAATAGTTATAATAACATGAACAAACAGCGTTTTCTCTGAAAATGCTTCTAGAAAGTCTATCTGGTGAATGTAAGTAATTATGATGTCTAATGACGACCATATGAATATACGTATTTTTACATTTATGTCTTAATACTATTCACACAGATGTGTTTATAACAATTCGACAAAATAGAACTTTATCAGCAAAAATTTGTTGATAAAGTTATATTCTGTTTCAACCATCAATTGTCTAACAATCTATCATGAAACAATAACATTGAAACAATAATGAAGGCATAAACCAACATACGGAATAAGTACAGACAATATTGAATTTTCTATCGAAAAAACATGATTCTACTCCTTTATTGACCTTAAAAACATTTGGAAAAATAATTTGCTAATGTGAAACAATGCAAACGCATTCTTGATAAAAAAAAAAAAAGAAATGCTTTAATCCCGCATAGTTTTCATAAATCATATATTTCTTTCAGCTAATATATGTAATCAGTAAGCGCAACATTTTACACAATTATTGTAATTTCTTCATGCGTACATCAAATCTGACCATATTTCGAAGAGCAATCTTAGCAAAGTAAGAAATCATATGTGTCATATAGCTTACGCATAAATGAATATTACTAGACACATCATCAACGTTACAATGAAAATTTCCATAAAGCAAAATTCAAAAATTCAACTTTTATTCGAATCAATTTGTTCCAATGTATCATATAATGTCAATTAGAATAGCGAGAAGCGGTCTATACTTGTATACCGAGCACCCAATAAAAATTATATCGCTTTTTTATTATTATTTGAATGCACATATAATACGCGAGTTTCTTTTTACTTTTTCCTCTTTTTTTATCACTAATTATAAGTATAAATTAAAATATTTATATTGTTTATGTCCGTATACGAGTACAGAAATAAAACTTATTTTCTTCTTCATTTGTGCACTTGTAACCGACATTTTAAAAAGATTTTATTCTCACATTATTTTGGTTTTTACTTTCCAGATTCAAACACTGTCTAGAAAACTTTTTAAACGACCAAAATACTTGGAAATGTTTATCGAACGTTTCATGCTTTGATAATGTGACAAATTGTTTGAGCTATATTACATAGTCATATACGACAAGGTCATATACATTCTATTTTTTTTGTATTAATATATTTTCCGATAAACTGAAAAGCGGCACTCTTTAAAAATGATTCTTGCATAGAAAAATTCACAAGTTACAGCATACAATAATGATCATTTTTAATCGCAACTAAATGCTGCTATTATGTTGTTATATTTCTAGACGAACTTTATTTGGCGACATATGTTATACATGATTGTGACATTTATTACGTAAAATTGCAGCACTTAATTGTAACCATAATATATCGAAAAAATTAATATCTAATGCGGACGCATCTTTGAACAAATATGTTACGATTTTTATATGGCATACAATGCAATTGTACAGGGTCCCATTTTAAATGGCGACCTCAAATATCTCTTGAACAATGCATTTTAAAGGAAAATGTTTTATATAAAAGTTGGAGAGTTCAAAAGGAGCCAATAGATGGTCTTATTAGATTTTGGGTCCGAGGTCTGTGTTGGGCCCAGTAAGGCCCAAGTCAATTTTTTTTAATCAAAACTCCTATTTTTTGCAGCAGATTTGAATTCTATCAAAATAAAACAATTTTATTTTTAATCATTTTTTGCTAAACCCTCTCCAACAGGCCTAAAACGTTGTTTGAAGTTATTATTATGTAATTAGGAAACGTCGATTTTTGGACATACAATCTTAAAAATAATAAATTCTAGAAAAAATTATGTATGATACTTTAAGGTTTAGAGGTGGCGATCTGATGATTAGATTAAATTTTGGGTTCAAGTTCCAAATTAGGCCCAATAAGGTCCAGGTCGATTTTTAAAATAAAATCCACCAATTTCTTATCGCTGATCCAAGTTTCACGTCTTCAATTGAAACAGTTTCGTGTTTTGAAAAATTGATTAGATTTTGGTTCCTAATTATTAGCAGAATCATAACGCGAGTCCTTATTCTTATCGCGAGTTAATCCCAAAGTACATAATTAAATAGTAATACAACCCTCCAACTTTTATATAAAACATTTTTCTTTAAAATGCATTGCTCAAAAGATATTTGAGATCGTCATCTAAAATGAGATACTCTGTATATCAAAGATACGTCCAAATGTCTATCTGGGTAGTTCTGAAAAGCTTCGCATAATATAATCAACAATAAAAATATTGCATCTTACAATTAGCAATAATAAAAAATTACATAAAAATTAACGATTGTTTTTACATTAATTTAAAATAAGAATATTGTTAAATATTTCAGTTGTGTTGCAACAACTTTTCCAAATTTATCTTCAACACCTCTATTGTCCTTCTCGACACATACACATACCCACATTCTCTCTCTCTCTCTCTCTCTCTCTCTCTCTCTCTCTCTCTCTCTCTCTCTCTCTCTCTCTCTCTCTCTCTCTCTCTCTCTCTCTCTCTCTCTCTCTCTCTCTCTCTCTCTCTCTCTCTCTCTCTCTCTCTCTCTCTCTCTCTCTCTCTCTCTCTCTCTCTCTCTCTCTCTCTCTCTCTCTCTCTCTCTCTCTCTCTCTCTCTCTCTCTCTCTCTCTCTCTCTCTCTCTCTCTCTCTCTCTCTCTCTCTCTCTCTCTCTCTCTCTCTCTCTCTCTCTCTCTCTCTCTCTCTCTCTCTCTCTCTCTCTCTCTCTCTCTCTCTCTCTCTCTCTCTCTCTCTCTCTCTCTCTCTCTCTCTCCCCCTCCCTCCCCCCCCTCTCCCTCTCTCCCTCTCTCACATACTTAGGTGAAAGCACCAGATTTAACACAGTATACAAGCATATACGTTCTAGTGTTGCAGGATCGTGTTACTAACCGAGGTAGAAGTATTAGTCAAGATCTTAGAGAAAACCGTCGTTGATGTATCTAGCGATCCTCCATCGTTCAATAAGCTTGCAGTGGTGTTAGATAATAACGTCGACATAAGAATTGTGCTCACTGTATTGACCGTGGTTTTTAACTTGGGTACCGCTGTTGTTCTTTCGATAGTAGGCAAAGTGGAAGATATCGCGGTCATCAGAACGCTCGCCGTCACGTTATTAAGCCCAATCGTCGAAGTTTGAATCTTTCCCAATTTCAAACATACATCCTTAACTTGCACAGGAGGTCCAAGACAAGCATCCATCATATATGCCAATAGAGATCCAATGGTCAAACCGGTAATATATGACAAGGTCATAATGTTACCTAAACAATGAAATACAATGTTAGACTTTAACAATCATTAAGTTTGCCATATAGGTTTCTCACTTTCATTACAAGACAAATTATCTTGAATTTTTAAATAAGCATCCTTAAATATAGGATCCACAATTCTTTGAATAAATTGAAGATAAAGTTATCATGGTAGTTATCAAAACATCCTAATATAAAAATGAGAAAATTTTCGTAAAATTTTTAATCTTTCAAATCGGCATGTCCTAATAATTAAATCAGTTTACAATACATACCTGCGAGTTCCCGATGCTCTTCCGGCACTTTGCTAGGTGCTTGAATCATAGGTATGGAACCAACTATACCATTTGTAAGGCCAAGTAGCCAAGAGAATACAAGCGGATATCCCTCTCCAGAGAGGATGGGAGCACCACGTGGAATTGCGCAAAGTAAAAATAAAGGAATAAGTATGACTCGCGCACTGGAGAAATAAAGCAGCTGAGTGCGTGTCCATTCACAAGGTATCAAAGCAAATACCTACAAGAAACCGAATAATCTGTCAATCATATAATGTTGTCGTTTCATTTTTTTGTCCGATTTATCTTTATTTTTGAGGGAAGAAAAAGAACGGTAACTTTATACAGAATGTCTCGTAATTCGCAAATTAAAATATTATAACATAAAAGTTCTCCAAAAATGAAATAAAAAAGTTCTTTACAATTTTTTAAGCAACAGTTTTTGAATACGCGCAACTTAGGGAACAAGCGACTGTTTAACTCATTAAGCTCTATAACATATTGGAGTGAGCCTTGATGGAGTGAGGATGGCCTGACTGTGCAAAAAAGAGAGCTATATTGAGTAGAGACGTCTGTCTTTGTTGCGACTTTTTTGATTGGCTAGTGACGATTATCTATATTGTAAAGCCTTAACTAAAAACATTCTCCGAGAAATTTTATTTCCTTCAAGATTAACTCAAAAAATTTTTAATTATAATTAAAAAATCGGAGGAAAGTGGTTTTCATCAAAAACCCGAAAAATTCTAATAAGTAAATCAAGTACGCTCTAACGAATATCGCTCTATCGGTGATATTCTCAACTTCCGGTTTCAATCGGAAATAGGTTATTCAGACCGAAAATCGATTTTTTTAAATGGCACGTGGTATTTGTCATTGCAGATTCGGATTCTACATGAAAAAATAGAAACTATTGTCTGATACATTTTCTTCGGAAGTACCTCTGTTGACCTTGAAATAATCTCGAAAATAAGGATATATAAGACTCAGTATACCCCTTTTATTTTGAAAAGGCGTGGTGCTAGAAAGTTGAGAAAAACATCCAAGGATGGAAAGATGTCTCAGACAAGGTGACAGGCACTTTGAACATCTTTAACTATCTTGGGTCATTTTTAAGCATCACAACAATTGCAAGTGTTTTTTTGGTCATTTCTCGATAACGGTAAGTGATATAAATTTTTTTTTCAAGCAAAAGTTTTTTTTTTTAAGTTTTATCCAACGATACCTATGTTGCCCCGTGTTGCCGTTTAAAATTTTTAAATTGCTCCCAATTTCCGGTATTTCCGGGGGTTTTCCAAAAATGAAAGTACTATCAGAAACTTCAGATAGGTTTTTATGGTAAACATGTTTTTCTCAACTTTCTAGCACCACCCCTTTTCAAAAGGAGTATATTAAGTACTGGTGATTTCACGTACTCTTACTTTCGAGATCATTTCAAGGTCAACGGAGGCACTTCCGGAAAAAATATTTCAGACAATTGTTGTGTGTCGTAACACAACGTGTCGCTATAAGGTTAATTAAGTTAAATACCAAAATAAAAATACTAAGAAAGAATTATTTAGCAAATAAAGAATAACGATGAGGCTGCAGAAAAACAACCTCGGATTCAAGGTGACACGAATCAGCAATCCGAGAAATATCAACAATAACATATCAATAATATTACAAAACTCTTGATTGCCGATTCGTATAAATACAGTCGCGCGCAAGCAGCGACGGATTCAGTTTACGATACGCGAATACACCGACTCGTTTCCCCGTGTCCGTACACGGCTCACGAAAATCTAACACCGTCCTGGCGGTTTGTGAGTGATTAAATAAATTGTTCGAGGCAAGGTTTGCGTCCAGTTATTCCACACCTCTAAGCAGTACGTCCCGTTCCCCAAGCGGATCTCGAACTTACGGTTGCGATCGGAAAGACAACGCAACACAATAGTATTTTTCATATAGACTCTGAATCTGCAATAAAAAATACCACGTGCCATTTAAAAAACCGACTTTTGGTCTGGATAGTCTACTTCCGATTGAAACCGGAAGTTGAGAATATCACCATTCGATAGAGCGTACCCAATTTATTTATTAGAATTTTTCGGGTTTTTGATAAAAACCACTTCTTTTCATTATAAAAGAGGTAGATGAGTGGCCGGAAACACCCTGTATAATACTATCACTATTATCAACCTTTTTGCGAATGAGATCATGGACAGCCATTAATTGCTACTGAGGCAAATGTTTTTATTAATGATAGTAAAGTGGAAGGAAACAGACGTCCCTATGACACTATTACTATCCTTAGCCCGAAAACTATTGGTTCTTATGGGAAGGTTTACTCTAGTATGTTACAGAGCTCAATGATTTAACTATACAATCTGATTGGCCAGTTTAAAATTCTTATATTTTAAAAACTATTGTTTGGATTGAAAACTCGTAAAAAACTTTTGTATTTCGTTTTTCGAGAATTT
The DNA here is from genome assembly GCF_040581485.1 of Linepithema humile. Taxonomy (NCBI): domain Eukaryota; kingdom Metazoa; phylum Arthropoda; class Insecta; order Hymenoptera; family Formicidae; genus Linepithema; species Linepithema humile. Next base: position 11,237,001 of record NC_090130.1, on the reverse strand, counting down.
TTATGTATAATATTTTGATTCAGGAATTATGGGATACCCTGTATAAGTAATTATCCTTATTTCTTGATTTTGCAATTTTATTGACTTTTCTAATTTTATTTTTTGTATGTGCATCGTTACTTGTATAATCAAACAATAAGTATATTTTATTCATACACTTCCATACACTTTCGAAAGCGCTTTTAATTTCTTACAGAAAAAGTAAAGCGCAAATTGATGTTTTATTTGCATGTTTTGTGCATGCATACTGTTTTAGCATATAGGTACCAGAATAGTAGAATTAATATAAGCATATATTAATATAAATTGGTAAATAAAATAAAAATTGGTAATACCTTGCCGAGTAAATCAGAAGCGTTGAAAGCAGTCATTAAAATTACCGGCATCCATGATTCAAACTTGCATGATATTATTTCTGATACAATTCCTGGATACAGGCAGAGTGTTACGAAGTAAGCAACCCCAATGCTAGCCATGTACGGAAAGATCAATTTAGCCACTTCAAGTCTTGCAAGCAAGCCTCCTGAAAGATATTGTTTTGAATTTCAGTTATGAATCGTACAAAAAGATGATATTTTACATTGCAATTAATTGATTAATCTTTGTCCCCTATATCGCCTCGCTATAATCATCTGTACACGAGCTTAACACACACATTATTTAAAAAGTAACTAAAGATCTCTATAAATAATTTTAAATATCTATACAGGGTGTCTTGCATCGAGCGCATTGTATAGTAATGGCACATTTCTAAGATTATTGGAAATAATAATATGAAAATATCGAAGCTATAGTTTTTAAATGGAAAGCATTTAAAGTTGATTACGCGCGCGCGCACACAATCAAGTTGTTCCAAATTTGCGCGCTCAGGCATGGTACATTGTACAGTAATAAAGGTACCTTTAGATATCGATTCAGATATTTGTTTTGAAATACAGATAATTTTACATACAATAAAAAATGTGCAAATTTGGAGCAACTTGATTCTCATCAATTTTAAATGTTTCCTATTCAAAAGCTACTATAGTCTTGACATTTTCGTATTAGAATTTTTATCTCTAAATAATCTCAGAAATGTGCTATTACCGTACGGTGTACTCGGTGCAGGACTCTATATATAGTTCATATGTATAACCCAGACGAGTCTTAAAGACATCTTTGGACATCTGAAAGACGTCCAAAAGACGTCAGAAAAAAAATGCCATGACTTGTGTGTTGTCTGTCTAAATAAGGAATCGGTCATTTCTTCTTTAACGCTAAGTCAAGGAAACGATATTCTTACTTTTTATTCCAGAGCATGGTGTGCTTGTACTTTGTGTTCCATAAGCTCCTCTCATAATTACGACATCTTCCACTTTGTATGTTGGACCAGCGCTACCAGGCGGATTGCTTGAAGGAGCACTAGGCTCGTACACCGGATTGCTGAATGAGAATGCTGAATACTGTCCAGACGCTGGAACAATCCAGTGTTCTCACACAAAGAGTACGACCAAACGTCCATAAATATTCTACCCCTATTTGGTATCTTAAATATTCCAATAAGTGATACATAGAAGCTTAGAAAAAGTAGAAAAATAATCTGAAGTTTCGATATTATCCTGTTCACCATTTGGGAGAAAAATGATTCAAAAGGTGGTAATCTCAATAGATAGCCAAACTAGCGCGTGGCCTAAATTGTGCTTTATCTGCTCGACTGACGCACTCAATTCAAATTCAAGTTTATTCAAACAGCAACTTGTGTCATTTTTCTACAATTTTTGCTTTTATTTAATGTTTATAATTAAAATAAAATATTTTGGGTTTAGAAATAGCTTTTTATTTTTGTGAGTTGCAAACGGCTGAGAGAATAATATTATATCAAGACTTCAGATTCTTATTCTATTCCTATATATCAATTCCATGTATCACTTATTGGAATATTCAAAGTACAAAAATTTCAATAAAAAAGGGGCGAAACTTGGCCTCACTCTTTATTCTGTGTGTACTATTACAACGGCAGCGCTAAACTGTTCGGCACTTTCACGCAAATTCTAAATCAACGTTTTCTCCCCTTCTTACACAACAATACACTATGTACATTAAATAATTCTGCTTTTTCTAATTTTAATACGACCAATTGTGATATATTCTTTCAAATACGTTTCACAATATGCTTCTATTTCGATTTTTCTATGCTCTTTAAAATTTTTCGGTAAATATTTACATAAGGTCAACCCCTTCAAAAGTCAATAATCTTGACATATGTTATCAAGGACATATCCCCGATTGTTACCTGGGGATATGTCCTTGACAACATATGTCAAGGTCATTGACTTTTGAAGTTGATCTTATGTGAATATTTACCAATTTTTCTTTCGATATCAAGTGTCGATTTTTCTTAACTTTCTAAGATATATAGTGATTGTCTTTCTATGTATTGTCTAAGATAGAATTATTTACAAAAAAAAAATTAAATTTCATTAAAAAATTAAATTTAATTACTCAAATTAGACAAACTAAAAAATTAACAATAAAATTACGTGACAGGCTCTTATATTGTTTAATAATCAAAAACTTCAATAAATAAGTTAATAAAGCCGGAATTTTGACGTGCTGAGTTATTTATTTAATGAAATGTACAAACGTTTCAGCCAATGTACTTGGCCTTTCTCAATGTACGATAATTAATAACATCTAGATAACGCAACTCGAAAAACCGCAATTGGATTATGAACTAAACCGTCTAGTTTTTTAATTACGCATATGTTCGTTTCAGAAACGTTTCACAAATGTTTCTTTGAAACGTTTCATAACGGTTCTAAAAAACGTTTCTCATTGGTAAAAATGTCAACTCGAAATACGTTAAGAGAAACGTTATTTTTCCGACAAAAAAACGTTTAATAAACAATCAAAAAAGAGTTTTTTTTTCTTTTATCCGCAAAAAAATGTACTTTTTTGACGGATTTAATAAAATAATGCATTCATACATACCCAGTCAGCAAAGTCTGTTCGAACAGATATTGCCAAACGTCTGCTACAAATTTTTGTCAGTAGAAAGACTGCAGATTGTATACAAAATCTGTTACATCAGATGATGATAGCAGAATGTCAGCAGAAATGTTACAAAACCTGTTGACATAATTTGACAGCAGATCAGTAGCAGAAACCGAGTAGGATTTGCTCGGAATTATTACAGCAGATTGGCGGCAGAAACCGAGCAGGACCTGCGCAACGCAGTTTGATATCAGATTGACGGCAGAAATCGAGCAGGATCTGTATAATGCAGTTTGATGTCAGATTGGCGGCAGAAATCGAGCAAAATCTGCACAATGCAATTTGATGTTGTTTGCCGCTATGCGGCGTGTTTCTTCATATATAAACTCGTACTCAAAATTCATCTACAGTGCATATAAAATGTGGCCAGTGGCTTAATAAAGCTTAACAGTTTAATACAATAATCTGATACAATCCCCATAAAAGATTCAGAATATTAAACTAATTTTTGAAATTGAAAATGCGCTGCGAGTTAACCCGATATTCCAGTGATTTCGAGATTTTGCCTAATAAATTTATTAAAACATAAGTATTTTTTTTGTCCCAATAAAGCAAATATATATTATATACTTTACATACCTCATTTACTACTTTTAATAAGCAAAACGAGAAGTGTAAAATTGTATTGAAGCATTTAAATGCCGCTATTCCATTTAAATTGTGACGGTAGGTTCTGCTCGATTTCTGCCGACAAATTACACTGCGCAGATCCTGCTCGTTTTCTGCCGCCAATCTGCTGTCAATCTATGTCGACAGTTTCTGTCGACAGAACACGAGCTTAATGCGGACACAGATGGCACCGTATTTGCTGCCAAGTTCTGAGCGAATCTGCTCGCAAACTGCCAGCAGGTTGCTAACATTTTGTTGACTGGGTATGTATATGTGTACCCAGGTAGCACAAATGTCTTAAAAATATCTGTAAGAAGGCCTGATGAAGGCCTAATATAGGTCGAAACGTTTGTCTTTATAATATATGGTATAATATATTGCATGAATAACTAGCAACGACTCTTTTTGCCTTTTTCATCTAATATTAATTGATATTTTTATTAGAGCCTTATATTATTATAATAATATTATAATATTATATTATAATATTATTATTGTATTTCAATATATATAACTCACCTTATTTGCCGCAGAAGTGCGAAGATATTTGGTATAAATTTTGGCGTTCGGCATTTTGATACGAAATAGATCAAGTCATAAGTCATGTCATAACGGCTATGATCTAGTGATGCAATGTTTCCTACCGGGCTCCCGGCTTCCAAGCCCCACAAGCGAAAAGTGCGTACATATGCTGCGCAAAGCGTTCAGCACATGTACGCTCTTTTCGCTTGTGTGGGGCTCAGAAGCCAGGAACCCGGTAGGAAACATCGCATCACTGTTATGATCTATACATGAGAATCGATAATTCTAACCTCAATGCCCTCTTTAGTATTCGCACATTTGGAAATAGAAATTAACATGTAGTCTCTGTAGTGCTTATACGTATACATAATTTTGAATTAAAAACATTTATTTTTTTCTGTTTTTTAAAAACGTGAAAAAAACGTTTTTAAATTATGGTTTCAAAAATGTTTCTGTTGAATGGTTTCAAAAACGTTTCTTATTGATGCTTAACGGTTAAGAAACATTGGATACATTTAACGTATATGAAACGTATATGAAACGAACATGTGCTACCTGGGTACCTTCATATCATCGAACTCGTTATTTGTTTCTCAATAAGCGTAAAAATTCTTCCCATACAGCACACAAAGATTGCATACACATTGCGTCAATCTTTCATCGCAATGTTGCAATATTGCAAATTTACTGCAAAATGTTGTTGCATCATTGCTGTGGGATTGCAACAACATTAAAATGTCCGCCTTTAGGAAGATTGTAACGAAATATTACAGTAATATTGCAATGTAATGAATTTGCAATAATGCATTGTTATTGCAATCTTAGAATAATGTTGTATATAATTTTATTTATTCGGACATTTATCTGTCCGATTTCTGAACAATCAGTTCAATATCTGAATTCCCTGTGTTAGGGTCGTATCAGAAAAATTTAACTAATAAAAATAGTTACTAAGGTCTTTAATCTTACTAGTTACTCTTTGGAAGTTTTATATCATTATGACTAAAACTTAAATACAAGATAGATTTTGCAACGCGCGTCGCATAGCGGTAAACGAACGAACTACCCAGGGAGAAATACAAGTCGAAGAAACGTCTAATAAACATCGTCTATAGACGTCTATTAGATGTCTATTAGACGTTTCTTCGACCTGTATTTCTCCCTGGGTAGCGATTAGCGAATATTGCTCTTGTAATGTTTTTGCAATGTTGCTGTCACATTCTCATGAAATATTACAATTCAATGTTCCAATAATTTCTCAACAATATTACATTGCAACTTGCAAAATTGTAACATTGCTGCAATGTAAATGCAATGTTTTGTGCTGTATGGGATATATTCGTCAATTACAATTAAAACAATAACATAACTCATAGGCGTCAACTTTGTTAGAATTAGAAACAAAATTAAGAATTCGCGTTTAAAATCTCAATAAGAAAAAGAATAGATAAAAAGGCACATACCTCAACTCTTACCGGACACACATTTTGTAAAAAGAATGTCATATTTAAAAGTTTCCGATTTAAAAATTATGTTATCAATCCCCTTAAAAATTTTTTGTTAAATCTTATATATAAAATTTAATTTAATGTCATGGTGATTTCTTTCACTTGTGTATTTCTCGACGTTAGGAGAAGGACAAACCGGAACGTGGAACTATACTAAGAATCGAAGGAAAGAAAGAAGTAAGAGAGAAAGGGGAATATAAGAAAAGACGGGAGTTTGTTACAGGCTGGGAAATTTCTTAATCGACAAGTAACTATCAAGTAAAAGTTTGGTATCGCTTTACTTATTTATTCCAGCATTCTGCCTTTTAATATGAATCATTTCTGAAATTAATCTTTTATTGTACGAAGGTTCTCTATCTAGTATTTCCACCTTGTCCCATTCGAATTCATGATTATATTCCAGTCTATGGTTCGAAATTATTGACGAAGATCCGAATTTCTTCTTAATATCTGACCGATGTTCTTTGATTCTGGTTTTTAATTGTCTTTGTTTTAATTACTTCCTTACACAAAGTGAGGCACACCTATTCCGAATAAAGTCGTTTAAATTCGTTTTTTATTGCAAGTAGGAGACTGATTTAATTTGTCATTAACGAATAAGAGAGTAATTTCTTTCGAATTCATAAAAAGCATAAAGATGAATTGGGAAAGGTGTAATAATGAGGTTCAATGCTCGATTAGAAATGATATTGTCTCGATTATTAACGATATGTGTAAATCCAAACTTAACAATAACAGGAATGATAACATGTTGTAAAGTTGATTTCAATACACAAAAAGGTTCATAAGGGAAAATCCGGATAAATTGTTTACGAAAGCAGAAAAAGGCAACACCATAGTAGCCTTAAGCAGAACTGAGTGAGCACAACAAAAATGATTGAGATGCTATCCGATAGTAACACATATCAAATAATTGCAAAAAATCTTACTAAAAAATTAACTGATAATCTTCGTTCTCTCCTGTCTAGGTGGAAAAAGAAAAGATATATTGAAAGTCATATTTATAGGTGTCTAATAAAAACTAATGGAATATTGCCTAGGACTTATGGGTTGCCGAAGATTCATAAAACAAACCATTCCCTTTTAGATTTAGATTAATAGTTTCTTCTGTAAACAGCCCACTATACACTTGCAAAATTTTTACACAAAACTATGTACAAAAGAAAATCCAAATAGTCGTTTAGAAAATAATATGGAATTGGTCAAAAAGTTAAATGGAAAAAGTTAACTCAGATATTTGCCTGGCTTCATTAGGTGTAGTATCCTTATTCACAAACATTCTAAAGTAGCAATAGATAGTATCTCAAAAATATGGAGTTTAATTAGTAAAAACATTTCAATGCCATTAAAACGAATTTCTAAATGGGATTAACTCAATTTTAAATTCCACGTTTGTTAGTTTTAATAATGTTTTCTATTAAGCAAATCTTTGGCACGTCTATGGACTTTCCTCTTTCCCCGTTATTAGCGGTGTTATTAGCACATTGTACTACAGGATATGGAAAACATAATCGTAGAACGTTTTCCTTATCAATTAATATTCTACTATAGATACGTAATGATATTTTGTTTGCCGCTGAAAAAGACCATTTAAATAACATATTACATACTTTCAACTCATTACATAAACGACTAAAGTTTACTCTAGAAATAGGAATTGACAATCACATCAACTTTTTAAATGTTTTGGTTATTATTGAAAATAGAAAAATCATCTTTGACCTATTTTACGAACTGACGTTTTCTGGGAGGTACTTGAGCTTTTTTCACATTAATGCATAAAAGAGGAGTAATTTATTAGACCCTATAAACCAATGCGATGTAGTTTACAAAATTTCATGCCATAACTGCGACGCGACATACATAAGACAGACAAAAAGGCAATTAAGAATCAAAATCAAAAAACATCAGTCAGATATTAAGAAGAGATTCGGATCTTCGTCAGTAATTTTGAATCATAGACTAGAATATAAACATGAATTTGAATGGGACAAGGTGGAAATACTAGATAGAGAACCTTCGTACAATAAAAGATTAATTTCAGAAATGGTTTATATTAAAAGACAGAATACTGGAATAAATAAGTAAAGCGATACCAAACTTTTACTTGATAGTTACTTGTCGATTAAGAAATTTCCCAGTCTGTGACAAACTCCCGTTCTTTCTTATATTCCCTTTTCTCTCTTACTTCTTTCTTTCCTTCGATTCTTAGTATGGTTCCACGTTCCGATTTGTCCTTCTCGTAACGTCGGCGAATACACTAGTGAGAGAAATGACATAAAATTAAATTTTATACATGAGATTTAACAAAAAATTTTTAAGGGACTTGATAACATAATTTTTAAATCGGAAACCTTTAAATATGACATTCTTTTTACAAAATGTATGCCCGGTAAGAGTTGAGGTATATGCCTTTTTATCTATTCTTTTTCTTATTCAGATTTTAAACGCGAATTATTCTTAATTTTGTTTCTATTATAATTCTAACAAGGTTGACTATGAGTTATGTTATTGTTTTAATTGTAATTGACGAATATATAGAAAGAAATTTTTACGCTTATTGAGAAACAAATAACGAGTTCGATGATATAAAGGTACATGTATTTATACGCTTACATTGGTTGACTTCTGTAACATTCACAGATTTTCACAATGGCATCTGATAGAGAACATTCTCGTTTCTTCTTCTTTACCGGTAGATTGTTAAGTTGCGTGCGTAATTAAAAAACTAAACGGTTTAGTTCATAATCCAAATGCAGTTTTTCGAGTTGCGTTATCTAGATGTTATTAATTATCGTACATTGAGAAAGGCCAAGTACAATGGCTGAAACGTTTGTACATTTCATTAAATAAATAACTGAGCACGTCAAAGTTCCGGCTCTATTAACTTATTTATTAAAGTTTTTGATTAAAAATTTTTGATAAAAAATTAAGTTTGACTAAAGAGGCGCTCCCATGCCATGCTTAAGCCTGCATCAGATTATGCAACTTGTTGCAGCAATTCGCATGCGATCTAGTAAACTAAAAATACATACAGCACACGGCATTTCTAGTAATTTACTAGATCGTATACGAATTGTTGCAATAAATTGCATAATCTGATACTGGTTTAGTGCGTTACGCCGCTCCTGACTATCAGATTGTGAAGAATTAATAATCTTACTATTCAAATCAGCGCTTGCACTCGCGGATTCTGTTCCCAACGGACTCGTTTGAATTTTCAACACTCCATATTGTCCTCTCGAAGGATCGCTGACTTGATCTAATGGATCCATCTGTTTAATAAAAACACGATTATATTAATGGATGAATTATTATATTGCTACGTACAAAATATCTATTTCACATCAATAATTGTTCTATACACCATTTCAAGAAGAATCAAGTAACTTGACTAAAAGATGATTGTTTATCCTCCATTCTTCTCACACAAAATACTGGCTGTTACTTTATTCCTAAACTTTTCAATGCAAATTTCACATAGGTTAATGAAAGATCTGATTGTTTACGTACCAAACCAACATCTTCCGTTGGTTCTAATGTGATCCGATTTCTCTCTTGACATAGCGTTATGTAAAATTGCACAAAATCGGTCTTCTGCACTACTATATTTAGCACGAAACATAATAGGATTGTCATATTCGACAAAATGAAGAACATGGATGTATTACCACGCTCATCGTTGAGCAACGATTTTGTGATTATTCGATTGATTGACACCCAAAAGCCGGCAAAACCTAGAAACGCACAATTAAATTCTTTTTTTTTCATACGTCATATACAATATGTGTAACAGAACTTGAAAGAAATTCAACATTGTTGTTTGTATTATAATATGATGAATAATATGATGAACTGTTTCTTAATGAAATTGAGTCGAGCAAAATTATCAAATTGAGATATCTGATATTTTGGCGATTAAGTTTTCCAAATTAAAATTCTGTTAAAATAATGTCTATTTCATATTTGAACAACAAACAATACGTCATCATTTAATTGTACAACTTGAGGCTTAGAAAAGATCCTCCATTTTCTAATTTTATTTTATAATTTAAGTAAACTACTGATACTCTAGATATCTTTACTAATAAAAACGGATTAACTGCTGCGATTAAATATTATGTAAAAAAACTGATAGGATAGATGTAATTAAACACACTAAAAATGACCACAACCCGAATGATCGAAACGTTTGTGTAAATAGAGTATTAACTATAAATGAAAGTGAGCAATTGTACCGAGCTCGGCTCGTCATAACTTTGAATTCCTAATAATTATTGAATAATAATAGAGCCAAGATAATAAATTAACTTTTTACTTATAATAAAAAACCCACTCCAATTATTTACAAAACATTATTGTGTAATACTTACTTTCTCCAGTCATCACAGCTTGGGTATATCGACTAGGAAGCATTGATGTATATCCATAAAAACTCGATTGCTGAACTATAAACCAAAGCAATGGTGTTTATTAGCGAATGTAATTGATTTTTCATTAAATATTTATCAAACGATAAAATATTTGTAAAATATTTATTTAATAAATAAGAGTTGCAACGTTGCGGTTATTAATTAATCGGAAAACTTTGAATGCGTTTGCAATATTTTTTGGATACTTTTTCGCGATTACACAATATTAAATCAATAACAATTTCTTCAACTATACCTGTACATCCAAGTGATACTATCGCGACAGCAAGTAAATTAATATTATAAGAAGTTGCAATGCCGAATAATTCCCACCAAATCTCGCAAATCACCACCAAGTTCAGAGTGAAAAAAGATACCAGATATCCTAAAAATTAAAGATTAAATTATATCTTTTGTTATTTACATATTCTTCCTCTAGAGTTTTGTTATATTATGATTGTGGACACATTTTCATCCCAATTACTATGTCGTATATGTGTATATCTTGATTAATTTGATATCTCTCTTCATGTGTCTTACCGAATGTAATTCGCGTATTCAGCGATAAAGTTTCGACTAGGATATTGTTTGCAAAGACTGCAAAAAAAGCCATAACAATGTATACGACAGACATATCAAATATCACAGTAGTTCCTGGATACCTCGCTTGAAAGTAATCCACTGCTATAATGAAGCTGTAACAAACAATGACACTATTGTCACTATAAATTGTAAAGATTTTCATGAAACTTGAATATAAATCCGCTTATACTTTATTATCAGTGTAGATCTGACGAGTTAAAACTTATTGAAAATTAATTGAAGAATATAATTTTAATATATCTATTTTTTCCAAGTTTTATAGAAGTAAAAAATAGATTGCATTCAAAAAATTATTAATTTTTTATTATTGAAAAGATGAACATGTCTCTCTCTCTCTCTCTTTCTCTCTCTCTCTCTATATATATATATGTGTGTGTGTATTGAACAATAAAAGACTACGTTAATTTTGACAGTATTATTTAGTCTGTAACTTGAATCGATGTCAACACGCGCGGTAAAGTAACGCATGATTAATAATTTCCATCAATCGTTTTATCTTTAAACGCAGGATTAAAATTGCTATATGAATGCAGAAAACTATAATAATGCTAGCAAGAGATTTTTTATTTGTTTCAATTATCAACACACACAACAAAACATATGTGTATATATATATATATATATAAAGTAATCTGTTGTTGTAAGACCTGTTGTAAGGCAGAAGGAAACCAATGCCACCGAGAATCAGGGCCATATAAATAAAGTTGCATTTGTCAACAGGCGGTGAGAGATGTGTAAATCCATTTGAGAATTTGAATTCGTTCATGCCTCTGGCCTTGCCTAGCTGGACATATCCCCGACTCAAGTTTTCATCCATATTGCCGGAGAAGAGGAGAAATTTATGAAGAGTTTAAAGAAAGATCGATGCTTGGTCTTCCTACGAATCCATGGTATGCGAATAAGAATGCGTTCGATAATCTTCTCGCGTGCACCAAGCGAGTCCTCGCTTCTCCCGTGCTAGAGTTATTTAATCGCGCACACCTGATCACTACGTTATTTATTTCCTCGTACTGAGTCTACATTGAGTCCTACCATCGTTTGCGCGCATGCTTTAACAATTACGGAATTGATTTCTGCGCGCGTCGAGTTCCGGCTGTCCGGTGCCCGATGCCCGCTGTCGCTTGCTATTCAGTTGCATTTTCGCGTCATCGCATTGACGAAGAAAGACACTTGTACGAGTTTGTACAAATGCACGTTTCTCTTCATATTTCTCTTCTCAATCTAATATTGTCAATCTAATAATTGTTTATACTGAAAATCAAATGTCAATGTATTAATCTGAATATTTAAATCCAATCAATTAGCCGAAAATAAACCGTAATGATCGACATCTAGACCAAATTTATTAATTACAAATCATCCTTTTGTATAAAATGTTTGTGTAAAGTGGCAGAAAGACCAGTCGAAAGATTATATTCGCAATGTTTCGCTCTTTTAAACATCAAGGTACATCAATTTCGTGAATAACGAAATAATGTATTTAAGAGTCTTTTATATTATTTTTTTTACTGAGACACAGACGTAAATGATTTAAAAATGTAAAAAAGAAGATTACAAAAGTATTTTAATCGTACAATAATCGTACAAATAGGAAATTTAAATCTTTTTAAATAGGGTAAATTTTTAAGTGTTCGAATAAAAGCCTATCTCACACAGTTAATTATCAAATATGTTTTATTTTTCAATATATATGCATACGTGAAAAAGATATTCTGTTTTGTCACAATGTACAACTCTGAGATGCACATTGCTAAGTCAATGTACCGATCACTATTTTTTCAAAAAATAAAAAACTAAATACACAAATACGATACAAACAAGCATAAATGGCTGCGTTCCGTAAAGCGCATATGCGCGCATGTATCTATAATATACGTTACGATACTATTTACCAGAGAGAAGACTGAGAGTGGACATGCCCGCATTTTACGTGTTTCCGTGGGTTAGCGCCTCTATGTGCACATAACGTGCACATTGAACTACGTAGCCAATGTCCACGAATCCCGTAGGCAATGTCCACGATCTTTTGGGTCTCTTCCGTGCTACGTCCACGACTTTTTGGTTCCGATATGTACTATATCTACAAAGTGTCGATAATGCATACTTGTAAAACATGATTATGTATAACAATCAGATTTGAAATATAAATACGCACGTATTGTAAATACATGTATTGTAGCATTTACTTTTGCATTTACAGTTTATTTAGCAAAAGATCAGTTATTTTCAATAACCTGTAACTTGAAAATGTACATTTAAATTATTTTAATAAATTACTTCTATAATTTTGTGTGTGTGTGTGCGTGCGCGAGCGCGTGTGCAAGCAAGTGTGCAAATTGTGTATCGCACAAAGTTTCATTTAACAATTAAGTTTTAAAATTTAATTCTATATTCTTAACACTACACATACACAAAATTTTGTATGCTTGTTCTGGAAGACTTTAATTTCTTCTAAAACAAATATTGTATATCAATTGAAAAAAACCGTGTCATAAACTTGAAACTATATTGGTCGGATCGAATACTTGTTTATTTTTTAAAATATGACTGCCCTAAAAATTGCCCTTTTTAAAAATTGTGTATTTACCAATCCTTTATAAATCAGATATTGTCAAAAATTATTTTAAGAATATCTTATTTATAAAAGATTGGTAAATAAAAATATGCAACCAAAATGAATGAAATAATGAGACAACAAAGGACTTTTTGAAATTTTTTAATTTGGAAATACATAATTTACAGTTCAATATAACAGAATCGTAAAAAAAATTTGAAACATTGTGGTTTATAATTACAGAACAGGTCATAACAATTCTTTACACGTTTTCACGTCACAAAATTATTCGCTCACGCTACGAACCGATTAAAACAAAGAGAAATTTGTTTTGAAATAGAAATAGAATAAAATAGAAATCGATGCTTACTGAATGCTTTTCTATGTTATACTGACTATCTTAAGCAACAATCAGAAACAAATACCCATCGAAGTTTGTAGACTGCATTTGTTTTAGTCGGTTCGTAGCGTGAGCGAATAATTTTGTGACGTGAAAACGTGTAAAGAATTGTTATGACCTGTTCTTCTGTAATTATAAACCACAATGTTTCAAATTTTTTTTACGATTCTGTTATATTGAACTGTAAATTATGTATTTCCAAATTAAAAAATTTCAAAAAGCCTTTTGTTGTCTCATTATTTCATTCATTTTGGTTGCATATTTTTATTTTTACCAATCTTTTATAAATAAGATATTCTTAAAATAATTTTTGACAATATCTGATTTATAAAGGATTGGTAAATACACAATTTTTAAAAAGGGCAATTTTTAGGGCAGTCATATTTTAAAAAATAAACAAGTATTCGATCCGACCAATATAGTTTCAAATTTTATGACACGGTTTTTTTCAATTGATGTACAATATTTGTTTTAGAAGAAATTAAAGTCTTCCAGAACAAGCATACAAAATTTTATGTATGTGTAGTGTTAAGAATATAGAATTAAATTTTAAAACTTAATTGTTAAATGAAACTTTGTGCGGTACACAATTTGCACACTTGCTTGCACACGCGCGCGCGCACACACACACACACACAAAATTATAGAAGTAATTTATTAAAATAATTTAAATGTACATTTTCAAATTACAGATTATTGAAAATAACTGATCTTTTGTTAAATAAACTGTAAATGCAAAAGTAAATGCTACAATACATGTATTTACAATACGTGTGTATTTATATTTCAAATCTGATTGATATACATCAGCGCTCGGAATTAGTTGCACATTTCGGGCCGATTCTGGAGACGACGCCTCCTGTCCCCCCACTACCGCCCGGCCGCTGGCGGCCGAGCCGCCGATAGCTCTGGCTCAGGAGCGTTTTATATTAGAAATAGGCTGGATTGTTTAAGCATCTCTCAGGAAATCGTAACATTTTCTTCACTACATAAATAATGTTTATTTTCATTAATACATAATATATATATTTAATTATTAATGAAAATAAACATTATTTATGTAGCAAAGAAAATATTACTATTTTTTGAGAGGTGCCTCAACAACCGAGCCTATTTCTTATATAAAACGCTCCTGCGTCAGAGCTATCGGCGGCTCGACCGCCAGCGGCCGGGCGGTAGTGGAGGAACAGGAGGTGTCGTCTTTTGAATTGGCCCGAAATGTGCAACTAATTCCGAGCGCTGATATACATAATCATGTTTTACAAGTATGCATTACCAACACTTTGTAGATATAGCACATATCGGAACCAAAAAGTCGTGGACGTTGCCTACGGGATTCGTGGGCATTGGATACGTAGTTCAATGTGCACGTTTTGTGCACATAGAGGCGCTAACCCACGGAAACACGTAAAATGCGGGCATGTCCACTCTCAGTTTTCTCTCTGCTATTTACGTTACGTTATACTATACATAACGTATATTAAGTTACGATTTCATGGAGCGTGTTGAATCCAGATTTTTCCCCCACTCCGCTGGTATTGTGACAAGGGTGGGGCTGAAAATATTCAGATTTGAATATCTAGTCTCTAAGCTCCCCTATCGTTTTCATAGAGCGTTCTGAATCCGGATTTTCCCAATAAAATCGATACTATATTCAGTGTTGAAATCGGTTAGCTTAGTATATACTGCAAATAATTGGCGAAACAAATATTTTAATTAATCTAATTAACTAATTAAGTTTTATTTCTCTTCATGATTTTATACGTCATTAAATTCTGCACATTTATATATTTTGCGAAATGCCTGATAATATAACCAACATATTGGTTGCTGCCAATGAAACAAACAACATGTCATAAATATACATTCATTGTTACAAACACAATTTCTTATCAACGAATATAGACGTCTATAGAAGCACAGAGCCATTGTCGGCGATGCGATGAGTCCCCCAGTTAGTATTTTTATATTTACAAATTAATGATAGCTTTTCAAGAGTTTATTTTTTTACAATAAATTATAACTACAGAATAGAGTTTGTGACGTGACATTTTTGACGTCCGTCACAAGGGCGAGAAAGCCCGATCGAGGAGGGAAATTTGAGGTCGGAGACCCCACCGCGGGGGGCGACGACCTCTCCCTCTTAATTCTCTTTTGGAGATTTTAGATTTTGCGTTGTAGCGAATTAAGCGAGTCGTGGTGAGTGGCCAAACTCCCATATTGTGAATTACCGTGGAGCAGCCTTCGTGGGACCTGCGAGGACTCAGCAGGCAGGACGACGGAGGCCCGGACGGCGTGCAGACGGATCCAGGATAAGGGCAAGTAAAAACACCCTTGCAAATATCATTCGATTCCAGACACAGTCGCTACCGCAGTTACGATTTCAGATACGGAGCATATCGAGGCCGGTGAACGCACCGAGAGAGATGACGCCCGAGAGGGAAGCGCGCTCTCACACGCCGAAGACCCGGGGTGGAGTACCCGAACAAGGAGCTGTTGTAACGAGCCAGGAAAGAAGAATCCGGTCGGAACCTGGCCAGTTCCCGACCGATTCAAAGAAGGTTCGGATCCGGAAACGGAGAAGGCCACGAAGGGCGTTAACGGCAGCTGCCAAAAGAGAGAGACCGGGGTCACCTCGGAAAAGCGTCACCGAGGGCCGAAATATCGAGGAGCGACGCGAGGATCGAGATCGCTAGATATATCGAAGGATCAAGTAGCGCTAATCGATAGCGCGGATCTACATGCGCAGGACGATGCGCGGAATGTCACCGCTGTCCGGCGAGCCTCGCTGTCGTCACTGTTCGGCGAGTCGGCAACCTAGGCGGAACCTCGAGGACCACAACGGGCGTACCAGCGATTTGTAAGGCCACCACTTCGACTTCGCGGTAAGAGCGGTATCAGCAGGCGGCCCGAGCCTCGCGGAATTAAGAACCCGCATATTTTGCGTAAAGAATATAGCACGTCTCGAGATGTCTCGCGGTATCGTGCGAGGTTAGATTTCGGCCGGGCCCCGCTGACTACCGCTTCTGTAGATTAAGATTTCGCCATGCCTTCTTTCCCCTCGGGGCTGCCGAGCCGACAGTCGTTTTATATGGAATAATGTCTTTTTGTGGGTAACAATTTCGCGTCGATTTATGTATTGCTGTACCGAGCGTTAAAGTCTTGAAGTTAGCCTATCGCGTATTTCTCGCCTCGGCCTTCTGTCGAGCGTTTACTATCCGAACTGTGAGAATAATATTGAGACAGAACTCGTATTGTAGGCTAACCGTTAAAGAGAAAGGTTAAAGTCGAGTTAATCGTACCAACTATATTTAATGAGAGTGATCGAGCTTGCACGCCGAATATTATACCGTGTGAGACGAGAGTACGCGGATTTCCGCGAGTCGAACAGCCAAATACTAAAGCCTCTCACAGCGATAGAAGAATGTCTCCCCTTCGCGGGACTGTTAAGGCGCCTACCAACCGGCGTCAACCTTATTTAACCTAATTAAAAGGATTAAATGTTACTTGTTATTAAATAAATGTGTTCTTAATAATCAACTTCTTTCAGACTCCTCTCTCCCAAATCAGTCTTGAGCTTCTCTAAAGAACCTCGCCCCTCTGCCAGTTGTAGAGTGGGCTAGTCGCGCTTATCGCCGTTGCTTTCAAATAAATAACATATTGTTTTGACGTAATTTGTTCGTGCGGCGCGTTAATCCGCGCCTGGCGCCCAATCATAAGAATTGTCGAAATTGTTAACATCCAGTAAATAAAGCAACGAGGTTTGATACGCTTACCGACGGGACTACTTCTGCCCGACGGAAAAGTCGTCGCAAGTTAAAGAAAAAAAATTGAAACTTAAATAGTTATATTAAATACAAAAGGGACGTTATTATAACCACATTTTCCCGATTACACACTTGAAAAATTAAATCCAGCTGCGTTATTTTGTTCCATACTTTTACATTTTGTTACACCACATCACATATCAACATACGGTTGAATGTACCGCCTTTGGGATCTGCCGTCTCCAATCTAAAGATCGTCTATTCGATCTTGGGCGTTCAAAATCTGCAGTGCGTTCAGCTCCACCCTCGTCATAATACCAGCAGAGTGGGGGAAAAAATCTTGATTTAACACGCTCCATGAAATTGTACCTTTAAAGCCTTGTGTCCACGATACTAGAACTCGGTCCGAGATCTCGGACTGAGGGAAAGTTACTAGAACTCGGATCATGTACACACTGATAGCGTTTTCGATTATACAGGATTTGAACGACCCAAGATTGGTTAATGACGTCATTGCAACCTCTCCACCAATGAAAGACTTGCATTTATAGTAAAATAGTGATTGATCAACCCTAGATCGTTCAAACCCCGTTTATTCGAAAACGCTATGAATTTGGATGCAAAACTCGAATAAGATGCTCAAACGAAAAAATGCGTTGCGTCCCATTTTTCGGTACGAGTTATTGCGAGTTATTAGATTTTACTAGTTTCTTTTACTATCTGTCAAGACAAAATATAAGATACTTAAAGGGTGTTTACGATAATTCAAATTCGAGTTAGTTTCACTAGGGCCAAAAAATGAGATAGACATAACCATCTAGAACCTTTATGATTCATGACAACTCGACGCTGTCTTGTATTGCTTGAGTTATATTCATTGAATTTATTGAGTTTATTGAGCAAATTTTATTGTAATAGAAAAATGTCATTTATTATTATTATTAATTATATTATTATTAATTTATTAAAGAGGTATACCAACATACATACCAACATTATTTGTTTCTTTCATAGACTGATTTGCAGTTGACATTTTTCTATTACAATAAAATTTGCTCAATAAACTCAACAAATTCAATGAATTTAACTCAAGCAATACAAGACAGCGTCGAGTTGTCATGAATCATAAAGGTTCTAGATGGTTATGTCTATCTCATTTTTCGGTCCTAGTGAAACTAACTCGAACTTGAATTATCGTAAACACCCATAGTGATACGAGATACTGTGAACAATATAAATAATATTTTAGTAAGTAATTATAGAATTGAAAAAATAAGAGAAATATAATTCTTAAATAAAATTAATTAATAAGATTAATAATTAATAAGATTTACATAAGTAGTTATTATTAGTTTTAATGCAGATTAAATTAGACATTAAAAATATATTATAACCTATATATACATATTATTTTTCAAGAAAAGTATAATAATATATAAAATTGATTTTCAGAAAAAACTTCTTTTATAATAAAAAATGGATAATAAGGAAAATGTTAAAATTTTATTAATGTTATATCAACAACATTCTTGTTTATATGTTACAAAAAGTGTTGATTATTATAATCGTATGAAACGAGATCAAGCTTTACAGATAATCTGTAATCAGTACAAAGAATTAACAGGACAACCACTAACAACTGAAATTGCAAAAAAAAAATTAATAATTTAAGATCACAATATCTGGACCATCTAAATAAAATAAAATATTCGAAATCAAGCGGTGCATCACTTGATGATATCTATAAACCAACTTGGCAATATAACATAGATCAGAAAATCATCGTAAAGAATCGTAACTCGATTACAACGCTAACTATATTCAGCCAAGTATAAATATTATTGTTCGAGGACTCGGACCGAGATCTCGGATTGAGTTCTAGCATCGTGGACACAAGGCTTAACTGAGGGTTTGCTAAACTGCCGATTAGGTAAAGTTGGTAGAAACGGGCCTATATGTTTCTCGGACCGAGATCTTGAACCGATTTCTAGCATCGTGGACATTGGCCTTCAAGGCCATCACACACAAAATGACATAACTACATACTTTGACTATATAAGTATGGACTGCTAGTGGTGTTTTTATGCTGTAATGAAGATCTGTAGCGCTTCCATCGCCTAAGTGGTGGATACTTTCGATACTAAAATGACATGTAGTGTTAAGATTAGATACATTATTTCTTAATTTTGACACACACACTAAAGAGCTTGAAATACTAGAAAACCATAAATTTGCTATAATAAAATTAATTATTACTTATTATTTTCAAATAAAATTAGCTTACGAAGGTAAAGTAATTACATTGATAGAACACAAAAATTTATTGAGACATAATTTAACAAAAACTATCACTTTTAGTGGGCAATAATTCAACACTTTTAATTCATTTTTTTATTTTATAAATATATATATGTATATGCATTCATTGTATTATTTTTTATTTTATATATGGGGCATTCTTTCTCAACTTTACACCCATGCTGCCCATTTTCTATTTGATCTAAAAATTTTTGAAAAAATCTTAAAATTTACAGAAAAATGTAAGCTTTCCAATGGCGCGTGGCAAAATTATCAAATTCAATTGGATCACTTAAAATTTCAGAAAACCGAAAAAAAATAATAAAAACGGTAATTATTCAAGTGTAGCGATTATTCATTCGACGTTTTTCTCTTCAAATTAACACTTTCGAGTACTCTGTTTATCTGTGCACTGTCACATGAGTCTAAACTAAAATGGCGGATCCAATATGGCCGCCAAAAATTTAAGAAA
Organism: Linepithema humile; assembly: GCF_040581485.1. NCBI lineage: Eukaryota > Metazoa > Arthropoda > Insecta > Hymenoptera > Formicidae > Linepithema > Linepithema humile. Next base: position 11,216,823 of record NC_090130.1, on the reverse strand, counting down.
TTAACTGATTTTTATAAAATTTGGTATTAAGGCGTTTTTTGGGTTACTGTATACAAATCTAAAGTTATCTTTCAAAAATACAAAATGGCGGATCCAATATGGCCAGCAAAACATTTTGAAAATTTTTAGAAATTAACGAATTTTTATAATACTTGGTATCAGGGACTTTTTCGGGTTGCTAATAACGAATCTGAAGTCGCATTTCGAAAATTCAAAATGGCGGATTTAATGTGGCAACTAAAAATTTGAAAAATTTTTTAAAGTAAGGGAGTTTTATAAAATTTGAACTGAGAGTTTTACGGCCAGCTAAATACAAATCTTAAGTTGGATTTCGAAAACTGAAAATGTCAGATCTAATATGAAAACCAAAAATATTGAAAATTTAGGAAATTGACAGATTTTTATAAAACTTGATACTAGAGATACCTCTGATTCTGATGTCGCCTGAGCTCTTACCCCCTACTTTTTGAAATCTTGATATGAAAAAGTCGAACTATTACCAGCATTGGAATATCTCTTAATCACCATTTCTTTGTTGATTGGGACGAAACAGTGATTTCTCAGAATCTCTGGAACTGGTAGAGCTACATCAAATCGTTTTTTCAAAAATCTTTTTGTCTTTTAGTGCTTTTTGTCATTATATGACAGTATACTAATACTTTTAGAATTTTTTTGAGCCCAGTCAACAAGTTTCTCGAATGAAAGAATGGCATCGTTCGGTTTACTAAGAAGGCTAGCTCGCATAGCTTCTCTTTTGAACACAGCACCTACACCGTCTGAAGCACCTTTATCATGTGCAGTGGCATGATAGTTCTATTCCGCTGCAACACCAAAATTCTCTTCGTGATGCATTAGATTCATCATCTGATATTTATTTTTAAAATGCTGTTTTGCCCCATCGCTAAAGTAGATTACTCTTCTTAGCTCAGGAATTATTATTTTCAATTCAGGAATCAGCATCTTTTGTACAGTATACGAGGCCTGTATGATAAGTACCCGTATTAGGGAAGAAAACGCATTTAAAAAAAAATTTTTTTTACTTATTTTTCGACATAGTCTCCTTTCAGCTCGATACACTTAATCCAGCGATATTCCAACATTTTTATACCATCCAAAAAATATGATTTGTCGAACTCCTCAAAATAGGCCTCTGTTTCGGCGATGATTTCTTTGTTTGACGTGAACCGCTTTCCGCCAAGCCATTTTTTCATGTTTGGAAATAAATAGAAATTGCAGGGAGCCAAATCTGGAGAATAGGGTGGATGAGACAGCAATTCGTAGCGTAATTCGACCAGTTTTGCAGTGGCGATTGCGGACGAATGAGCTGGTGCGTTTTTTTTTTGTGCAAACGCAGCACCCATCTCGCCGATAGCTTTCTCATGCCCAATTTTTCGTGTAGGATATTTTGTACGCGTTCAATTGAGATGTTTACAATGTCAGCAATCTCTCTGATCTTCACCCGGCGGTCTGCTAACACGATATCATGGATTTTGTTGACCATATCCTCCGTAGTCACCTCAATCGGACAACCTGGGCGCTCTTCATCAAAAACGGATGTTCGGCCACGCTTAAATTCATTGAACCAATATCTGATGGTAGTCATCGAAGGTGCATGGTCCTTATAAACGACATGCAACTTCACTTTGATTTCCTCACACGTCTTCCCATCCAAAAAAAGGAATCGAATCACTGACCGATATTGCTCTTTTTCCATAGTTGCAAACAAACACAACCTTGTCCACTTTCAACAGTTGTCAAAACAAAACTACTCGATAAATCTGTTTGAAATTTTGACTGGCGTCGTTTAGAAGATGACGTTAAACGATGGTATACAGACTTTGAGTCAATGATGCTTTCTGTCGTTAAACACGGGTACTTATCATACAGCTCTCGTATACAGCAGCTGTGTCATAAAGTGTACTATTCGACAAAAAATAAAACTTTTGTGTTCAAGTTCTAACTCTTTTTTATAGTAACACACGACAGGAAAGACAGTACATTGTGAATTATTAAAATGGAACGCCTGCGATGCATCTTGCACAACATACTTGTAATTCTCAGAAAAATCTAATACTGCAAGAACTTCACCTTTTTTTAAATTCTTTTTTCTTTCCTGATAGAATCGAGATTGTTCTTTTGCAATGAAAGAATGAGGTTTTAGAATGATAAATTTGTCACAAAATTTATCGACAAATTCCGACGACGGAAGAATTTGCGTCTGAAGAGTTGATCTGTCAGTTATTGTCCAGACACTGAACTGTATGTGGTGAATACCTTTCTCATCTATAAGAGTTCTTTCAAATGTTTTTTTAGTTCAATAATACCAGGACATTTACTGCATTCACCAATATAACAATTTTCATCAGGATTTTTGCACACGATTTGGCGTAAGCAATCTTTATAATCATGTAAAATCACATTGGAATCTTTAGTAAAATTATTTAAATTGACAGAGTCAATCATCAATTTGCAATTTTGATGTATCGTACAGACACAGACCGAATGCGTACCATTCGCACCAGCAAGTATACAATGTTTTGGTCAGTGTTGTGTGAACGTGTTCCCAGCGCCATCTATGCGCAAGATATGAGTCAGTAGGGACCGCCGGGGTTAGGCGGGAAGGGCCGGGGATTGCGTGTTGGAACACGGTCGCAGGACACTGCAAGAGATACACAGAAATATTGTCTACGTGATTATTACGAGTACAAGGACCTACACGGCGATAACAATACATGGTGTCAGAAGTGGGATCACCGAAAGAGAGTGAAAAAAAAAATCTCAAGAGTGATACAAGTGTGTGATAAGTATCGGCAGGACAAGAAAGAAAAATGCCGCACGACACACAAGAAGTAAAGGCAATTCTGCCTAGTGTACAAACGCCTTCGGAGTTTAATTTCGAGAAACCCGAATCGTGGGCGATGTGGTTGAAACGTTTCGAACGATATATTTCCGTCGCAAATCTCAAGGACAGAGCTGAAAGTGAGAAAATTATTGCTGTACACGATGGGAGAAAAAGCTGAAGAAATTCTCGCACAAATATCCACAGGAAGCAATTTGACAACGTTGAGGGCCGTCACAGACAAATTCACGGAATATTTTTCGCCCAAAAAAAATACGATCTTCGAAAGGTACAAGTTTAATTCGCGAAAGCAGCAACTGGGGGAGAGTGTGGACTCATTTGTCACAGCATTATACTCTCTCGCTGAAACGTGTGAATATGGCGTGTTAAAAGAAGAATTAATACGTGACCAAATAGTCATTGGTGTGAAAGACGCACGTATCTCAGAGCGTCTTCAATTATCAGCGGACTTAACCTATTCGCGAGAGGACAATTAGCGAGAGAGTGAGGGACTGTTAGGATCGGAACTTCGAGACAAGACAAGCTCTGGCGACTGCCCGACAAAGAATAGAAGGCAAAAGTCACTTTAATATAATGAGGTTTATTTAAACAACGAATAGTTACCACTCGCGAAAATTCTTAACGGCTAACGCAATTTAACAACGTCCGACAATTTTATCGAGAAAACCCCGACGCCTATCGAGAGCAAACAGTTCAAAAAAAAGTCCAAAGCGAAGTCCGTTATAAGAAGCCGTTCCGATATTTCCGTATTCAATTCTATGTAGAGAAAGCCGTGTCGTTAAATAGTTCGCGTATTCTAGTCTTTAATTTCCTCGAGATTCGTAAGAGCGACTACTGAGGCGCGCTCCGTTCGCGCGCCTTATAAGCCTTGGCCCTTCCCGAAAAGATCTAGGTGGGAAACTGAGAGTGTCAACAGGTTTTCCGTCTTCGAGAGGAATCTGTTAATTAAACAGAAGATAGCAATAACAGCGAGTATTGTTCTCGCTGTTTGCTCCAACTCGAGCATGTTTACGCTCGCCGCTGTGTTATCGCAAGGCGAAGGCCGGCTCTAGTTCTCATCTCGCGCGCGTCGGTTCGCAACGAGAGCGGGAAAGAGAGACACGGCCTCGCGCTCTATCTCCGTCGCTCGCTTTATCCCGAACATAACCTTAGAAAAAGCATTGAACATGGCTCGACAAGCGGAGACACAAGCCAAAGAGGGAAAAATGCTAAGAAAAGAAGCCGAATCGGAACAAAGTAAGTTAAACAGAGTACTTCGCTCGCGAAAATATAAAGGTGAGACAAAGAACTATCTAGAACAGCGCGACAGCAAGAATAAGATGCAGAGAGGAAACGAAATCTGTGGAAGATGCGGCAAGGCGAAACACGCGGATTTCAAGAAGTGCCCAGCACACGAGACAATATGTCACAATTGCCAGAAAATGGGTCATTGGGAAAAAATGTGCAAGTCGAAGAAAGTACGCAGAGTCAAGAAACAAGAGGACGACGAAGGCAACGATTCTGATACGTCAACGATATTTTTAGGAACAATACGCGAAAATTTACTGTCTAAAGGAGAATTTTTATTTCGTGCGTATGTGAGAGAGTTTTCACAACAGGTAGATTTTATTATAGATACAGGCGCGGATGTTACTTGTATTTCTACTGATACAGTTCCGTGAAAATTAAAAGATAAAATAAGTAAGACAGATAGAGTAATACTTGGACCGGATGGGAAAAGACTATCAGTTGCAGGATATTTACCGTTAAATATAAAAAAAGGAAATATCTCAACAAATTCGAAAATATATATATTAAATGGATTAAAACAGAATTTATTAGGAAAACCGGAAATAAGTAAATTTAAATTAGTAAATCAGATCAATTATTTGCAAAGTAAAAGTCTGTCAAGAGTATTGCCGTTTGAGGAATATCCCAAAGTTTTTAACGGATTAGGAGCATTTAAAAGAAAGCTAAAAATTCATCTGAAAGAGGAGTTCAAGCCATTTTTTCAGTCAGTGCCACGTACAATACCAATTCCGCTATTAAACAAACTTAAATTAGAATTAGATAAATTGGTCAAAGAAACAATTATACTTCCGGTTGATTTTCCTACAGAGTGGTGCAGTCCTATTGTAGTAATTCCAAAGAAAGGTACAGATCAGATAAGAATTTGTGGGGACTTTACACAATTAAATAAAAATGTAAAAAGAGCACATTTTCCTATACCAAAAGTAAATGTAACATTATCGAATTTAAAAGATTCTAAAATATTTTCAAAGTTAGATGTCAAAACGGGATTTTATCAAATAAAATTGGAAAAAGAAAGCCAACCGTTAACGACAATAATCACACCTTATGGTAGATATATGTTTACTCGACTACCATTTGGTATTAATTGTTCGCCAGACTATTTCACGCAATGGTACACTGAGATTTTAAGAGATGTAGCAGGCGTAGAAATACATACAGATGATGTAATAGTACATGGTGCGACAGTGGAGGAGCATGACAAAACACTTCGTACAGTATTAAGTAGGTTACAAAAAGCAGGTATAACGCTAAATAATGATAAATGTGTTTTCGGAACTAATAAAATTGAGTTTCTAGGTCATCAAATAACAAAAGAGGGTATAAGTATTTTGCCAAAGAGACTAGAAGCAATTACAAACTTTGATTCTCCAAAAGACAAAAAGACTCTTATGCAGTTTCTAGGAGCAGTAAATTACGTTAGTAAGTTTGTACCGAATAAATCACACATATTAGAGCCATTAAATTCATTGTTAAAAGATAATGCACAATTTGTTTGGCTAGAATCACAAGAGAAAGCGTTCAACAAACTTAAAACATTATTAAAAACAGCTCCTACATTGTCGCATTATGACTACAGTAAGCAAGTTGTAATACAAGCGGACGCATCCAGTTATGGATTAGGTGCAGCGTTGATGCAGATAGGCAAGAATAATAATCGCGAAATAGTAGCGTATGCGTCTACCACACTTACAGAAACGGAAAAAAGATATAGTCAAATAGAAAAAGAAGCATTAGCTCTGGCGTATGCGACAGAACATTTCAAAGATTATATAACAGGAATAGATATAATACTGGAAACAGATCATAAGCCACTGATTCAAATTTTACAGAGCAAATCGCTTGATGATTTAACGCCGCGTTTGCAAAGAATCAGATTAAGATTAATGCGATACAATTACAAAATAGTTTACGTGCCAGGTAAGCAACTGGTGTTGGCGGACTGTCTGTCAAGAAGTCCGATTAGTAGAGAATCATATTACAGTGATGAGTTGCCGCAAGAAATTGAGGGATATATAAATTTTGTAGTTGATAACTTTCCAACTACACAAAATATGTTAGAGAAAATAAAAGACGAACAAAGAAAAGATTTTATTTGCTCTAAACTAAAGAATTATTGTCTGGAAAAGTGGCCAGATAAAAATAGGTTGGAAGATGGTTTGTTACCGTATTATAGCCTCAAAGAAAATATTTCGTTCTGTAATGATTTATTATTGTATAATGCACGGTTAATAATACCTTCGAATCTGCAGGTAGAGATATTGTCTAAGATACATTCAGGTCATTTGGGCATAAATAGATGTCGCGAAATGGCGAAACAATCAGTGTGGTGGCCAGGTATTAGTAGCCAATTGAAGACATTGGTAGAAAACTGCCCAAACTGTATAGAGCAAAGAAGAAATATTAAAGAACCGTTCGTAAAAGAAAACTTTCCCGAGAGACCGTGGCAGAAAATTGCGATGGATTTATTTAAGATTCAAAACAAATGGTATTTGATTGTAACGGATTATTATTCACGATATTTTGAAATTTTATCTTTAAAATCATTAACCGAAAAAATGGTCATCAGGAAATGTAAGAAAGTTTTCGCAAGATTTGGAATTCCAGAAATAGTAAGAACTGATCCAGGTACGCAATTTTCGGCCGAATTCAAACAATTTGCTAGAGACTTCGACTTCAAACATATAACAAGTTTACCTAAATATTCACAAAGTAACGGCGAAGTCGAATCAACAGTAAAAGTTGCTAAAATGATTCTAAAAAAATGTACAGACGTTAGCAAAGGGTTATTATCATATAGATCGACGCCTCTACATTGTGGTTATTCCTCTGCTGAGTTAATGTTTTCAAGGAAAATTCGATCACTTGTGCCTATGTTACCAGCTAAATTAGGGACATTTATAAAACATAAAGAGCTCACAAAATTTGAAAAAGCAAATAAAGACAAGCAGGAGAATAATTACAACAAAAGACATCGCGTAAAGAAATTGTCACAATTAGCAATAGGAGCTAAAGTATAGATTACAGATAAGCAAGTTTATGGAAAAGTAGATGAGATAGATGAGAATCCGAATTCATATATAATTAAAACAAAAAATGGTAGAATACTACGTAGAAATCGATGGCATCTAATATACGCTCCATATAAAGATACAGAAGACTTTGACGCGACAATAGTAGTAGATGACGAGGGACCAGTTTACGTAGAAGAAGAGAGAGAAGTGGCGAATGATGAGAATGATGAGCAGACAGAAGTAGAACAGGTAGAAAACGCAGAACAAAATGTAATCAAAGCGGAACATAATGTAAACGATCAGGGCGAAGCGAATGGTGTAGTTTCAGAGCAGGAACTACCCAGAAACCAGGGATCAAAGCGAGAAATTAAACCGAATACGAAATATAAAGATTTTGTATGGCGCCAAAGTTCTGTAAGAAAAAAAAAATAAGTAACTCAATAAAAGGGAAAGGGTGTTGTGTGAACGTGTTCCCAGCGCCATCTATGCGCAAGATATGAGTCAGTAGGGACCGCCGGGGTTAGGCGGGAAGGGCCGGGGATTGCGTGTTGGAACACGGTCGCAGGACACTGCAAGAGATACACAGAAATATTGTCTACGTGATTATTACGAGTACCAAGGACCTACACGGCACACGGACATACACGGCGATAACAATACAGTCGGAGTTGGGCAAATTTACTAAAACTAACATGAAAAAACTAACAGTCAGGATGGCATTTACTATAAATATCATAAAGACCTCTTAAGTCTGAAAGGAGAATACGTTTCTGAATCAAATCTCTGCCCTCGTCATTTTTTATTGAAACCATATCTTTCATACCTGGCATGATTCTGCTATTTTCGTCACTATTGTAAAAATCTTTAATTCGTGTAACAGTACTTTCCGGCAATAGTTTACCATTCTTAGCAGTTGTTTCTGCTAAAACGCCCTTAGATGCTTTCAATTCTCTAGCTTTTTTTGCAAAATACCTAGAACAGTTAAATTCCCGAGAAATTTGACTTAGACTCCATGCATCTGGTACTACAGTCAAAATCGTCAATCTCAAAGGATCATTAATTTCAAGAGTGGAAAATTTTTCTTTCAATCCACTCAACATATCTTCCAACTCAATCTCTCTTTGTGATTTTATGTTGCATTCAATTCCACTGAAAGATAATGAAGATGCACCGAAAGATACAGAAATATTCTGTTCAGTATCATGAGTACAATTATCAAATGTTTTATCAAAACTCGATGAGACGTGCGTATCTTCATTCATGCTAGGATATTTCATTTTCCTACATGCTGCACAAATTTTAGCATTATCTGGAAATTTTGGGAATAATCGTTTGATAACACTCGAAATGCGTCGAAGATCTTTCCCTCTGTGACCTTCCACATTGTAGGGATTGCAACATCTATCACCGTGTATATTGGACATATTCAAAATCAAATTCTAAGATTCACGATCAAAAATAGTACAGATAATAGAATTTTCTGTAGTATTGTTCTAAGAGCAAGTCCTAAAAGAACGGTTAAAAGTAGCTCTGAAAAGAACTGTTCGAAGAAAACCTCAGAGAAATGCTCAAAGCACAAAAAAGTCCAGAACCATGGAAGTCGGATATACAAATCCAAATATTAAAGCGTTTAGAAATTTACGGAATCACAATGAAACGTTTTTTAATGTTAAAATGTTGTAATGAATGGCGATAATATCGCGGTAGAAAAACTCTCTCGAATGTGTACAAAATGGATTTCACGATCTTATTTTATGAAACTTTTTTGACTAGGCTCAGAAAAAAAATAATGATCCAATTGAATTTGATAATTTTGCCATGCGCCCATGGAGGACTTGAATTTTGTTATAAATTTTAATAGTTTTTCGATAATCTTTAGACCAAATAGGTCGATAAATACGAATTTAATGATGAAATTTTAAAATCTGCGTCCCAAATATACTCCTGATACCAAGTTTTATAAAAATCCGTTAACTTCTTAAATTTTTCAATATTTTTGGTGGTCGTATTAGATCCGCCATTTTGAATTTTCAAAATCCGATTTAAGATTTGTATTCAGCATACAGAAAAACTCTTTGGTATTAAGTTTTACAAAAATCCGTTAATTTCTTAAATTTTTAAATTTTTGGCGGCCATATTGGATCCGCCATTTTAGTTTAGACTCATGTGCACAGATAAACAGAGTACTCGAAAGTGTTAATTGAAAGAGAAAAACGTCGAATGAATAATCGCTACACTTAAATAATTACCGTTTTTATTATTTTTTTTCGGTTTTCTGAAATTTTAAGTGATCCAATTGAATTTGATAATTTTGCCACGCGCCATTGGAAAGCTTACATTTTTCTGTAAATTTTAAGATTTTTTCAAAAATTTTTAGATCAAATAGAAAATGGGCAGCATGGGTGTAAAGTTGAGAAAGAATGCCCTATATATATATATATTATATTAGTTTAATGAGCACTACAAAAAAATGTTAAAGTTTTTAATATTCCATATTTATTTTGTTCTTTTTTAATTTAATGAAATTAGTTCTTTATAATAGAAATATAGTAGCAGACTTGCTTATATAAAATATATATATATTAATAAAATTATTTTTGTTTTTATTTCTTAATTTTGTAAATATATGTATATTCTAGAGTAAACACATAATTTGGAGTAAGTGTGACACATGATTTCTTATTCCATCTCTTTCTCTTTCTTCATCTACTACTATTGCTGTCTCACTTTTTTGTTTCATATTTCTGCCACTTAGGAGATGGAGGCGCTACAGATCTTCATTACACGACGAAGCGTTGTAAAGATAAGAAAAATAGGGTTTACTAGCAGTCACGGTGTAAAGCCTTGTGTCCACGATGCTAGAACTCAATCCGAGATCTCGGTCCGAGTCCTCGAACAATAATATTTATACTTGGCTGAATATAGTTAGCGTTGTAATCGAGTAACGATTCTTTACGATGATTTTCTGATCTATGTTATATTGCCAAGTTGGTTTATAGATATCATCAAGTGATGCACCGCTTGATTTCGAATGTTTTATTTTATTTAGATGGTCCAGATATTGTAATCTTAAATTATTAATTTTTTTTTTGCAATTTCAGTTGTTAGTGGTTGTCCTGTTAATTCTTTGTACTGATTACAGATTATCTGTAAAGCTTGATCTCGTTTCATACGATTATGATAATCAACACTTTTTGTAACATATAAACAAGAATGATGTTGATATAACATTAATAAAATTTTAACATTTTCCTTATTATCCATTTTTTATTATAAAAGAAGTTTTTTCTGAAAATCAATTTTATATATTATTATACTTTTCTTGAAAAATAATATGTATATATAGGTTATAATATATTTTTAATGTCTAATTTAATCTGCATTAAAACTAATAATAACTACTTATGTAAATCTTATTAATTATTAATCTTATTAATTTATTTTATTTAAGTATTATATTTCTCTTATTTTTTCAATTCTATAATTACTTACTAAAATATTATTTATATTGTTCACAGTATCTCGTATCACTATAAGTATCTTATATTTTATCTTGACAGATAGTAAAAGAAACTAGTAAAATCTAATAACTCGCAATAACTCGTACCGAAAAATGGGACGCAACGCATTTTTTTGTTTGAGCTTCTTATTCGAGTTTTGCATCCAAATTCAGTGTGTACATGATCCGAGTTCTAGTAACTTTTCCTCAGTCCGAGATCTCGGACCGAGTTCTAGTATCGTGGACACAAGGCTTAAGAATATAAGGTGATTTCACGACCATTGTATTCTATCAAAAAATCTGTGATCAAGATGTCATAGTTAAGGCATATCACACAAGATGTCACGTTGGTGCAAAATCCCAAGTAAAAAAGAATAGAAGATATGGATGGATGTGGATAGAAAAGGATAGATGATGAATCTCTAAAGCACATCTATATATAATTATAGTCCTAAATAATACAAATTTTTTTAAATAAAACTTTTAACATTGTGTATAAAAATATATATTACTGACAAAATATTTTTTTATTTTTTTATAACAAATTATTCTTAGTTAAATTTGCAGAAAAAATAATTAATAATGTATTCCAGTCTTTATAAAAAATTAAGTTTCTTTAAGAAAATGAATATTTATAATTAAGTTCCGCAGGACAATAAAATTTATATATATATATATATATATATATATATATATATATAAATTTTATTAAAATTTTATTGTCCTGCGGAACTTAATTATAAATATTCATTTTCTTAAAAAAACTTAATTTTCTATAAAGACTGGAATACATTATTAATTATTTTTTCTGCAAATTTAACTAAGAATAATTTGTTATAAAAAATTTAAAAAATATTTTGTCAGTAATATATCAGGAGACGCGGTAGTGTCTCCGGCCAAGTTCAAAAAACGACACTACTAAGTCAGGAAAAGAATCTCTGGCAAAGTTCAGAAAATGACACTACTAAATCTCTTATTCTGCGCGCACAAAGTCGACTTTTCGGGGGTTTGTAGCAACTAAAATATAAAAAATTTTATAAAAACACATAGTATATCCTTAAAGGCGGCATCGCCGCGACTAATTTGAGCCAAAAAAAATTTAATTTGGTCCAGCCGTTTCAGAGATACAAGCGTTCAAAAAGTGATGTTGGTAATGCAAAAATTAAGAAACGTCGTCTCCTTATTCTTCTCCTCTGTCCGCAGGGGTGGATGAAGAATTTACGGGGCCCAGAGTATTATCATTATCATTAAAATTTACGGGAATTTCTCGCACCAGGTGCCAAGAGTCAACGATTTCGACTTCCCCGAGTTGCGCTACGGGAATTCCTCGCACCAGGTGTCAAGGGTCGACGAATTCGACTTTCGCAAGTTGCGCTACGGAAATTTTTCGCACTAGGTGCAAAGGGTCGACGAATTCAACTTCCCCGAGTTGCGCTACGGGAATTCCTCGCACCAGGTGTCAAGAGTCGACGAATTTACTTTCGCGAGTTGCGCTACGGGAATTTTTTGCACCAGGTACCAAGGGTCGACGAATTCGATTTTCGGGAGTTGCGCTACGGGAATTCCTCGTATCAGGTCCCAAGAGTTGACGAACTCGAGTACCCCGAGTTGCGCTACGTACATTTCTTGCACCAGATGCCAGGAGTCAATGAATTTGACTTCCCCAAGTTGCACTACGAAAATTTCGCAAACATGAAAAAGAGAGAGAGAGATATGACATATTTTGATGTAAAATCTAAAATTTTTTTAAATATTTAGTTATCGATAATCTTACCGTAATATTTTTATGCGCAGAATAATAAAACGAATCAATACGTGTAAAAAAACCCATTGTTATTTTGAAGAAAAAGTATGTAATTTACAATGTACTTTTTTTAACAATTATGCGTTTTCTTTACTACTTCTCATTATTCTAATCATAAAAGTATTACGGTAAGATTATCCATAACTTAATATTTTCAGAGATATTTTAATTTAAATTTTATATTGAAATATGTCAGATTAAGATATAAAATAACTCGAAGAGTATTAAAAAGAACTTCTGCAAAGTATGAAAAAGAAAATTATTATATCCTTTAATCTTGTTAATATTTTATTAACAAATAAACTGCCATGTAATAGAATTTTATTAGTGTTAATGAACGAAGAACATCTCATCGACGTCGATATCGATCCAGTCGCAAAACTTATAATGTAAAATAATTTAGTTAATATGTTATTAAGTTAATATAAATGTTACATTCGAAATGTAGAAAAATAATTTAAAAATAATTTAAATTTTGTCACATAATTAATTTTGTACATTTCTGTACATTTTTATGTTAACTTAATTACATATTAACTAAACTATTTTACATTATAACACGTCTTGTGTTTTATATAGCATTTAAGTCATGTGAAACAGATGTTTTATTAGTAATATTAGAAAATAACTAATTACATAAGTCTTGCGTTTGATATCACAGTTACGTTATGTGAAACATAATAAGTGTCATTTCGAATATTTTAACTATATTATTTTATGTTTAACATGCCTTTAATTTGATATCATTGTTTTTTTTCGCATATTTTGTAAAAATTTTAACAAAACCGTGATATGAAGCCAAAGATATTTCATATCAGCTATCCATGGCTTTATATCAATGGGGCAGTCAAACCGAAGACATGTTACAACAAAAAATAGTTTAGTTTGAATATTCAAAATAAAACATTTGTTTCACAAAATGTAAGTGTAATATACAAAATACTTGTGTTAAAATGTAAGATAATTTAGTTAATATACAACTGACTTAATATAAATGTTACATCCGAAATGTGCAAAACTTATTGAAAAATAATCTCAATTCTGTCACATAATTAATTTTGTATATTTATAAAAAAGTAGGTAATATAGCACAAAAATTTATAAATGATAAGGTCTGGCCAAGTTCCAAAAAAAACACTCCAATATGTTTATATTTTAATAATTATCTAAATTTTTAATATATCACTAACATGAAAAGTAACTGATATGTTATTCAAGGTGCAAATTCAAAATAAACATACATAAAATATTCATAAAATGTATAAATAAAACTGATCAAAATTTGATTTAAAAAAAATTTAATTAAAATAACAAAATATTTATTAAAAAATACAAAAAAACTTGGCGCTGCCAACGGGCTTCACCCATCCCTCCCCCCACCCCTAGCGCCACCCCTTCACGCCATTTCCCCCTTTCTCCCCCCCCCCAAAAAGAGGCTCCACCACCCCTCTATCCCTTTACATCTTTACACCAATAGTATTATGAAACAACGAAAATGAGTAATAATGTAATAATAGCATGATTAATTGACATCATGTAATTAATTGACATTATGTAAGTTAACATGTTGTTCGGTATGGCAGCGCCAAGTGTTTTTGTATTTTTTAATAAATATTTTGTTATTTTAATTAAATTTTTTTTAAATCAAATTTTGATCAGTTTTATTTATACATTTTATGAATATTTTATGTATGTTTATTTTAAATTTGCACCTTGAATAACATATCAGTTACTTTTCATGTTGGTGATATATTAAAAATTTAGATAATTATTAAAATATAAACATATTGGAGTGTCTTTTTTGGAACTTGGCCAGACCTTATCATTTATGAATTTTTGTGCTATACCTATTTTTATACACAATGTTAAAAGTTTTATTTTAAAAAATTTGTATTATTTAGGATTATAATTATATATAGATGTGCTTTAGAGATTCATCATCTATCCTTTTCTATCCACATCTATCCATATCTTCTATTTTTTTTTACTTGGGATTTTGCACCAAAGTGACATCTTGTGTGACATGCCTTAACTATGACATCTTGATCACAGATTTTTTGATAGAATACAATGGTCGTGAAATCACCTTATATTCTTACACCGTGGTCCATACTTATATAGTCAAAGACTACATATCACGGACTAAGGAATAGAGGGACGGAGCACAAGCTGTACCGTGGAGCACGTTTGCGGCGGGGGGGGGGGCCGCCATATTCGTTTAGTAATCACCACACATAGAACTTACTATTTGCGTATGTGTGAGAAATGAAAGTTAGATCCTGCGCACAATAAACAAAATAGGAAATAGAAATAGGAATAATTATTAAATATTAGAAATAAGAAATTGGAATTATTTATTTTAAAAATAAAAAGAATAGAAAAAATTAATGCATGAATTAAGAAATAAGAATTGGAACTAATTAATATATTTTATTTTCTTGTTAGATGTAAAATAATTTCTCTTTTTGATGTAACGGTGCAGCCCGCAAGCTGCATCGTTACGGCTACGGACCGACCATCGTCCGTAGCCCACCAAGGGCGCATCGAGCGCCGATAAAACTTTTGTCGAAAACAACGGCGGTCAATCGCCGAAAAGACCCCCACACCCGACTGTTCCGAATTTCCATTTTGTGGGGGGCTCGCCGAAACCGCCGATGCTTGCCGATCCGAAATCAGTCGGCCGCCAGCCGGGTATAAAAGAGGCCCGGCTGTACGCCTAATCACCAGATCCTGTTCGCTGCTAGACAGCGAACAATCTTGCTGCGAGCGTTCTCGTAGTCCGCCGAGCGTACTCGGATTCTATGCCTTATTCCAGGTACACGAGCGTCTTCGGTACCGTTGCTATCTCCGATACGAGCGTTCTCGTATACCCGTCGAGCGTACTCGGCTCCTCCAGGCATCGATCTTCGTATACAGGGCATTCCCTTATACTTAGTTGGATCGCCGCTCTAAATCCGCCTTCGTACGAGCGTTCTCGTACGTCCGCCAACCAGATTCGGCCTCAAGCCTCTAGTGCGAGCGTTCTTGTACTCCCGTCGAGCGTACTCGACGTCCTGGTCCTAATTTCGCATTGCCGCGCACCGGGATTCATCCGCAGAATCCATCCGGCGGGCAAACTGCGTCGACCGATCCGCGCCGTCGAGCGACCCGTCACGATCTACGATCAAACGGACTCACGGTACCGTCACGAACGCACTCACCGACGAGCGTTGCGTTGTACCAACCGCTACGACACGATCATCCGCGCGTGCTCTCTCGCGCTGATCGCACCAAGACGCCTCACGTCGAACTTTAAATAATTATTTCGCCGTTTGCTTAAATAATTATTTCACCGTCGCCTTCATATTTATTTCACCGTTGCTTTTGTATTTATTTCACGCCGCTTTAATAACTATTTCGCTGTTGCTTAATAATTGTTTCACCGTTGCCGATACTTCAGATTTATTTCACGCCGCTTTAATAACTATTTCGCCGTTGCTTTAAATAATTATTTCACCGTCGCTTTATACTAATCTCACCGATACTTTTACGATTATTTCACGCCGCTTTAAATAATTATTTCGCCGTTGCTTTAAATAATTATTTCACCGTTGTTATTATACCGATCGCACCGATACTTTTCTACTTATCTCACGTTACTTGTATATTCTTTCGAATTCGCTTCGCACACGCTTCGCCTGTACACACAAGATCATTTGAAGCAAGTCATTTCAACATATTAGTGCAATAAACGTTATCTCTTTATTTTGTTACAACCGAGCATTTATTTTATTGACGTACCCTCAACCGAACGAACCCGGATTCCGGCGAGCTACTCCGCGTCCGCCGAAGCTCACACGGTTTCATTAATATTAAATATTTATTGCTATTTTTAATATTTTGTCTACTGTATGCAGAGTCTCAGAGTAATAAAAGTTAAAGTATTTTATAAAATTTATAGTACAACAATAATAAAACCGCCTAACCTCTTTACGCTTGTCACTCGTTATGTCTAGTGGCACCACTACACGAGTGTAACCATGTCACAGACACAGAATCTCTGTGTGAGAATCGCTACATCAATATGGCGGAAAGTAGTCCCCCCCGCACGCTTAAATTACCATCCCCTCTCGCCGAAACTAGTAGCGTTTTCGATTATACAGGATTTGAACGACCCAGGGTTGGTTAATGACGTCATTGCAACCTCTCCACCAATGAAAGACTTGCATTTATAGTAAAATAGTGATTGATCAACCCTGGGTCGTTCAAATCCTGTATAATCGAAAACGCTATAGGACTTTAGACTCGGTCCCTCTATTCCTAAAGGCGGGAGCACAGACTTTTGCATAACGCATAAGGCATAATGCATAAGAAAATCAACTAATCAGAGTCTTCTATTTCTATCCCCACTCCTCGTTCTGCAGATCTTGCATAATGCATAAAGCATGATGCATAAGGAGTCGAAAAATCCGTAAGGATGAATTTTTATGCGTTATGCAAACGGATACGCGTCTAGATTTGTCCACCATTAATTGTGTTCGCTAATTTCAACCAGTTTCTAACTTCTTCTCTTGTTGACAATACGTGGTAAGTACACTCTCTTATCGATTCTACTATATATTCTTAATATAATAATATAATTATATATATATATATATATATATATATATATATATATATTATATTATATAATTACTAAATTAATAATATATATAACAATCACATTAATATATTTTATTTCGATAGGAAAATGGATCATGATTCATATTTTTTTGATTCTCAATATCAAGATGAAAATTTCTGTGGAGAGAATCAATATTCTCAATATTCTGAAAATGAAAATGTTTGTGAAATAGAGAATCAAAATGAAATCGATGGAGATGCTTTGCTCATTTCTTTGGTGCGTGATTATCCTTACATATATAACAAGGAACTGACTGATTTCAAAGATACTTTTAAAAAACAGAATGCCTGAACAGAAATAGCAAGCATTTTGAATATGACAGGTATATAATATATTTTTATACATTGCAATTTATTTTAACAGATTTTAAATTGCATATGTTAAACCAGTGACACAGTGTAATTTTTCATGTTAGATTGTAAACTAGTAAACTACTTGCTGAAAATACAGCCTGCAGCATTTTTAGCAAGACTAGATTGCATGCGATCTAGCATGAAAAATTAATATATTTAATATTATTTTTGTTGCTAGTGGACGAGTGTCAATCGCGATGGACGCGATTAAGAGAGCGATACACAAGAGAAAAAAAACAAAGACAGGAAGAAACAACTACTGGAAGTGAAGCATCAAAAAGGAAAACTTTTGAGTTTTTTAACAACATGCAATTTTTGGATCCATTCGTTAAGAAAAGAAGGTATAGTAAAAATTAGGATGTTGAAAAATTAGAATAATCAAGATTTCTTTTTTGTATATTAGTCTTAGAACTCTTTGCATGTTACGGCAATTTCTTGACATTATTTTTTTCTTTTTTCAGAACAATGACTAATGTGCAACATGCCAAAAGCTCTCCATTGACAAAACGATGTATTTCTCTTCAAAAGTAAGATATATACATAATTCATATAAAATTAAAAGCGCTTTTATTTGCAAATCTGTAATAAAATTTTTATTTTCTAATTTTAGAAACTTTAACTTTAGTAACGAAAAAGAAAATCTCTCTTTGGCGAATGTGGCTACCTTACAACAGAATTTTTCAAAAGTTAACAATGCAGAATCATTGGAACAAAATCGATTTACAAGCTTAAGTGGCAGAAACGTTAATGTATCTCCTACAAATACAACTACTTTACTTGAACAACAACAGTCTTTTACAGAAATAAATCAAGCAAAAATAAATCAAAGATAAATATTTTTACAAGCATTTTTATTTATGGCATTTTTTTAATAAATTTTTTATTTGTTTCATTTAAAAAAAATTTATATTTGTGTTTAGAGACTCAACTTCACTTTCACACAAATCAAGCGACGCGGTAACATCATGCCAGTCTGATGCTTCTTCAATATCAGTATTAAGTGCCTCTGATTATGCGCGAAAGAAAGGTTTAAGTAGGCAAATAAAATCAAAAGGAAAATTGCAGCCAGATGTCGTAAATGCAATTTCTAAAGTTACATCTTTACTAGAGAATAAATACTCTTCAATTTCTCTTCTTATTTTTATTGTCCCTTCTTTTTTTTGATAGATCAGACCATTTCTAATAAAAATGATGAAAATTAAAACTATATTCAAGTATATATAAATAATCATAATAATAATATAATAATTACATATATAATAAATTATATAAAATATATCTTTGCAAATACTTACATTCTCACTTTTATAATCACAAAAAAAGTTCTCTTGATTTTCTTTTCAATATTGTGTGTTCCTATTTATTTCCTCTGTAACATTATTTTCAATATCAAAACTCAAAATCCTATCTCAAAATAAAAACTGAATAAAAGATATTTAAAATTTCTATGCTCTCTATGTATCGTCTTACTCACCATGTGATTTCGGTGTTCAAATAATTTTAAGGTTAGAATGTAAAGCCTTATGCACACAAGCTTGTGCGTTGAAGAACGTTACGTTATGCTCTATGCATTATGCCTTATGCGTTATGTAAAAGTCTGTGCTCGGGCCTATAAGCCGAGAGCACAAGCTTTTACATAAAGCATAACGCATAAGCATAAGGAAATTGATTGGTCTATATATAAGCATAAGCAAATGCATAAGGAAATGGACCAATCAATTTCCTTATGCTTATGCGTTATGTAAAAGTCTGTGCTCGGGCCTATAGCCTTGATAATTCAGTAATATGGAAGCTACAAACTTAAAATTGAATGTAGATGGCATGTGACATGCATTGAAAAATGAAAATACTGGTGCGACACCTACCTTTTCTTTTCGGTAAAATCAACATTGACGTCTGAAAGGATACGTCAACGTCAATAGTCTGAATCAGTCTGAATTTTCTCTGTTTCTTTAAGGTTCGACGACGTTCATTAAGAGAATTGTTATCCATCGAATGCGTATCGTATAAGGAGACGACATGTCATTGAACACAGCACACACCAACGGTGGAGTTCTTCTCCATTCTGGCGAATGGTAAGCTGTAAAAAGTTTTATAAATTATTTATGTACTTTAATTGTACAAAGTTATTTATCTCGAATATTCTCGATGACGTTTCTAAAGCGCAATTCCGTCATAATCTTCCCATCCACGCGATATTAGATTATTACAGCTGACGTTCGCTGTTGCCTGGTCAGAGTCAAACTTACAATTACACAATCATACAATTTAGATTATTTGAGCAAAATATTCTGCATTCTATACTTGGTGCATTATGGTTATACCCATTGACGTAGTATAAAGTTATCATATGCATACATGTGACAATGCAAACAGAATTTTAACATATAATTACCTTTAGCATCATACTCTTCTGCGACAATGTCAATATGGAATTTCATGGACAAGAGCAGGTGGAATTTATTGGGAAGAAACATGGTAGATTGTATTTAACAACGCACAGAATGATTTTCAACGCTAAAGATCAAAAGGAGAAAATGCAGTCGTTTAGCTTTCCATTTGTCACATTGAGTGAAGTTGGATTGGAACAGCCAGTGTTTGGCGCTAATTATATAGGGGGCAAGTGCCGCGCCCAGCCGAATGGCAACTGGATTGGAGAATGCAAATTTAAATTAAGATTCAAAAGCGGCGGAGCAGTGGAATTTGCGCAAGCTTTGCTGAGAGCTGCAGCCATGGGTAAGATGTGTGTGTGTGTGTGCGTGTGTGTGTGTGTGTGTGTGTATGTGTGCGTGCGCGTGTGCATGTGTATGTATATATGTATGTAATGTGTATTTGCTGTAGAAATGCATAATACAAATAATTTGTATTTGTGATTTTGCACATGTTGAATACTTGTACATATTTTCCATATATTAAATAACTTTGAAAATAAGATTAATGTTGTTATCAGATATATCAATAAGAACTTATCTATCTCTTGTATCAAGTGTATTCCATGTGACTTTTAGCTCAGCGCAATGGTCCACGAAATGATGCACCACCACCATATACACCTCCAATGTCTGATTGGTACCCAGCGCAACCATCAGCTTATCAACCTCCACCAACTGGATATTACGGATGGATGCCTCCTACCAATATATTTCCAGATGTTCCACCAGGTTTAATATTGCTTCTCTACTGTCCTTTAAACGTTTTAAACGCACTCATACTAAGTATACCTGTATTAGTAACTTTACTTACAAAATTTTGCTCGACATTTAATAGTCGAAATAATATTCGAGTATGCTTGCAGTAACATATTACAGTGTAGATAATTAAAATCTTAAAAATTTATATCAGTGATTAATCTTGTATCGTCGCTTGCATTCTCGTACATTAGCTACCAACAAGCTAGATACAATCTCGCCATTATTTCGAAATAGCATTTGTGTTGAACGCATCTGATTCACAGTGTATACTTGTGTTAAATTGTTCTTTTTTCTATAGGGAATACAGTTTTCATGACGGATAGTCCACCGCCATATCCCGGCATACAGTCAGGATACGGATACGCGAGTGGACCACCACATCAAGCAGGAGCCGGAAGTGCAGCGGGACAACCAGGGACTCCTGGATGGGCTAATCCAAATTACAATGGCCAGCCGATGTCTCAAGCAGGTGCGTATCCTGGCGGTTACGGACAACCGCCTTATAGCGGTTATTCGTCTAATCCACCACCGTACTCGGCGTATCCGCAAACTGGGTATACACAGCCAGGACCTTATCAGCAGTCTTACAATCCATACCCACCTCAATACTAATAAATATTGTAATATATATATGTGTATCTGTAAATTATGTGCCTATATATTTTATCAACTTATAAGTTATGAAAGATATAATATTATAAACGCTTCAGAGATTCTAAAGAAGTAATGTCGAAAATCTATCGACAATGAACGATATATTTTCCAATATATTATTCCAATATATATTTCGTGTACGAGTGCATACTGTATTCGAGATATTTATGAAAGAACGCGTAGATATTCTTCGGAAACAGTATATATATTTTTGAGAGAGGCATTTTTCTTTCTTTTTTTCCCAAATAGCCTGCATAATACATATTTTTTTATAATTGCATATTGAATGCAACAAAGAATTATAATTATGCGTGTTAATTCTATGAGAGATTATATACTAAACGTTATATAGATATACTCTATTTTAACACACACACAACAAACACACGCACGCGCATAATACAATACAATATAATACAATACAATACAATACGTACAATATAATATGATATAATATAACATAATATTAAATGTTGCTTAAAGATTATTTGCTGTTTTTATTTGAACCTATCAATCTGAGGCTTAGCATTTTGAAATTAAAGAAGAAAAAAAAGAGACAAATCTATCGGACTAAAAAAATTAATGCATTTGCCTGTTAAACTTGGAAGTTTGGAATATTAAGGAATACGATTACATAACGCGTCCTTCCTCAATTTGAAATAGGATCGACTTTCACTTTGCTCAGTTATTATCTCATAGTTGTCAGCAGGTAGTGCGAAACGGCTTCGATAGATAGATATAACAGATTTGCGCCTCGAGTTATTTCTACTCCGTGTGTTATAGTACACCACATGTTATAATACAACTTTTATTATTTATTTTACTTTATATATAAATGAGTGTATAGACAAATATGTTTGTTATATTGGTTATTAAACCAGGTCTGCATCTAATTTAACGAATGCATTAAGTACCAAGAGACTAAATAGTGAATATAACGAGTGTAAAGATCTTTCATCGAAATTAGCATTACAAAAGTTGCGTTACAAAAACCACATAATGTGATGTTTCTACGGTTGAACGTTTTTACGCATTGATTATACAAACATTTGAAAACGATAATTAAAACTTTCAACACTTATTATTAAATTCAAAATCATGCCGAAACAAAATAAATTTAATGCATCGAATATGAGATATGTTTGTATGTGTATTTTATTAATATCGATACCAATACTAACGCTAAAAGTATGTAGATTGTGTAGAATATTTTATCGCCATCGCTATCGTATCTAATTTTAATGACATATTCGTTAATGCTTTTCAATTTGTCTCTTCTTTAACGAAAATTTGAATTTTTTATCGCAATTTTTTCTTTTTTTACATTAAATCTCTTTAGACCTCAATTATAAAACTGTTAAAATACATTTGTTATTATTATTATATACGTACAGTTATATTTAATTTTTATAACTATTTCTACCTACTTATATCCTTATCGAGGGAACAGTTTACTAGATTCACAAAAATTGTCATTAATATTTGATGCAATAGCAATGTGGCATCTTGTACATTGTTCAAAGGCATGATTTCACATTGCTTTTCTTTATTTATCAGATGCGAAGGCTGTTGAAGCTGCGCAAAGCGCATATTACGATCCTAATAGGCCTCAATGTGCTTACGTTCCACCACCAGAATATTACGTAAGTATTATATTTTTAAACACGTTTAATTTATATTTATAATATCCGAAATTTATGGTACCTTCAATTATCTTTCGACTTTATGAAAATTATTTCTTTAAAAGCATTTAAATTATTGTACTTTTGTTTCTTTGATATAGAAAGCAAAAAAACTATATGTATATATTTTGTTTTATTTTGTAACGCTTGTCGTATCTCTGTATCGCGAGTGATATAAAGATTATCTTATCGAAAACTCTGAAATATTAGAAAATTTTGCTCCTATCGTACACACATGCACCTAACATTATATTAATATATTATCTATTTTATTATATTATCTACAGAATCAAGTATAAAAGTATCTTTATTTTCCTACATTCGATAAGTTTCACATTGCGTAAATGTAATAAACTTTGTCGATGTTCCAGGAAAGTCCACCAGCTTATACGAAGAAATATCAGTGAACATGGTGCGCAAGTGAATTATATAGTGCAATCGATATGCATTCCATCTTAGGCGAATACTACAAAATTGTACGCTGTCACGCATTTAATGTAACAAACTGCGTCTACATTTGTTACATAGCAAATCTTAAATATGCAAATTCAAGGTGAAGGATAAAAATACACTACTGTTTTTCTCCTTACAGCGTTATGCAATGTTAGAGCATGAGTATCACTGCAAGTATTTGCGACAATATCGCTATGTACTAAATATTTACAATAGTTTCTTATGTACACGTTATTTCTTAAAAGCGACTGTATCGTTGTGTTTCACACGAGTCTATACAACTACAAAATAAATGTTTACACACATATAAAATATTGAAAACGATTTATACGACCATGGATTTACTATAAATGCATAGTGTTTTTTCAAGCTTTTATTAAAAATTACAAAAATATAGAATATATGTACATTACGACGCTACACAAACAATGTAGTCGAGTATAAAAGCAAAGAGTAATATAAATTTTTGAATTTGTTTTGAAATTATTTCTCCACACACAGTAGCATTAGGGGGAAAAAATAAATTAAATAAAACAAGAAATAATCTATTCGCAATTTACAAAAAGACACATTCTACTACATTCATACAATGTATATATTATCATATAGATAATTTTCCTCGATTATTATCCATTGTGTTTAATCTCATCTCCTGTTTTATAGTACATTTTATCGATCATGATAACAATGTATGACAATGTTAGATACGAAAAAGTGACATTAATACACCGTCCATTTAGTAAATCTCTCGAATATCCGCAGAGATAACTACTTAGAATCTTATCAAAGCAGTCTGTGATAAATCATAGATGTACATTCTAAAATATGCGTAAAAAGAAAAAGTCTAGCCGTACTCAGAGGTGATTGTCAAACTGAAATTTCCATTATTGATGCTAGTACCGTGGTACCAAATCCGCGTATCCAGCAGTACGATGTCCGCCGCATTGACAAAGAATTTAAAAGATTTACATTCGCTATCACATTCCGGCGTCGGAGCCACAGTCCATGTTTTACTACCTATTACTTGAGCTTGCCACATGAGTCTCGATATGTAATCCAGCTAAAAAAAAATTGAGAATATACCTGACGATACGTCTCATTTCATTCATGATTATAAGACTTACATGCATAACGGCACCTTCCTCGTAACCCAAAAAAATATAATTACTGTACGGAATTTCCGCGTCTTCCGGCAAAAAGTGAGGTACACTGTAAAACTGTCTCATGGCATCTAGAATCTGTAAGTGACAATTTTTCCAGCCTACATACCAAGGATCCTCACCATCTCGATGCAACGCTCGACCTTCACTCATCGCGAACACTTGGCGCAAGTTGGCCAAGTTACTCTTAAAATGCAAGAATTGGCATTCCTCTTCTACGGAATTGTAGGCACCCTCGATACGCTCGTACAGATTTCGAAAAAATCCCAAAGTGAATTCTTTGCGCGCAGGCCAATCGTAAGCCGCGTTTTTCACTATCATAGGTCGAGACGAATAACAGTAGAAACGAAATTCTTCTTTAGTTAGATTTGGCAGAATTAACGGCGCTTCGATATCGCGACAGTAATCGCAATTCGATATCGGCCTTGTAAATTCCCATATGAGATAATTATTTGGCAACAAGCATCGAGTTCCTTGAAAACTTTTAATTATATTCGTGTAGAGATATCTATTAAGTATGCCAAAAAGAAATGGCACGAGTAACATTATCAGTATTTTCCTCGAGCACATTGCAAAGCTACGATTCTTATTATTGTCTATATTGGTCATAGTAATGGATTTTAACTCGTTTATCGTAGCCCCGTGTTGGATATAATCTCGAGTTAATCGAAGAAACGTTTTTTGTATGAATACTATGTTGTTTTCCATCGTGAAGAATCACAATTCCTTGATCATTCGAACGATCGTTAATTTTCTTCTAATTCGTATTTCCACCTTCCGTTTCGTTTACGAAGAGTTATTCGCGTTCCAGTTTCTTAATGTAAATAAAAAATGAATTTATTGCTCATCTCGATACAATTGAAATAATTTGTAGAGCTTCCAATGTTTTACTTTTGCAATCGTGTCGCGCAATATTATATTTTTATAATTTCATAATTTCAATTTAAGGATATTAATAGCAATATTACATTTTTCTTATATCACAGTCAATTGTACCGTGTCACAATCATTGTTTGCATGACGATCAAGACTAACGTCACACATCTTACGTTATTTTTCCACCAAATATGTATATTTGTATACTTATACGAATCATCCAGATGTCGATGTCGATCGGTTGTTTACATTGTCAAGAAAGGAAAAAAGATTGTACAAGGTATTCATAAATTTGAAGTTTAAAAGCTTTCAAACAACGTTCATTCTCGCTGCATTTCTCACGATGCAGTGATCTTCAAGCAGAGCGAACTGTTGACTCGAAACGCAATTAATATACAAGGATAAATAACACAGTTCACATTTGCATGCTTATACGCGCAACATTTTACTCGACCTTGAGCTACATACGCACTGCTGCGAGAGCTATCGATTACACAGTGGAGACTTTCATTTTTCGGTTGGTGGGGATTTTCTTCCAATGGCACTCACATCTGCCTTCCGAGTGAAAAACTATAGCCTGCGCTTTAGCGGCAGCCAAGTACTTTAACAAGACATTTCCTGTGTACGTTCAACAGATGTGTCTGTTCCCGCCACTATTAGAAAAACGTCACTCACTCACACATAAACGACGCGCGAGCGCGCAAACTTGTACGTATGTACTTACTATATAGAAAGACAGGGGGAAACATATACACGCACATAATTTAAAATTTTTTCTCATACAACATACGATTTGAATCACAATTTATTATTTACATCTCTATTTAGTTGGGCAGTACTTGTGTTAAAATGATTGAGAAACGTTATATAAAACAAAAGTCTTACAAGTATTTATTTTATCAAATCACACAACATAATGTACAAGTTCCACTCGAACCGACTTCAGAAGTACATTTCTAGACGCATAGACAGTTATCAACTGCATTTAGAAATCACTACAAATTTTGATTTATTTTATTCGCGCGGTTATATGATGTAGACGTATAAAACCTAATTTACAGCAGTTACAACACTAAAGAGCATACATAAATTTTTTGCACATACTTTTTACAGATCATGATGTAGCAAAGGGCTAATTCAGTGTGACTATTTTTACATCTTATTTTATCGTTAGGCCAATTACAAAACAGCTAAATTAATCTTTTAATTTAATTCAATATTAAATTCGTTGTTGTTCCGCTGTCAAGTAGATATAATGGTATATCGAAATGTTTGTCAATCGAGTTGTAGCTTTGCTCAATGGTGATACAACATGCTGTGGATTGTATATTATGCAGAAAAGAATATATGTATGTGTTCTTTTTGTGGCAAGTTACAACAAAAAATAAAACTTTGTTAAAGTTTAACATGTATCAAGAGTAGATCTTATACAGTCTTCGTATTGTGTATATAATGTGTACCCGTATAATCATATTAAAATCATTCAATAAGCTGAGCAAGTTTTGTAAAAATATTGTGTGAGTAATCTTAACAAATCATGCATTGCACGAATGACCACTTGCAAAATTTGTTTGTAAATGCAATTTTATGACTTTAATTTATCTACAATCAAACTGTTTATAAGATTTGTCATCTCTCACGGAAAATAATTATTATATTATGATATATATAAATTTTATTTCAATTATAATAATCTTGTATTATATTTGCACAAAAGCAATATTTTTATTACAAAAAATTTACAAACAGATCAGATCTATTACTTTCTTTAAAAATTTTTAATAAAATTTGTAGATTATCAGAAACTTGTAGACACATGATGACACTGTGACAAGTTAAAAAAGAAGAAAAATCGCACTCAAGCATATATATTCTCACAACACATTATTAATCTTGGAAGTTCTATTAATCACAGTTCTCATGTAAAAAAACTGTCTAATTTACGAGCGTTTAATTGTATAGAAAATTTGGGGTATACTTAAATCTTGACTTTGACAATATATAACATGGGCATAATGTATTCTTCATCCCAATAAATCAAGACTAGTCACCTAATATTTTTTTAGCGGGGTAGACTATATTTATCGTGATATATAATGTAATCTTGATGATATATAATGCAACTCAAAATAAATTATTACTTACTGTTAAAAATGTGTGACTAGCTGACAGTTTTCGCATTAATGTAACAGCAGCATTTGTGTCAATGTTTACACCTGATTAAGCTTTGCTTATCCAGAAAACAAAATCTTCAACGACTATCAATCAGAAGTAACACCACTTGCCAAGAATGGCGTCTTTAATAGCAGATATGTACTGTGCAGGAACCCAATATATCCAGTACCTCGATGCTTCTGTAGTGCCTAATTGTATCGCCTACAACAAATTTATTATTGAAATATAGTCACTGTGACAGTTGAATATAATATATACTCGGTATAATGAAAAAGCTATACATACCATAATATGATACTCGGGATGATCGTGAATTGGTTCACTATGAATACCTTTTATCGAATTCATAGGTATTTTATCCGTTCTTTCTTTCGTACCAATCCAAAGCTGATCTTGTTCCAATTTAAACGTTAATCTGACCTTTCCTCCAGATTTGTTCAACATTCCAGCAAGTGGAAATTCAGGCAAAGGTTCCTGTACAATTCACAGACATCAGTTGCAAGACAATTATTTTTTCTCACAAATGCTTATTGTAACAGCTTTTATATACATTGAACAACCTTGCTATCTAGTATTCCTGGCATTACATCCTCTGGAATACCTTTATCTAAGACTTTTCTATGTACTTTTTGTTGTGAAAGAGATTCCTTGCTCACTGAAGAAACAGCTTCATCGATGAGATCTTGTTTCGTTGGAATGGACACAGCCAATACATCATCTAATTTTGATCCAACTATCATGACTTTGGCACCTTGTATATTACAAAATAATATTGATAATTTTTTATGGCAAAAAGTGAATAATGCCTCGTGTACCTTCAAGATAAAAGTTTTCCACGTGCACACACAAGTGTATGTGCATGTGTGTATGCGCACGCACACTTGTGTGTGTGTATTACTTTTTAATCAACTATTACCTTTTGTCACTCCCAAATTTCTAAGAGTCTGATCATCTTTGGCTAATCCTTTAAACATAACTTTCTGCATTGCTTGTGGTACTGAGATAATTTTTTGTAAATACATCTTTAGCTCAGCTACTGTGCTGTCTAAAGCAAAATTCACACTAATTTTCTGTTTGTTGTAAATCACTGTAAAATTTATATTTTCCATAGATGGTTCTTGCAAGGTAGTCGCAGCTGTATCTTGCAATTTGTTAATGTTTCCATCGTGCTCTTCTGTTAATTCCTTTGTATTTGTTGCTGAATTTTCAATAGATTTCAGATTCGATACGAGTTCCGGAGAAGGTGACGAATTGCAACGACTATCATTGTCATTTTGTGCAGTATCTAGATAAATAAAAAAAAAAAAAAAAATTTAAATTGCAATGTAAGAAGTGACAAAAAACAGACTTTTTCTCGCAAAAAACACTTCTCACGCAATTGTATTTAATTTTAAAGATAAACTAATCGTGGATTAGGCCCAAATTACGTGATATGATACAATCGCATGTAAAAAAAATGCAGCAGCATTCATAGCAAAATCATAAAAGGTTAGCCACGAGCTATATCTGTTTCAAAAAAATATATTTTAGAATATGTATTTCGCGCAAACGTACGTTGCTACATCGGATTCGATGATAATTTGTAAATATACATTTAAAAACTTTCAATAAGGAAGAATATCTATGCCATAAAAATTATTCAACACATACAAATACACATCATAATAAGAAATAACGTATTTCAATGGAACATCACAATCCCTCGACCTATGTATTAATCTTGTTCCTTCCAACATCAAAAGAAAAAGTAATAAAAGAATTAAAAAATAACTATCAAAAATTTTTACAGAAAGCAAGAAAAATAAACAGAATTTAGCACGTACCTACGTACTCCATGTTGAATCGTCTTTCGTTGGCCAATCAAAATTATCACAGAGAGCGTTGCGTATCATGATTTCCATGATGTGATTCTTCAGAATGACTTTCGAATTTTTTAATCTATATATGTATATTTATATATATATATATACGTATATGTGTATATATATATATATATATATATATATACATACATACCACAAATATATACATATATATATACATATATATATATATATATATACATAAGTATATATATATATATATATGTATATATATATGTACTTGATAAATATACCATACAAAAGCTGCCGATAACAAGAGGTACTCATGTGTGGAGAAAGGATATAATTTATATCGGTGGTATGATTAAAGCATTTTTTTTCATTAATAAATTCTAAAAAGAATATTTCAAAATACATCAAAGGACAGTTGTAAAATATAACAATAAAACAGTAAATGCAATAAAAAGGACAATTCTTAATAAAATATTCAGACTTGATTTCGAGAAAAAACTTAGTATGTATGACATTCAAAGTTTTAACTACATAGAAAACACATAGAAAAATTATTAAAATATACAACTAAAAGAATTTTATCAAAATTGACGAAAGAGCAAACGGGAAGAAATTAAATTTTAGTAGTAAAGATTTTATATACCACTAAATAATTTTTATTTTTAATAAAATATATTAAAAATCTTTTCACAGTAAAAAAAAGCGTCACAACTGCCTTGTCATCAGTAATGTAACATAGAAGATTGCCAGCTAAATAGATGTATCCATAAGTATTGGAGAATTTACACTGCGTCCGATGTCCGATATCCAATAATAGAGCTTGTTTTCTAGACAATAAAATACCTCTAGCTAGAATTTCTAGAAAACAAGCTCTATTATTGGATATCGGACGACGTACATCGAACATCGAACGCAGTGTGAATCCTCCATATGTTCGCAAAATATCTAGTTTATACTGTGGTTGCGTTCCGAAATTCACTGCCAGTATAGTTTACGTCACGTATATTATAGATTTTCAGTACTGGCAGTAATGGCCGGTTTATGCTTCGGTCTTAATCTTAATCTTAAGAGTTGATAACGTAGAATGCCATAAGGGCGTTTATACTTCCCTAGTCTTAATCTTAAGGCGGGAGCACAGACTTTTGCATAAAGCATAACGCATAAGCATAAGGAAATTGATTGGTCCGTTTCCTTATGCATTTGCTTATGCTTATATATAGACCAATCAATTTCCTTATGCTTATGCGTTATGCTTTATGTAAAAGTCTGTGCTCCGGCCTTAAGAGTTGATAACGTAGAATGCCATAAGGGCGTTTATACTTCCCTAGTCTTAATCTTATGGCCGGAGCACAGACTTTTGCATAAAGCATAACGCATAAGCATAAGGAAATTGATTGGTCCATTTCCTTATGCATTTGCTTATGCTTATATATAGACCAATCAATTTCCTTATGCTTATGCGTTATGCTTTATGTAAAAGCTTGTGCTCTCGGCTTTAGTCTTAATCTTATAGCGTTTTCGATTATACAGGATTTGAACGACCCAGGGTTGGTTAATGACGTCATTGCAACCTCTCCACCAATGAAAGACTTGCATTTATAGTAAAATAGTGATTAATCAACCCTGGGTCGTTCAAATCCTGTATAATCGAAAACGCTATTAATCTTGGAAAGATTCCATCTTTTAACTTTAGTCCCTAATGTCCTAAGGCCGGGCCAATGAGGTAAGTCTGACGTCCGACGCAGCACGAAACCGCGCGAAATAATGGTTTTCGATTCGTGTATATTTAAAAAATTGTTCTTGATCGTATTCAATATTCAGCATATCTTTCATTAAAGAAAAGAAATGACCAGTTTCGTGTCTTTTTCGATTCAGTGGCCGAACAGCGTATCTCCGTGGTTTTCTTTTATTTTTTTTTTAATTTCTTAATAATACACATGCTGCATAGGCACTTGATAACAAAAGTGCCATTCCAAACATTAAAGTTTTTTGCCGCTGACGATTCATTTTAACATTCACTATAATTTGCAGCACCGGGATCTATTACAATTTGTGGTTAGGTTAGGTTAGGTTTTGTTACATTTGCACATGCGTAGTCCGAATTTCCAGGGAAGCATAAACGAGTCCTTAAGATTAAGTTAAGACTAAGGGCGGTATTCATAGTCCGTTCTTATATTCAAAAACGTCTTAAGCACGGACTTATATTCGCTCTCTATGGGCGGTATTCATAGTCCGTTCTTATATTTAAAATCGTCTTAAGCACGGACTTATATTCGCTCTCTTCGTCACACATAGATTGTGTCTGACGAAGAGAGCGAATATAAGTTCGTGCTTAAGACGATCTTGAATATAAGAACGGACTATGAATACCGCCCTTTGTCACACATAGATTGTGTCTGACAAAGAGAGCGAATATAAGTTTGTACTTAAAACGATCTTGAATATAAGAACGGACTATGAATACCGGCCTAAGACTAAAGGCGGTATTCATAGGGCGGTATTCATAGTCCGTTCTTATATTTAAAATCGTCTTAAGCACGGACTTATATTCGCTCTCTTCGTCACACATAGATTGTGTCTGACGAAGAGAGCGAATATAAGTTCGTTCTTAAGACGATCTTGAATATAAGAACGGACTATGAATACCGCCCATAGTCCGTTCTTATATTCAAGATCGTCTTAAGCACGAACTTATATTCGCTCTCTTTGTCAGACACAATCTATGTGTGACGAAGAGAGCGAATATAAGTCCGTGCTTAAGACAATCTTAAATATAAGAACGGACTATGAATACCGGCCTAAGATTAAGATTAAGACCGAAGCATAAACCAGCCATAAATTTCGGAACATAGGGCGGTATTCATAGTCCGTTCTTATATTCAAGATCGTCTTAAGAACGAACTTATATTCGCTCTTTTCGTCAGACACAATCTATGTGTGACGAAGAGAGCGAATATAAGTCCGTGCTTAAGACGATTTTAAATATAAGAACGGACTATGAATACCGCCCATAGTCTGTATTAGAGCCTATCCAGACAAACTTGCATATGTTTATGCGATTATGCAAGTTTGTCTGGATAGGCCCTTACACATAACTGTATTTACTGGGTGCTTAAGCCTTGTGTCCACGATGTTAGAACTCAATCCGAGATCTCGGTCCGAGTCCTCGAACAATAATATTTATACTTGGCTGAATATAGTTAGCGTTGTAATCGAGTTACGATTCTTTACGATGATTTTCTGATCTATGTTATATTGCCAAGTTGGTTTATAGCATTGAGTAAAAAGAAACAGGAGGGAGCGTTTGGTCGTAAAAGTGCGGACGGAAGTGACTATATAAAGTGGTCGCTCAAGATGGCCGCTCAAGGGCGCCAATATTGAATGACTTGTTATGTTTAATTAGGAAATAATGTACAATTAAAAGAAAATAACTATAATATGCAACAATAATACCAAATTTTAATGGCGTTTTTCATTGGGATTGCACTCGTGCAGTATTTCCATAAGAGCAATGTTAAAATCTAAAATCTAAATTTATATTAAATCCTTTGTCCTTACAAAAATTTATCCATGCATTTCTTTGATCCGGATTTTTCAGAAACCTGTTTGCGAGTGAAAATTATTTAGTAATTATTGTGAATCTACAATTTCATAATACTATACATATGATTATAATCTCCAAAATAAAAATCTCATTATTATTGATAATACTAACCGATGAAACGTTATTCCATGATTTCGAGCTGCTGCTGTTATGCCACAAGCTCTACAGTATACTATTTTGATCGTTTATTTCCATACACTGTTGCATAAAAGACTATACACTGCATATTAATGCGTACGGCGTACGGTATGCCGCTTGCCGCAATGCTCGAGCATTCCCTCTCACTTTCAAAAAGTGGTCGCTCAAGATGGCTGCCATGACGTACATCCGTCCGCGGATTTACCTAGTCCTGGCTAGTATATGCTCCTTCCTGTTTCTTTTTACTCAATGGTTTATAGATATCATCAAGTGATGCACTGCTTGATTTCGAATGTTTTATTTTATTTAGATGGTCCAGATATTGTGATCTTAAATTATTAATTTTTTTTTGCAATTTCAGTTGTTAGTGGTTGTCCTGTTAATTCTTTGTACTGATTACAGATTATCTGTAAAGCTTGATCTCGTTTCATACGATTATGATAATCAACACTTTTTGTAACATATAAACAAGAATGTTGTTGATATAACATTAATAAAATTTTAACATTTTCCTTATTATCCATTTTTTATTATAAAAGAAGTTTTTTCTGAAAATCAATTTTATATATTATTATACTTTTCTTGAAAAATAATATGTATATATAGGTTATAATATATTTTTAATGTCTAATTTAATCTGCATTAAAACTAATAATAACTACTTATGTAAATCTTATTAATTATTAATCTTATTAATTTATTTTATTTAAGAATTATATTTCTCTTATTTTTTCAATTCTATAATTACTTACTAAAATATTATTTATATTGTTCACAGTATCTCGTATTACTATAAGTATCTTATATTTTGTCTTGACAGATAGTAAAAGAAACTAGTAAAATCTAATAACTCGCAATAACTCGTATCGAAAAATGGGACGCAACGCATTTTTTTGTTTGAGCTTCTTATTCGAGTTTTGCATCCAAATTCATAGCGTTTTCGAATAAACGGGGTTTGAACGATCTAGGGTTGATCAATCACTATTTTACTATAAATGCAAGTCTTTCATTGGTGGAGAGGTTGCAATGACGTCATTAACCAATCTTGGGTCGTTCAAATCCTGTATAATCGAAAACGCTATCAGTGTGTACATGATCCGAGTTCTAGTAACTTTCTCTCAGTCCGAGATCTCGGACCGAGTTCTAGTATCGTGGACACAAGGCTTTACGACAAATAATCGGATCTTTAATCGGACCGAGCAGTGGCACTCAATCGACACTTTCCAAATTTCTCTAGACTAATCCGGAATCTGAATCGCTGTCTTCGCACTAATTGGACTAAATCAGAAACAGTTAAGGAAATATAAAGGCAACGAAAAATGCAGCGTGATAAAATAACATTTCACGAAATCCAACATTTATAAAACAAAGGTTAATACCTATTAAATATTGTCTAAAATTTAACACTATATATATATTAATATATTAATTAATTAACAATTAATTAATTAACAATCAAAGTAAAATGTGAGGTTATGATTTATTTGTTTCTCTCTTTACAACTTATATTAATAAAATACAATCAGTTTTATTAATATATGTTTGATAAACATAGCAATATTAAATATTAGAGAAATAATAAATAGTAATACCTTTGTTTTATAAATGTTGAATTTCGTGAAATGTTATTTTTTATCACACTGCGTTTTTCGTTGCCTT
Organism: Linepithema humile; assembly: GCF_040581485.1. NCBI lineage: Eukaryota > Metazoa > Arthropoda > Insecta > Hymenoptera > Formicidae > Linepithema > Linepithema humile. The sequence continues at coordinate 11,181,913 of NC_090130.1, read as the reverse complement.
TATATTTCCTAACTGTTTCTGATTTAGTCCGATTAGTGCGGAGCACGGTGTAAGAATATAGGTCTGTTTTTTATAGCTGTACTGGCTGCACTAGTTCAGAGTTTATCTTTCTCCTTCCAATGTGGAGGGAAAAAGATAAACTCTGAACTAGTACAGCCAGTTCAGCTATAAAGAACAGACCTTATAAGGTGATTTCACGACCATTGTATTCTATCAAAAAATCTGTGATCAAGATGTCATAGTTAAGGCATGTCACACAAGATGTCACGTTGATGCAAAATCCCAAGTAAAAAAGAATAGAAGATATGGATAGATGTGGATAAAAAAGGATAGATGATGAATCTCTAAAGCACATCTATATATAATTATAGTCCTAAATAATACAAATTTTTTAAAATAAAATTTTTTACATTGTGTATAAAAATATATATTACTGACAAAATATTTTTTTATTTTTTTATAACAAATTATTCTTAGTTAAATTTGCAGAAAAAATAATTAATAATGTATTCCAGTCTTTATAGAAAATTAAGTTTTTTTAAGAAAATAAATATTTATAATTAAGTTCCGCAGGACAATAAAATTTTAATAAAATTTATATATATATATATAATTTAAAGTCCCTCAACACGTAGCCACCTAGTGGTTCAATGTGGAACAATGACAGGAAAATCACAAAAATTTATTGCCGTGAAATTACTTTATATTCTTATACCGTGGTGCGGAGACAGCGATTCAGATTCCGGATTAGTCTAGGGAAATTTGGAAAGTATCGATTGAGTGCCACTGCTCGGTCCGATGAGATCCGATCATTTAGCGTTTTCGATTATACAGGATTTGAACGACCCAGGGTTGATCAATCACTATTTTACTATAAATGCAAGTCTTTCATTGGTGGAGAGGTTGCAATGACGTCATTAACCAACCCTGGGTCGTTCAAATCCTGTATAATCGAAAACGCTAATTGAGTAAAAAGAAACAGGAGGGAGCATATACTAGCCAGGACTAGGTAAATCCGCGGACGGATGTACGTCATGGCAGCCATCTTGAGCGACCACTTTTTGAAAGTGAGAGGGAATGCTCGAGCATTGCGGCAAGCGGCATACCGTACGCCGTACGCATTAATATGCAGTGTATAGTCTTTTATGCAACAGTGTATGGAAATAAACGATCAAAATAGTATACTGTAGAGCTTGTGGCATAACAGCAGCAGCTCGAAATCATGGAATAACGTTTCATCGGTTAGTATTATCAACAATAATGAGATTTTTATTTTGGAGATTATAATCATATGTATAGTATTGTGAAATTGTAGATTCACAATAATTACTAAATAATTTTTACTCACAAACAGGTTTCCGAAAAATCCGGATCAAAGAAATGCATGGATAAATTTTTGTAAGGACGAAGGATTTAATATAAATTTAGATTTTAGATTTTAACATTGCTCTTATGGAAATACTGCACGAGTGCAATCTCAATGAAAAACGCCATTAAAATTTGGTATTATTGTTGCATATTATAGTTATTTTCTTTTAATTGTACATTATTTCCTAATTAAACATAACAAGTCATTCAATATTGGCGCCCTTGAGCGGCCATCTTGAGCGACCACTTTATATAGTCACTTTCGTCCGCACTTTTAAGACCAAACGCTCCCTTCTGTTTCTTTTTACTCAATGGATCCGATTATTTGTGTAAGCACTCACTATCGCAGGCGCATGCGCGACCTAACCGGCGGAGAGGCAATCCGGCCCGACTGGCAGCACTGAATCCGAGTGTAAATGTATAATAACCTTCATCGAGGTGTACTATTTTTGCGAAAATACATTTAAATCAATTATAAATAATGGTAAGTTTTTATTATTCTTACTTAAATCGAAAAAGTAATGTGTCTTCCCTTTCTTAATCTCTATAATTTAATTCTTTCAGTTACCTCTAACTTTGTTAAAAACAGCACAAAATCACCCCATGGTAAATACTCAAAGTTTTGCAAATAAATACTTAAAGAATCCTTATACGTTACAATTAAACTAAATTCTTCATTGCAGCTGGTGGAGCTGAAAAATGGAGAAACATACAATGGTCATTTAGTTAGTTGTGACAATTGGATGAATATAAACCTTAGAGAAGTTATATGTACATCAAGAGTAAGTCATTGTGCATACATAAGCTCCCTTAGGATCCTTTTATTTGATATTTTGTCAAAAATTTCATTAAGTTTATATTAAATAAATTTATACTAAACTGAGCAATTGAAGAAATAGTATTGTTAATTGAAAATATATATATAAATTTTTCTTTTTGATAAATAGTTAATTCGTAATTCTTTTATGTAATAGCTTATTTGAACTAATATGTATAAAAAAATACAAATTTTTAAATAGGATGGTGACAAGTTCTGGAGGATGCCAGAATGTTATATCAGAGGCAGCACAATTAAGTATCTAAGGATTCCAGATGAAGTAATAGACATGGTAAAGGAAGATATACAAATGAAATCAAGGGGACGTGGTGAAATGAAAGGTCGAGGCCAGAGTCAAAGAGGACGTGGTGGTGGAAGAGGTAGAGTAATTTTATTTAAAAAATTATAATTTTTTTGGACATAAGGTATTCTTCCTTATTTATAAGTGTTTTTCCTGTGAGAAATATTTCGAAATATACATGGTGTCTTAAAAAATATTGCAATCTAAACATTTATTAATCGTTATATGCTACATTTTGCAGGCACCTTTGGCAGAGGAGGAAGAGGTCCAGCACCATTGGGTCGTGGAGGTGGCACACAAGTTGGAAATAAACCACAAAATAAACCAAGATCTAAATAAAATCAAGTATTATTTTTATCCTGCTAATATTAAATCACTCTACGAATATCTCATTATTCAATATTTATGATATATGATAACATCAAAGAATATAAAATAAAAAATTTAATAATTTTTTATTATAATTATACAATTGATAATTAATAAGTCATCATTTTATTCGTAGAAGCGTGATATCTAATAGATTTAATAGTTAGAAAAGCATATATTTTATTTACAATTAATTAGAGTGAGTCATATTTAATTCTACAGTTATGCATTGTACTACTGCAAATTGTATTAGTATATACTTTTTTACATTACATTAAAATACGTTAAAAATCTAAGAAAATCTTAATATTGTGCCAAACTCTTCTACACATTGTAATTACTATAGATAAAAAAATTATCCTTTTTAGTTACAAGAATTACAAGAGTTATTCAGGAAATGAAATAATTTCCGAATATGTCCAATTCTAAGTACAAAGATACCCTAAACAGAGAAATTGTAGTTTAATAATATACATATCATTCATTGTATGAAATATAGTTTTTAAATAGTTTAGTTAACTGTATCAAGCCAATATATTGAAGTCCTTGTTATTAAAAAAAAGTAAACTAGTTAAAGAATTAAACCAATACGAGGGAATTATTATATATATATATATATATATATATATATATATTTGTAGATAAAGATTACCTTTAAGTATACCTTTAATTATAAAAAGAAGTTTTATTTTGGTTGTTCACATTTAGAATCATGTAACGACTGTACTCTTCGTTACCTACATATACAGAGACAACGTTGATTTTTTAATCATAATAAGATACATAATATACATTTTAATAGTTTATTGTTAGCTTTCAAAGTAGCTATTATTATAATATGATCATGTCAATCGATAAGGAATTAATTGTCTAATATTGAAATTGATGCATACAAAACATGAGTTCATGCAGTGAATGCAATTATAGTTTGTTTCATATATTTGTAATTATTATTTCGTGCTTATCCTTATGTTGTGAATATGTGGAATAAAAAATCACTGCAAGCAAAAGAAGTATAATGTATTATCTAAATGTAATTCTCTAAATACTAAATTATATTTTGTATTTAATTAATTGAATATACTCACTTAAATAGTGTGCTTTCAAAAACCTTATTATAATTTAGTGCAATTTAATTCATCGCCCTTCAACTGATAAAAATAAAATATCGATTAATATACTTGATATATTATCACATGACACAAAATATAAAAATTTTTTAGATCAAACTTACTGTATGAAGCAAGATCGATTTCGTCCGGCAATTCTGTAATATTTACGTCAAATCTTTCCTGAACATCGTTCAATATCTTGGCGTCACTTTCATCGCTCACTAATGTGATGGCAAGACCCTAAAAAGCGTTTCCAAATCAGTATAAATGTTTATCATATATGTTTCTAGGTAATAAAAGTAATTACGGTAAAAATTATTTTAAATTCAGAGATTTAAAAAGATTCAAAATTCACTTAAAAATGACTTTTTGTATTATAAATAAACTTTCTTTTACAACAAATGCAAAAATTGAAATCAATTTTTACACATACAAGCCAATATTAAATGCTTTGTCCTCATTTTAACATTATTAACATAGAACAAGGTAATAATTAATTTATACTATGTGGAATTTTATTACCTTTGTACCAAAACGCCCAGCACGCGCCACTCTATGTAAATATGTATCAGAATCTTCCGGCATGTCATAATTGAATACAATATTCACACGTTCTATGTCCATACCCCGTCCAAACAGATTTGTCGCAACCAAAATACGCTGAAAATATCACATTTTTTCGATTTTTATCTTATTACTTGTGCTTTACATAGTCTGTTTATGGGTTTATATTTTATCCGACAATATAAAACTTTGAATTAATGAATTTACCTTTTGGAAATCTTTGAACTGTTGATATCTAGATAGCCGCTCCTCTTGCGTCATACCACGATGAATTCCAATTGCAGGGAAATTCTGTTCTGTTAGAAGTTGCGCTAAAGCCATGCATCTTTGCACAGACTTGACAAATATGACAACCTATAGAAAGCAATTGTTAAAATAAATCGCATTAGTTATGTTATTAATATACATAAAGAGGAAACATCTTAGATGCAATCCATTATAATAAATACAAATTCGATATGTAGCAAATACATAAATCATATTATTTACGACATATATAAGAAAATTTTTAAGTAAATAAAGAAGAATCTTTATCAGAAAGGTGGGTAATGGTAAGATGGAGTCATCATATTTAAATAAGAGAACTCTTGCATCATCATGTAACGATTCTTCGCAATAAAAAAAATGCATATCCATTGTAGATTGTCCTAATCTGCAAATAACAAACCTGATTAAACTCAAGAACATCGAGTAATTCGAACAACTTCTTGTTTTTCTCGTTCTCCTTCAATTTAACGTAATGCTGCTGCAGACCGTTCAAAGTGAGCTTGGCCTCATCATCGACATAGACTTCCATGGGCTGCACAAAGAATGTTATTTTATAAAAAAAAAAAAAATCGAATTCATTAAACCAATTAATTTGCCTACACAATTTTCAAGCTGCAAAATTTTGTGCTCTTTAAAGCTCGTGTACCGTCACTTCGCCGTTCAAAAATCATATGAAACGCGATTGAATGTGTGGTAAAGGGACGACGATTATACGATTACAAATCAATAAATCAAACGTATGAACCAAGAACACACTAATCCCTATAATAATGCAACAATGTTTTCTCACACGTTTATAAAGACGTGAGTTAACATTTTTCAAATAAATCGTATTTAAGCAATGTGAAAAAGGCAAAGGCCAATTCTTTTTAATGCAATTTCGAATGTACATCTTCTTTCGGAGACAATATTAGCTTCATTAAGTTACCATATATATCCATACGTATTGAGAGTCATCAAAAAAACTCTCAATGTTATTTCAGTTGCAGAGCATATCATGATCGTCGATCGGGATTAGTTATACATATTACATACGGTCCGGCGACTTCAACCTCTGGGTAGTGCCAACAACGAAAATTCTGCAGTTCACCCCAACTGAACTTAAGGCGCACCCATGAAAGAATGTTTGGTCTCATCTGCTGGCCACACGATGCCAAATCTCTTCTCCCAAATTTCTGGCACATTGAGAAGATGCCCAGAATCGAACTCGTATTATCGGCTGGTATATACTTTCGGCTTTTCACAAATCTTAACACTTCCGGTATCCGCTAAGTCGCGACCCAGCTTTATCACTCGTACGAAATAAAGAATGCAATCACGATACACGAGGATTCGCGTTTAGCTTTCAAATGGCTTTTTGATGGCAGGAATTGCTCGATTTACTCGCGTCACTTCTGTCTTTGTTGATTTCACTTCTAAAAGACCACACATGGGTCTTACCGCAAATTAAATTTTTACACAAAATACTAAAATTTTAATTTAACGCTTTAACTTGCGACTGAATATACACGGATACATTAATTGTGCTACGCTTCCATTTTATCATTTTTTTCCTAAACAATTTTAATTATCCCCTGAATATCCTCTTGCATCTTCTTTCTTGCGCTCTTCTGTCTTGAGGTTGTCTTGAGGTCTTCTTGGCCCCCCACCCACATGTATAATTGTGACTATAAATTGTACAACTAATTCTATTCTACTAATGGCAATAATGGTTACCCATAAGAATGTAGAGAAATATTTCATACCAACTAGTTTTTCTCCCTCCCACCATATCCCCTGACATATCTATATCTGTGTACCTTTTGAATGCGTAGCAATTAGTAAATTAAAAAATTATCGATTGTAACCAAAATAGATCTTTCAAGCCATCTTGAACGATTGAAGAGCCATCAAACGATCAATTTTAAACAAACATTTTTTTTCCCTCCCCTGCATGTGTGTATGCAGATGATAACATCCGATACAGAGTTTAAACTCAGAGAGAGCCAGAGAAAGAGAGTAGCAAACATTACGTTGCGCATGAGTGCCGAGCATACGCGTCGGTCACGAAAGATATTGAACGGAATTCATTTTTTCAAACTTTGTACTCGTTTCTTCAAAGCGCCATTTAAGTTGCCTAACCCGCGGAAGCGACAATGATATTTATAGTATGGGCTGAGCTTTGTCCTGGATATGAATACAGGGCCAACGAAGTAGGAGCAATCGTAGATCGAAGTGAAGAGGAAGATTGTGTAATTACATCTTGCATGAACTTTTTGCAGACAGGACGTATCTCCTTGGACAACGTGGCACTGAACATCATGACTTGTTTGCTATGTGGTGTGCTTCTGAATATTTCCTGTACATCCCGGCGCATATCTGTAACAACAATGCAGTGCTTATGATTATTCACTATTAAAAAAAAATTAACATTTTGAAAAATAAAATATCGAAGAACTGTTCAGCAATTGGGTGATGGTAAAGTGTAGTCATCACAGTAAACTAAGATTATCTCTTACATCATGTAAAAGTTCTTTCCAACGAGGTAAAATATAATTAACTATTAAATAATTTATTACGCACCTAATAATTCAAGCATTTTATCACATTCATCAAGTATAAAGTGCTTCAGATGCTTCAGATTCAGTTTCTTATTCCGTACAAGAGCGAGGATACGACCAGGGGTACCGACAACAATATGGGGACATATGGTCTTCAAGACTTCTTCATCTTTTTGTATAGGTAAACCACCAAAAAATACACCAACCTGTAACAAAATAAATTTTACAATAAAAATATAGATTCTTATATTTCATTTAATCATAATATAAGAAAACATTTATTATCTTATTTACTTTTCACATAGCTTATGTATATGTAATTGTAATTTCGTAAAACTTACTTTTACATGTGGCATGTACTTGCTAAACCTCTCATATTCCTTACTGATTTGAAAGGCTAATTCTCGAGTGTGACACATCACTAGAACATATACTTGATTTTCAATCAATTCCAGCTGTTGAAGAGTAGCTAATACAAATACAGCAGTTTTTCCCATGCCAGATTTTGCTTGGCACAGTATATCCATCCCAAGTACTGCTTGAGGGATACATTCGTGTTGCACTGTGAATAACAAATTATTTAATCAAATGTTCTATTAAAAAAAGCCAAATATTAATTTAAAAAAAAACATCAGAAATAATTAGTTTGATCACAAAATATCATATGTCCCCATCTAGCATTTAAGGATAAAATATAATTCATCATTATATTTGTGAATAAAAAATCCAAACAGTCAAAACCATTTATTTACCTTCAGATGGATGTTCAAAGCCACAATCAACAATGGCACGCAAAATTTCTGGCTTTAAAAGGAAATCTCTAAATCCACTACTGTGAATAGAAACATATGTGCCCTTTACTTCCTTCTTTGCAGGAACATCACCGCTTCCATCAACTACTTGTTCAGTCTGTTCCTCATCTTCATAATCCAAAAGATCATCATTGTCCGCCATTGTATTGATTAATAGCTCAAAATTACTGAAATATAAGATCTTTTTAAAATAATTGTAATAATTTTTAAAATAAAATCTCTATTGCTTTGAATAAAACAGAAAGATTATAACCTAAAAATTAAATCTTATAAAATTATTAAAATTATAAACCAAACTTATTTTTGTTTTAACTTTTTTAAACATACTTTCTGTATTCTTCATATATTGTATATATAAAATGTTATAATAGATCACATATCATAAATACAATTTTCGTAATCAAGCAAAAAATCTATAAATATAACTACACAAAGTACCTTTTCAATGTAACAAATAAGAAAATAAAAGTATTTATGAGACTACAAAAAATAAATAATGTTCTCTTATATATATATATATAAAATGTGTTTATAAATGTGCGAAAATTATTTATACAGAAAAACTAAGATGCTAACCTCTTATTTACTCATTTAAAAATTATGAACACTAAAAATATAATTTTATAAAGTTAATATCACATATTCAATATATTGCGTTTGTTTTTTTATGATTAATATCGATTTATTTATGAAAATATCAACTATCGTGCTATCGTGCATACATAGCACCAAAAATAACGATTTGGCTTGAAACAAGTTCATGTAATGGCCGCCTTTCCGATGCTGTTGTTAAGAAATGCGATCATTTGTGAATACCGCGTGAGATAATCATAAATTGAAAAAAAAAAAAACAAAAACTATCAACGAAATAATTAATAAAACGGCGATCGTGTAATCATATCAGTAATATATTGTAATTTATCAACATTTTGCAGTATTGTTCGATATTGAAAAACGAGATGCTCGTACGCTGTAAAATTTAATTTAGACGTACATGCGACGTAAAACGGAAAATTATAGTGTTTTATCGAAAAACGAGAAAATATAAAACAATATTTTATGCATTCCACAAATAGATTATTTGTTTATAAATTAAAGTAAATTGGATTAAGTTTTCAACTTACCGTACGTACCGACCCAACTAATTTCAAGCGACTCCAAAAGACTACAACCAATTGATTCTCCAACTGCTCTACAGCGCGTCTGTTCACGGAATATAAAATATGTAGAGTGATATCGAGTGGCAAATTTCATAGGCTGCGTTCAAAAACTACACCTAGGCATCAATCATGTAATTTTTCTCCAGGACATCGATTATGTAATTTTTCCCTAGGAACGGAATCGTGAAAAATAAAAACTTTTATACAAATTCGACAATTCTATTATTTGTCGAATTTACGGACTAAGGCCGAATTTTTACTAAACGCGTCACGCGTCGCGTTATCCGCCGCGTCACGAATTAACCAATCAAAACATCCCATTTTATCGCATCATGTGCCGCGCGACTCCTTGCGCGACGCATCGGTTCAGTTGTTTGACATTCTAGAGACAAAAGATTTTTCCTTTGTACGAGATCTCAGATCGCGCGCATTCGTTATGAGACAGGTCACAGAAAATGTAACAATATTCGTAAGTTCCAAATTATTATTTAATACTATTATTAAATAATTATTGGCTTAGTTTACATCGATTGTTTAGTACGCGTACCAAGTACTAAATCTGCTTCTCCGATAGGTATAAATCGTTTAGTGTAAAATCTACACCAATCAAAAAAGCTGATTTGGTACTTGGTACGCGTACTAAACAATCGGTGTAAACTAAGCCATTGACGCACTCTCCGTTCCGCAGCCCTTTTCCTAAGGCACTAGATATGTAGGTATTCTCATCCGCCATTTTGGTTCCTATTAGATGGAGAATTATAGCGTATACAGGGTGACACTTAAAGACTGCCCACTAAGTACATAGCGTTATTCCTTGCCAAAAAATGAGTCGAAAAAAGTCCTGAATCATTTTTAATAATTGACGTGTTACACATGTACGCTATACTATACTATATACGCTATAATTCTCCATCTAGTAGGAACCAAAATGGCGGATGAGAATACCTACATATCTAGTGCCTTACTTTTCCGTATCACCTGATTTCACCCTAAGCGAGAATCGCGTACGTGTGCTGCGCAAAGCACTCTGCGCAGCTATGTACACGATTCTCGTCTGTGCGTGCGTTCGGAGGTCGGGTCTTCAATCTGGCAACTCCGATTGTGATAAGTCTTGAAGACAATCATATTCCGTGATTAAGTTTCAGTAGTCATCGCAGAAAGTCCAATATGGTGTTCATCGTTCAGCGGTTTATCGAATGACCGTGTTTTAAGATAAAATCTTTATTCGGCGACCGCGTGGTGAACAATAATTATGAAAATTCGGTTAAAAACATCACGCCACACGTAGAAATTCTCATGTCGTTGCGTCTCGCGCACGATCGACAGTCGTGAAGAGATCAGTGCCTCAAAGACGGAATAACCGTAATCTATCTTTGGTGTGGAATTTTAAGAAATAAAAAGATATTGTAAATTCAAAAATGGAAACTAAGAAGATGGAAGACAGCGCGGAAGTAAACGATTCAGAATCAGCGGCGATTAAAATCAAAGAGAAGAAGCAAAACTCGATAGCGGATATCGCGACATTAGATATAAAGTCACGTCTCAGTTTGGAGACGATAGAGGCTCGTACAGAGCCTTACGTCAACGGGGTAGCTCAAGTGAACGGTATCTGCGACTCTCCTCAAAGAATTGCTAATGTCTCTGATCTATCCCCACAATCTCAGACAATGGAAACTAGTCATTTAAACCAACATGGTATATAGTGTGATCTATGTAATTTATTTTATACAGTAGATTCAATAGATAAACTTAATTGATACATAATAATAATAATAATAATGATGATAATAATAATAATAATAATAATAATAATAATAATAATAATAATAATAATAATAATAATAATAATAATAATAATAATTAATGATAATAATAATAATAATAATAATAATAATAACAATAACAACAACAACAATAATAATAATAATAATAATAATAATAATAATAATGATAATAATAATAATAATATTATTATTATTATTATTATTGTTATTATTATTATTATTATTATTATTATTACTATTATTATATTTATTAGTGTCTTGCGTATTTACTCAGACGTATTTATTTAGAGATTGAATTAGATGGTGATTTAAAAATGTTTTTGTAATATTTGATATTTTTTAATAAGCTTTAAAAAATTTTAAGATTTATTTCAAATTATAATGATTAAAAATCTAGAAAACAATATATATATGTTCAACATACAACTTTTTGCAAAATGTATGATTTTGAGAAATTATAATGTATCGTGGCTCTCTAAAAATTAAGTTTTATAAATTGAACTTAAGTTTGAAATATTTATTAATAGGATATTGTATAATTGTTCTTTTTGTATCTTTGCACAATGGTAAGAATTAAAATATTTATTTTTTATTATGTTACAGAACAAGCAGAAACATTATCTGTGGAAAGTAAAGACAACGATATCCAATATGTTAGCTATATGAGCGAATTACAAATGCCTGATATTATGAAGTTAATACAGAAGGACCTAAGCGAACCTTACTCTATTTACACATATAGATATTTTATCCATAACTGGCCGAAATTGTGCTTCCTGGTATGTAAAAGATCCTTAGCTTATGTTTTGTACTTAAGTGATATTAATATACATATATATAATTGATATCTTACAAGTATATCATTCTTACAATGTTAGTAAAAGATTTAGCAATTATTGTTTATGTCATTACATTTAGATATTAATGGTTTTAGATAATATATAGAAAACGAAATAGAATTTAGTTTGGCTCGACTTATTTGACTTTCAGATGTAGAATTTACACAAAACTCTTGCTTTTTGTTCATGTAGGCAATGCATGGTGACGAGTGTGTCGGTGCCATTGTCTGCAAACTGGATATCCACAGGAAGGTGATAAAACGTGGTTATATTGCGATGCTAGCCGTTGATGTAAAATATCGTAAACGGAAGATTGGATCAAATTTGGTAAGACGAGCTATTCAAGCGATGGTGGAGGATGATGCAGACGAGGTAGTTTTGGAAACAGAGATCACTAACAGACCGGCGCTACGTTTGTACGAGAACCTTGGATTTGTGCGCGATAAACGATTATTTCGATATTACTTAAATGGTGTAGATGCATTGCGATTGAAATTATGGCTCAGATGAAATTCATCTGTATGCTTATGTCAATAGGTATTTAAATAATTACAATATTGAAGAGATATAACATCTATGCTCTATTGTGTGTTTTGTGCGTGCGTGCGTGCGTGCGTGCGTGCGTGCGTGCGTGCGTGCGTGCGTGCGTGCGTGCGTGCGTGCGTGCGTGCGTGCGTGCGTGCGTGCGTGCGTGCGTGCGTGCGTGCGTGCGTGCGTGCGTGCGTGCGTGCGTGCGTGCGTGCGTGCGTGCGTGCGTGCGTGCGTGCGTGCGTGCGTGCGTGCGTGCGTGCGTGCGTGCGTGCGTGCGTGCGTGCGTGCGTGCGTGCGTGCGTGCGTGCGTGCGTGCGTGCGTGCGTGCGTGTGTGTGCGTGTGTGTATTTATATGTATATATCAGAAAAATGTGTGACATTAATGTCAAAGAGATTATATGTTTTTACACGCACAAATACGTTTTCAATTGCAATACTGAGCAATTTATTGTTTAAATAATGAATTCAACTTGATTCATTTAGCTAGTAATTATGTTCAATATATGTTATAGTAAATAACTTTATATTGCAACAAAATTATTTCTAGTTATTTTAAAAATTATTTTTTATTTTTTACATTGATAAATATACTAAAATTTTCAACAGCCTACTGACAGTATGTCCGTTGAGGACAGAATATATATACAGAGTATATAATTTGTTAATAGTGCCTAACTGTTACCTGACTGTTAGTTACTTTGTTATGAATTTGCTGCAATTCCTTTGATATTAATGTCAGTGATTGAGATAGATTTCAATTGCAGCTTGAAGATATAAAAATGATGAGTGATAGCAAGAGACAAAATCGAGACTGTGAAAAATGTACTGAAATTAATCAATGTATTTTACTGCGTCTCACATTGATAAAATGAGCATCTTGAAGCAATGTTTTGATGACTGATTCAAAAGAAATTCACAAGTTTCACGTTGTTATTACAATTATGATTTACTTACATGAACATTTTATATAAGAACATACATGTGTAGAATGTTTTTCAAGTAAATACGTTAGTAAATTTTGGAGATAGATTCAGCTGTAAAAAGCAATCAAAATTGTTCTTAAACATATTTGACTTTGATTTAGAATGAATTTAATAGATCAATAATTCTCGCAAGAAATCAAGTTTTATATTACAAATTGATTTATATCAACTCTTAAATACTTAATTAATTTTAACAAGCAGCACTTTATACATATATCTTACATGTGTAATGATTTTGTCAAGTGAAAAAAGAAACAGATATACATAACTAATAAAATGGTATGAAATAATAATTATGAATGATCAGGATATATAAGATATATATATATATATATATTTATATAAATTTTTTATTATCTTGTTGAATCCAGTTTACTTATTTATTTTACTTGCTTCTCAAATAAAGTGGTTATAAAATTAATTAATAACATTGCATAAAACTGCACTTCTATCGCATATTGTATCTTAGCTGTTGCATAAGACTGTGTCAAGTGTGTAATTTTGTCAATGTGTGTCAACAGCAGTTTACTAGAAATATTAAAAAAAGAAAACAAAGTCCGACAGAGGACGGCGAAACATTAGATAAAATATTTCCGTTTGAAATTGTAAAGAGTGATACACACGGAAATATATCGATATTTATATATATTATATTAAACGAATGACAAAAACAAAAGAAATTATCGTTTACGAAATTGAAATATTTCGCAAGAAGTGTACCACATCCGATAACGCAAGAGGTGGGGAGAGAGGGGGTAGTATGCATTACTGTCTACCTATTATACCTATCTTTATATAAAAAATAAATGCGAAGCACAGATCATAATGTAACTATTAAAAAAATGTAAAAAATGTTAATAAAGATACATAAATGTTTTTACATCGGTCTTTTCTTTATATGTACATTGAAAGATTTCTTTTTTAACGGGTTAGTAAATATATATAAATTGTATGATGATATAGAAAAAAAAGAGATTTTCAATGCACTTATAAAAAAAACCACGGTTTATCTGCTATCTTCTTTGTCATCCCACGTTTTGGGAGTCACGAAGCATTTTAGTATGTATATAGTTCAATGTCAAAATAATTTTTTTTACAGCATTTATAACATTAGATACGTTGCCGCTCTTTTCTAATTTGTTAGGGAATTTTATTTAGAGTTTTTTGTTGTCTTTCTTAATTTGCTAGGAAACATTATCTAGAAATTTTTATATTGTCTTTTTTTTTAATATGCTAAGGAAATTTGTCTAAAATCTTTTTTTGTTGCCATTTTTTTCCAAAAGTGTGTTCCAACCACGGACTAAAGCCTTGTGTCCACGATGCTAGAACTCAATCCGAGATCTCGGTCCGAGTCCTCGAACAATAATATTTATACTTGGCTGAATATAGTTAGCGTTGTAATCGAGTTACGATTCTTTACGATGATTTTCTGATCTATGTTATATTGCCAAGTTGGTTTATAGATATCATCAAGTGATGCACCGCTTGATTTCGAATCTTTTATTTTATTTAGATGGTCCAGATATTGTGATCTTAAATTATTAATTTCTTTTTTGCAATTTCAGTTGTTAGTGGTTGTCCTGTTAATTCTTTGTACTGATTACAGATTATCTGTAAAGCTTGATCTCGTTTCATACGATTATGATAATCAACACTTTTTGTAACATATAAACAAGAATGTTGTTGATATAACATTAATAAAATTTTAACATTTTCTTTATTATCCATTTTTTATTATAAAAGAAGTTTTTTCTGAAAATCAATTTTATATATTATTATACTTTTCTTGAAAAATAATATGTATATATAGGTTATAATATATTTTTAATGTCTAATTTAATCTGCATTAAAACTAATAATAACTACTTATGTAAATCTTATTAATTATTAATCTTATTAATTAATTTTATTTAAGAATTATATTTCTTTTATTTTTTCAATTCTATAATTACTTACTAAAATATTATTTATATTGTTCACAGTATCTCATATCACTATAAGTATCTTATATTTTGTCTTGACAGATAGTAAAAGAAACTAGTAAAATCTAATAACTCGCAATAACTCGTACCAAAAAATGGGACGCAACGCATTTTTTCGTTTGAGCTTCTTATTCGAATTTTACATCCAAATGCAGTGTGTACATGATCCGAGTTCTAGTAACTTTCCCTCAGTCCGAGATCTCGGACAGAGTTCTAGTATCGTGGACACAAGGCTTAAGGAATAGAGGGACTGAGTCTAAAGTCCTAGTTTAGGCGAGAGGGGATGGTAATTCAAGCGTGCGGGGGGGACTGCTTTCCGCCATATTGATGTAGCGATTCTCACACAGAGATTCTGTGTCTGTGACATGGTTACACTCGTGTAGTGGTGCCACTAAACATAACGAGTCGTTATGTTTAGTGGCACCACTACACGAGTGTAACCATGTCACAGATACAGAATCTCTGTGTGAGAATCGCTACATCAATATGGCGGAAAGCAGTCCCCCCCGCACGCTTGAATTATCATCCCCTCTCGCCTAAACTAGGACTTTAGACTCAGTCCCTCTATTCCTTAGTCCGTGACCCTGTCTGACACCGTGTCAATGTGTGTCGCCTAAATGCCTTGATGGAAAGTTCCCATTGCCCGCTCGCCCATTTAGAAGTAAGATAAACTTTTTAGCTCAGCAATAAGTGGGCGAGAGGGCAAGGAGTGGGGGAATGGAGCGAAAATGGCGCAGAGACGAGAATACCTACATCTTTAGTGCTCTACATTAACAGTTCTCATCTGTAAAAAAGTTTGGATATTCTTGCAGACATTCATGTCTTGATACTTTATCCTCATTACATGCAACATTACACAATCCGCACATTTGAACACAAGACGCATTCTACAAAAAATATTTAATTTATTTCAATGCTTTATTGCTGTATAGTTACATAAAAAATATTTATACTTTTGACATATCAACAGATTTATATTTATCGTTTTATTACATATAAAATTATATTATAAAATATTATTATACATGTTTAATATTCATTACAAAATTGTACTTATTATTTGATTATCCATTTTATAGATTACATTTACACGGCCCGATTTACGCCGAAGTTATAACATCGATGTTATAACTACTAACGTTAGATGCCGCTGTAAACGCTATTTTATGACGAAGTCATTACATTGATAGTAACTTCTTCCTAAATTAGCATTTACACGGCGTTTAACATCAGTAGTTATAACATCGATGTTATAACTTCGTCGTAAATCGGAGTCGTGCAAACGTAGTCATAGATTTTTAAAATGTCGCAAAATGTCACTCAATATTTGTCGCTTGTAATTGAAAAAATCGAACGACAACATCACATCGCTAGTGATTACATGGCGTCACTATGGGTTAGTTTACACCGATTGTTTAGTACACGTACCAAATACTAAATCAGCTTCTTTGATTGGTGTAGATTTTACACTAAACAATTTATACCTATCGGAAAAGCAGATTTAGGCCGGTATTTATAGTCATTTCTTATATTTAAGATCGTCTTAAGTCGTCGTCATTGTCGTCTTAAGATACTAATATGGCTTTTTGATTGGTTTGTAGCATTTTAAGACAAAACTTAAGACAATCTTAAATATAAGAACGGACTATGAATACCGGCCTTAGTATTTGGTACGCGTACTAAACAATCGGTGTAAACTAAGCCTATCGCTGAAAACGAGCGACGCATGAAATGGTACCTTTAGACTCTGTCTCCCTATTCCTTAGTCCGTGGTATCGGTGGTATATACCATGGTGGAAAGAAACAAGGTGAGTTATTGCGCATAATGGCGGCAAAGAGTTGGGGGACTTGCTTGTCAACCAATCACAGGGGACCCATTTTATGCGCGCAAAATTCAAAAGTTCACAGCTGATTAAAAAATCAAAACAGTATTGTAAATAAATAAATACTGCGACTATTACAATTTTTAATGCAACAGGTCGGCATACTGTCTACAAAGATAAAGTCACATAATATTACATATTATACCAAACTCTAAACAAATCTTCATATTATATATTCATTTATTACTTACACGACGGTCACATCGGTCTTTTCCAAATTTAAGAAAACTCTCTGCACGAACACTATATATTTTTTTAAGAGGAACACTGTATACACTTTATATACGTTAATAAAGCATGTCATCAGCCATCAGCCATACTGAATTTTTATGAAATGGGCCCCCTATGATTGGCTGTCCGCTCCCCACTACCTTTAGACTACTGCGCAACCACGAGAATAACTCACCTTGTTTCTTTCCACCATGGTATATACAGGATTGTGTTATGATAAGGGTGCGATTACATGGAGCGCGGTTTGCGGTACGCGGTACGCGGTAAAGGAACTAGTAACCAGAACCGTGCCGCCGTGCCGTCTGTTTTTTTTCCCTCCTATTACATGGAGCCAAAAACTGCGCGGAAATGCGGCACGGGCTAGTGACAAATTAACATTTGTATGCATTTTTTAATGAAATTCATTAATTTAAATGCAATTATGAAATAGATCCGTTGAAAGAATAAGCGTATCGATAAAATTAACGTAGAAATAAGTCAATACATTTAAAAAAATGCATATAAATGTTAATTTGTCACTAGCCCGTGCCGCTTTTCCGCGCAGTTTTTGGCTCCATGTAATAGGAGGGAAAAAAAACAGGCGGCACGGCGGCACGGTTCTGGTTACTAGTTCCTTTACCGCGTACCGCGTACCGCGAACCGCGCTCCATGTAATCGCACCCTAAGGTTCGGAACACTTCTCGGTTTAGTTTAGTAGCTACCAACATCTAGAAAATAAAATAAGCCGAACTAGCACGGATTGGAACCGTTGGAACCACGGACTAAGGAATAGAGGGACGGAGCACAAGCTGTACCGGGGGAGCACGTTTGTGGCGGGGGGGGGGGGGGCCGCCATATTCGTTTAGTAATCACCACACATAGAACTCACTATTTGCGTATGTGTGAGAAATGAAAGTCAAATCCTGCGCACAATAAACAAAATAGGAAATAGAAATAGGAATAATTATTAAATATTAGAAATAAGAAATTGGAATTATTTATTTTAAAAATAAAAATAATAGAAAAAATTAATGCATGAATTAAGAAATAAGAATTGGAACTAATTAATATATTAACGAGTTATTAACGAGTGACAAGCGTAAAGAGATTAGGCGGTTTTATTATTGTTGTACTATAAATTTTATAAAATACTTTAACTTTTATTACTCTGAGGCTCTGCATACAGTAGACAAAATATTAGAAATAGCAACAATCATTTAATATTAAAAAGAGAAATTATTTTACATCTAACAAGAAAATAAAATATATTAATTAGTTCCAATTCTTATTTCTTAATTCATGCATTAATTTTTTCTATTCTTTTTATTTTTAAAATAAATAATTCCAATTTCTTATTTCTAATATTTAATAATTATTCCTATTTCTATTTCCTATTTTGTTTATTGTGCGCAGGATCTGACTTTCATTTCTCACACATACGCAAATAGTGAGTTCTATGTGTGGTGATTACTAATCGAATATGGCGGCCCCCCCGCCGCAAACGTGCTCCCCCCCGTACAGCTTGTGCTCCGTCCCTCTATTCCTTAGTCCGTGGACAGAGTGCTTTCCATCAATGACACGCCACGGCACGGTTCGACACAGCAGAAGAGCATAGTCGAACACAGAGTCTAGTTTATGGCTGCCAATTTTTGGGATGGTATTCTAGAGAATTTTCATTTTATCCATCTGCAAAATATATTTATACTTATCGCGATCGTAAACAATAATAAATGATGGTTATGTTGATTTGTACGCAAGATCTATAGAGAGAAGGTTACCTCATGCGCAAAGAGGGACAAGCAGTAAGAGGGGCAAATGCAGAGAGGGGCGAGCGGCAAGAGGGGCAATGATGATCTCATTGGCAAACAGAAGCTATCTCAGACAGCTACTGTTTGCAGATGAGATCATCATGCTCTCCCCTTCCTTCATCGCCCCTCGCCATTAAGCTGTTTCTAGCTCCCCCCTTCATCGCTCCTCGCCATCAAGCTGTTTCTAGCTCCCCCCTTACTTCATCGTCCCTCGCCCACAACCGGTTTTACTGAGGTAACCTTCTATCTATAGATCTTGATTTGTACGTACTTTAAATATGCCAATATGCTCCTGGTACGCCAATTTTTCAATTAAATGAACTTACTAGATATCATGGGAAGACATAAGCAGACTCTAGCGGTCTAGTTCAGAACTAAACGCGTTCTATCAAGTATCCAAGCATGGTGTTTGACCGTGTCACACAGTGACCTAGTTTACACCGATTGTTTAGTACGCATACCAAGTACTAAATCTGCTTCTTTGATTGGTCTGGATTTTACACTAAACGATTTATACCTATCGGAGAAGCAGATTTAGTACTTGGTACGCGTACTAAACAATCGGTATAAACTAAGTCAGTGTCGATCTGTGTCTCCCAGATGGAAAGCTCCCATTGTTATCCTGTTTTAGGTAGAATGTTTATATTCATAAATTTTATTTTAGTTAATTATAAAAATAATATTAAATTTGTCTCATAATATTTTTAGATGATAGAGTAATTGTTATTAGAAGTTTGGACACACAAAATACTGAAACAATAGCATCTATGGTATCACCTTCTCATGATGATAATCTAGATAAGATTAATATTATACAAAAAATTTTAAAATACCGTAAATAACTCATTACATTTATATCGCATGATATATACATGATGTATATGTTATTTTTTATTTCAAAAAATATTCAGCCTAGTGATAAAAAGAATGCAAAGGAAAGATCAGTTGAAGAAGAAGAAGAAATATTGATATTAGAAGTCCACTATAGAGAACCATTATGGAATTTTAAATTAAATGTTTTTTTGGAAATTAAAGGTGCTATTTTACATAATAATTCTTCAAGTTGAATTGCATTTATGCGGAAGTAGTTTTGAAATGTACTTATTTGTTGTAAAATTGTAGGTAAAATTGCATTATGGAATCCATATTTATCTCTTATTTGAAATAATGGATTTACCCAAAAACATTTTCTTTTGTAATGTTTTTTTTGTTTTTCTTGCAAATATAGAGCTGCCGCCAATACTAATAATCTTGTTCTCTTTTCCTTCATATTAGTTTCATTAATAATTTCTGTACACTCCGTCATCCAATTATACTTTTTTTTGTGACATTTTATTTTATATAAACTGTATATACTGTTGTATATGTAATGGAATTTGTCGTTCTATTAAATCGCGTCCTACTAAATCACTGTAAGTTATTTTCATATTTAATAGCTAGTTTCTAGCGAGTGTCACGCAGTTACGTGACTTTTTTATCGCTGAAAACGAATGATGAGCGACGCATGAAAAGGTATCTTAAAAGTTTGTTCTTTATTGCTGCATTGAATTCACACTGCACTGAACTGAACTGAAGTAGTGCAAGCGAAGACAAGTTAGTGTAAATAAGTATAAAGAACGTTTCAGTGCAGTAATCAACATGACGCACCGCGTAATATTAAATAAATTATTAGATTCTTTGAATGAAGAAAATATAAATCTAATGCCACCATTTATATCTCTTTTAGACGACAATGACGGTGGTAAGATATGTATTTTTTGTGCAATGTATTGTAGGGATGATTTTAAAAGACGGTGGACGCTATTTAGATAAATGCTGTTCTTCAAATCTGTTCTTTTCAGATTTTAGTGCAAAGGAGGATTTTATCTCTTCTCTTAATATTTTTATTTTTATCAATCTTTTATAAATAAAATATTTTAAAAATAATTTTTGACAATATCTGATTTATAAAGGTTTGGTAAATGTACAATTTTTAAGAAGGGCAATTTTTAGGGTAGTCATATTTTAAAAAATAAACAAATATTCGATCCGATCAATACATGGTTTGTTCTTTATAACTGAACTAGTGCAGTCAGTTTAGCTCAGTTTTAGCTATAAAGAACAGACCTATAGTTTCAAGTTTTGTGACACGGTTTTTTTCAATTGATATACAATATTTATTTTAGAAAAAATTAAGGTAATTATACAGTATCACTACCTCCACTCCGATTTTGATCCAATTACGCTTATTCGACGCGTTTTTGTATTAAATAAAACTTTTCTATCTGAAAAAAGTGTCGCTCTGCCCCGCGAAGCGAGATATTAATCATTATACTTGACATTATAGTTGACCACTTTTCAGGTTACGAAATCTGTCATACCGACGAAGTGTAGCAATACTGAGTATGCGCTGCGGTCACGCGCGCATGCGTTGTCAATAGAAATGCGTACGAAATATAAAATATACATTATTTTTTAAATAAACATATTAATGATTAAAAAAAATTGGATATACTGCCGAATAATTAAAAATGATATGTTTAAAAATATATATTACTATTAAATATTACGAAATATGTATATATATATATATATATATATATATATATATATATATACATTAATATAAACACATATTGCACATAAGATTAATACATATTCGAAAGTAGGATTATTAGACTTTTTAATTTAACACGATGTTTAGCATATATATATTTAAGTGTAGTAAGTGTTAATAATGTTAATATTGAGAAAATAATGTATCGACTGTACAGAATGTACGCAAGAAACGTGTCTTTAAGTAGCGCTCGTGCTCGTGTATGCGTGGAGGCAGTGTGTTCCACTGATATGTATACATGGATAGCTGATGAGCGCTGCTATCGCGTCTGTAATTGGACGTCATATCAGCCATCTTAGATGGAAATTTTCACGCAGACGCATTAACAGTGATGAACAGTGATTCTCGAGCAGTGAGTAGTGCAGCTGAATTGATTGTTTATATAAAAATAATATATATTGTTGTCGTCAAAATGAGGCGTTGTTGTTTTTGTAATGCTACGGAAAATAAAACAATAAACCGTACATTTTACAAGTCTATATAATATATAATACAATTTTTTAAATTAATATTGTATGTTACAGATAGGTTATGTTTGCGTACATAATAAAATAAATGTTGCAATTATTTTATTAATCAATTCTAATGCACTTATGCATTTGTATATTTTTTTAAGCATCAGTTTTTATATGTATTATTTTTATAAATTTTATACTGACTTGAGTAACTTCAAATAAAATTGTATTATATATTAAAATATTTACAATAAATTTATTAAAATTTTAATTTTAATTCAACAGAAATTTGAATAAAATTTTATAAATAAAACAAATAAGTGAAATAATTATGGCATTTAATTAATAATAAGTATAGTACAAGATATACATATATATATATATATATATAAGACATTATATGTTTAAAGTTCCCACGTGAAATTTCTTTCTAATATGGCGGATTTTCCGGAGACGGAATTTTTATGCGAGAACAAAGACATCGGCTATCCATGTATACATATCAGTGGTGTGTTCCGCCCCCCTGCGAGGGACTCCACCATCAAATAAAACTAACCTAACCTAACCTAACACCAAGATCTATAGAGAGAAGGTTACCTCAGTAAAACCGGTTGTTGGCAAGGGACAATGAAGGAAGGGGGTAGCTAGAAACAGCTTGAAGGCGAGGGGGCAATGAAGGAAGGGGAGAGCATGATGATCTCATCTGCAAACAGTAGCTGTCTGAGATAGCTTCTGCTCACAGATGACATCATCATTGTCCCTCTTGCCGCTTGCCCCTCTCAGTATTTGCCCCTTTTGCCGCTCGTCCCTCTTTGCATATGAGGTAACCTTCTCTCTACAGATCTTGACCTAACACTACCTATTTTTGGGTTAATCTAAAATTAGGTTAATTCAAGGATAGGTAGTGTTAGGTTAGGTTAGTATTTCAAGATAGTGGAGCCCCCCGCAGGGGTGCGAAACACACTGTCTCCACGCATACACATTCCACACAAAGCGAGGTTCCACACGGGTTTGCAACTGAAAGTTAAAAATCTCGCGTGGAAAGTTGCAAACCCATGTAGAACCTCGCTTTGCGTAAAAAGTGTTGTATGCATGGAGGCAGTGTGTTCCGCCACTCTGCGGGAGACTTCACCATCAAAAAACTATACACATAGGGTTTGGATTGAATCTCGTTTTGCGTAGAAACTCGTAAACCCATGTGGAACCTCGCTTCGCGTGGAAAGTGTATACGTGGAGGCAGTGTGTTCCGCCCCCCTGCGGAGGACTCCACCATCAAAAAACTATACACATAGGGTTTGGATTGAATCTCGTTTTGCGTAAAAACTCGTAAACCCATGTGGAACCTCGCTTCGCGTGATAAGTGTATGCGTGGAGGCAGTGTGTTCCGCCCCCCTACGGGGGGCTCCACCATCATAAAAAACTTTTTTTTAAGGTGGAGAAATCCTTTATGGATACCCGTGATCCTCGGGGGAGGACCACGGGTTATGTGAGAGTCTCCCGGGAATGAAAATATCCACTAAAACTCCACCGGTGACCCACGCTGGCCTTATTTGGGGGAGTCCAGGGAACCGCCTGAGGCATTACTTCCTGAACCCCCCCGGCCTGTCGCTTTGTCGGCGACCCCTCACGTCCGGGTTTATGGCCCAGACTGCCCTTACTGGGCATTAGACTATTGTTATTGTGGGGAAGCAGGGTCACCTCTGCTCCCCCACGCCCTTCCGATGTTAGTGGAGGGCGGGATTGATGTGTAGACCCCCGTCTCCACATCAACCCCCCCATCCAGACCGAGGGTGGAGCCGGCGGAACTCCGTCTGGCGCTCCACCCTTCGGTCCGGATCCTCTCTGTATTCCCCTCTTTATGGCTGTGATAGGTGTGTGTGCGATTACACTCACACCCGGCCAATGGGGGGGGGGGGAATTCTCAGCCTCCCCTTTTATTAGGGGGGGCTGTGAGGGCTTGGAAAGAGGAGAAAAATCCTCTTTCTTCCCCGCCCCACTCCTCTTACTTTCCCCCTGTCTGGCCCTTGATGAGGGAGGGCAGGACGAATGAATCTCGTCCATATTCTCTCCCAGGCCATCCAGGAGGAACCTGCTTGCCTCCCCCAATGGTGGGGAAGGTTTTGCCAGTTTTAGAGGCGGCCTCGGGTTTGGTGGCTGTCTAGCCAACCTAACTTCCGAGGTGAGCTCCCAATGTGGGAACTCACGAGCCGCCTCCTCGGCAATCCTCCTCAATACTCCAGTCTCTTCCACGTGGTCGGGACCGGAGTATTCTACCTTTATGTTCATGCCAGTCTTGGATCTGCTTATGAGCATGAACGTGATGTGGCGAATGTTCAATCCACGAAGGTAATTCCACCCCCACACCACCCGTTTCGCCACCTCCTGGCCATATGGAGGGTGCCGCCACCAAAGGATGACTTTAAAGGGGGGTCCACTCCCCTTCACTCCACCCCTTGGTGCCGAGTTGTCCTCGTGGGAGGGGACTATGTTGGTGGCGGCACTCGTCGACCGTGTTCCCCTTGTCCCCTCCTTGTGAGTGGAAGAAGAGCAAAGACCCTCTCCCTCCTCCTTCCTCCCTTTCTTAACCTCCCTTCCCTTCTTGGGGGAGGGGGGAGGAGAACCCCGCGTCTTTTTGACGGGAAAGATCTCTACCCTCCTCTTTTTCAACTCCGCCACCTGAGTTTTGGGAGGCTTGGTGCTCCCCTCCATTGCTGATTTGGAGGAAGACATGGGAAGATTCGTCTCTCTCCCCCTATCTCCTCCTCCTCTCAAGGATGGGGATGGAAGAAGGGCCTTGAATGGCCCCTTTATCCCCTCCCTTTCCTTCCGTCTCCTGAGCTTGGGGAGGCTTCGTGCTCCCCCTTCTCGGTAATTTGGAGGAAGACGTGGGAGGATCCTTTAGTCTCCCCTCTGTCTCCTCCTTCCTCTTTAGGGTAGGGATGGGAGAAGGGCTTTGAATGGCCCTTCCCTCCCAGCCTTTTTCTCCATTGCAGAGGGGGGTAGTAATCCCCGCCTCTCCTTCACCGATGTTGGACTTGGAGGTATCACCTCCTCATCCTCCACCTCCATAGCATAGAGGTCGGGAGAGGGTTATTAGAAAAATGGAGCAAGAAGAACTCCCTCCCTCGACTCTCCTTCCTTTCCCCGATGCGCCCTCCTCCTCCACCTCCATTACTGGAGTGGACAGGAGAAGGGGAATAATCTTTCCCTCCTCCCTTCCCGCTAGGAAGAGTTCTGAGGGGGGAGCTGGCCTTCCCCGTCTCCCCCTTTTACCATCATAAAAAACTAACCTAACCTAACACTACCTATCCTTGAATTAACTTAATTTTAGATTAACCCTGTTGAAGCAAATTGTTTTTCGCGCCTCAAGAAAGAGTTAGATAAGCGCCCACGTGCGAGCCAGTACGATACGAGATGGCGTTTCGTAAACAAAAGGCATGCTTGCGTCCCTCCCATGCGTGCGTTTAGGCGATAGCGTCGCACAGTGGGCTGGATGAGCAAAAAACGGGTCATAATTCAATAACTAAATGAATTGTTGTTGTAATGAAATAAAACTTGGTTTTCTAAAGTTTTTAGAGTTACTGATTAAGAATTTGAGGTCAAAACGACAAAATTTAAAATGGAGGATTCAATATGGCCGACAAAACGCAGAATTGTTTTTTAGTTTCGTAAAAAAAGATCATATAATGGGTTTTTAGGTCACTAAAATCAAATCTGACATTAAAATGACAAAATTCAATATGGTAGATGCAATATGGAATAAAAATTACTTTTTTTATGGCGCTAAATTCAAAAATATTTAAATATTAACTATTATTGTAATTATTGTGCAAAAAAATAAATTTGATTGGGTTAAACATAAAATATAAAAGTGCACATACAATTAAAAATAATAATTTTTCACTTATTAAAAATAATTATATGGTTTCCTTTAAAAATAACAAAATTTTCAGAAAATTTTTAGTTTAAAATGTTATAAAAAGTTGTTCCGAATTATTCCGATTAAATACTTTTAGATATCAATTCTGCAACCATTTGTGAGTAATCTTACATAAAAATTACAACCGACTTCAACCGACTTTGCTCACAATCAACAATTTTTGTACGGTGCTTATTGATATTGGGTGTCTTATTTTAATTTATGCGGTCGATTGTCTCACAAACTAAAAGAACGAAAGTGTTTTGGACCAAAGTTGAAGAATATTAAGAAAACTATAAATGAGTCTACTACCAACTTCGACCGAAAGTCGAATTGTTTAAATGTAACATGTATTTTTTATTGTCGATTTAGATTTAGCGTCACAAAAAAAGTAACTTATACTCTCTTTTAATATTTTTTTCGAAAACTGCCGTTTTTTCTATACACCCTTTGACTGTCCTCATATTATTCACTATCTAACTCTGATTTTGTCTCTGTCGTGTAAAGTATTTTTTGACGTTGAAACGATGCTGTTCTTAGAATAAGTCCGTTGCATTATATATCTGACAACACTGATGTAATATTAGCCGAAATCAACAATAATAACAATAAACTGTGCACAATTTGCCATAATATATAGAAATAATACAAGAATAAACATTTTACATAAAACGAATTGTACAATCCTTTGCGTTTGGATTTGTATTAGCGCGTAACCTTTTTTGCGCTTTTTTTACGGTATATGTTCATGGTATATGTTTATATTTTTTTTATATACGTTGTTGAAATAATTTAGAATTTAAACTCTCGCGCGACTGTGAGGTGAGAAAGTGGGCAGCGATAGGCTGTTGTATTAGAGTTTCTTTTGTTTATTCTTCCCCTCCTCTCTCACTTGTCTTCTTTTTTATTGTGCGTGGTAACGGTAGTTGTGTGACGACGCGTGTAAGGCTTCTTATAATATTAAAATAAATACTCTTAAACCCAACATACGTTTTCATTTAATTTATTTAATTGAAATATTTTGAATCATTAACATGGAAAATTTTAAAATAAATAATGATTTATACGTACATTTCACTAATAACGGAGGAGTTTTCAAAAATGAAAAAAAAATTATTAACGATATAATACAGTCGTTAAGCAATAGTAAAACTGACAGTCAGCGAAGTTTTTACCAAAAGAATCTACGCAATTTTGCTTGTCATTTAAAACTGAAGTTAAAAGCCTGCCACTACAAGCATGATTTTTTTAAAAAACGTAATGCGAATTGACTGAATTGTGCAGTTACTTGTTTCGAGGACATCTCTCTTAAAAGTAAAGTACAATCTAAAAGGAGTCATGAGCAAGTAAATGTACAAAAGAAAATAAAAAACCAAAGTACACGTGTAGGACCTAAAGAAAAACTGTTTAACGAATGTAAAACAAAACAAAAAAAACGTATAAAATTATTTCAGGCATATTCTACAGAAATGTTGACGTATGCGACCAAAATGCGACTCAGATCCGAGGGAAATATTAATGCTGCAAAGGTGTTGGATCATATTACTAATAAAAATAAAGAAGAAGTGAAACGAATATTAGAATATTACGAGAAACCACAGCTTTCGATCCAACCTTACACAAAGGAAAAAGCTTTGGCTCTTTATAAGGATGCGAAAATGTCAAAACATGATTACAATACGATTCGATTTAATGCTATGGAACAGCATTGTAATTTATATCCGTCATATTTTCAAATTCAACAAGCAAAAAGGGATTGTTATCCCCAAAATACTGCAATCACTGTTACTGAGTCATATGCGAAGATAGATCTGCATGCTTTATTGGATCACACTACTTGCAGAATTTTTAAATCATTGTTAAACAATACTACAGACTCGAATAAGTTGACTCTTTTGACAAAATGGGGATGTGATGGAGCATCAAACCAAAGTCAGTATAAACAAAGATTTGAGAATGAGAATGACGATGATCGCAGTATTTTTCTGATTAACATCGTACCAGTCAAGTTATATGACGAAAGTACGGGAAGTGTTATTTGGGTAAATATTTCGCCATCATCAACGAGATTCTGTAGACCTGTGAAATTTCGATTCACTACAGAAAATACAGATGTGATCAAAACAGAAATAAATGACATGAATAGTCAGATTGAACACCTGCGTCCTACACAATGTATTTATAATCAAAAAAATATTGCAGTAAAACATAAGTTAATAATGACAATGGTTGACGGAAAGGTGATCAATGCAGTTTGTGAAAATGTTTCGTCTATGAGGTGCCATATTTGTAATGCAAAACCCACCGAAATGAATAAATTGAATAATATCTACAAGAAGGAAGTGAAAGAAGAATATTACAAATATGGCATGTCTACATTACACGCGTGGATTCGATGCTTTGAATGTCTTTTGCACATTTCATACAATCAACAATTCAAATCATGGAGTGCAAGATCTGAAAGTGAAAAAGAAATGAAAAATGCTGCAAAGAAGAAAATTCAAGTAGAATTTCGCAGACAAATGGGCTTAAACGTAGATATTGTCAAGCAAGGAACGGGCACATTAAATGATGGAAACACCGCTCGAAGATTTTTTGACAATCCTTCGATAACAGCTAATATTACCGGATTAAACGAAAACTTGATTCGGAAATTTGCGATTATACTACAAGCTTTAGCAGCTGGGCATGAAATTGATCCAATCAAGTTTAGCGAATTCACAGCGGATACTGCTGCCGACTATGTAAAGCTGTACGATTGGTATTACATGCCAGCATCCGTGCACAAAATATTAGTACATGGTGCAGACATTATAAGAAGTCTTTCTGTACCAATTGGACAACTTTCCGAAGAGGCTCAAGAGGCTAGGAATAAGGAGTTCAAAAGATTTCGGGAAGACCACACGCGAAAGTGTTCTCGAATTGATTCGAATATGGATTTATTGCACATTCTTCTCATTTCCTCCGATCCTTATATTTCGTGTCTCCGAAGAGTTCAGACAAAAAATAAGAAAACTCTTTTCCCGGAAACATTAAAATTATTAGTGTTTCGTAACTCTGAAAATGAACAAAGTGAAATGGATGATACCGTATAAATATATAATAAATAAATTGCTATATAATACGAAAAACTTAATAGTAAAAAATAATAAATAAAATGTAAAAAAAACATTAAAAATAAAATGCAAAAAAATATTAAATACAAAATAAAATATGAATAATATGAGGACAGTCAAAGGGTGTATAGAAAAAACGGCAGTTTTTGAAAAAAATGTTAAAAGAGAGTATAAGTTACTTTTTTTGTGACGCTAAATCTAAATCGACAATAAAAAATACATGTTACATTTAAACAATTCGACTTTCGGTCGAAGTTGGTAGTAGACTCATTTATAGTTTCCTTAATACTCTTCAACTTTGGTCCAAAACACTTTCGTTCTTTTAGTTTGTGAGACAATCGACCGCATAAATTAAAATAAGACACCCAATATCAATAAGCACCGTACAAAAATTGTTGATTGTGAGCAAAGTCGGTTGAAGTCGGTTGTAATTTTTATGTAAGATTACTCACAAATGGTTGCAGAATTGATATCTAAAAGTATTTAATCGAAATAATTCGGAACAACTTTGTTATAACATTTTAAACTAAAAATTTTCTGAAAATTTTGTTATTTTTAAAGGGAACCATATAATTATTTTTAATAAGTGAAAAATTATTATTTTTAATTGTATGTGCACTTTTATATTTTATGTTTAACCCAATCAAATTTATTTTTTTGCACAATAATTACAATAATAGTTAATATTTAAATATTTTTGAATTTAGCGCCATAAAAAAAGTAATTTTTATTCCATATTGCATCTACCATATTGAATTTTGTCATTTTAATGTCAGATTTGATTTTAGTGACCTAAAAACCCATTATATGATCTTTTTTTACGAAACTAAAAAACAATTCTGCGTTTTGTCGGCCATATTGAATCCTCCATTTTAAATTTTGTCGTTTTGACCTCAAATTCTTAATCAGTAACCCTAAAAACCTTAGAAAACCAAGTTTTATTTCATTACAACAACAATTCATTTAGTTATTGAATTATGACCCGTTTTTTGCTCATCCAGCCCACTGTGCGTCGCTCGCTCGCCACTTAACGCGTACTCATGTTAGAAGTAACATCCGCGTTGATCCGCATTGTCTTACAAGTATAACTGAATAAATAGTTTTGTGTTTCCCTTAAAACCGTTCCGTCTAAATATTTTCATTCACCACCCCGCGTAATCTCAACAGGTTATGGGCCCAGTTAAACGCGTGTGAATCGAAATAAACGTTCTTTGTATATTAATCGACCACGTGGCGTGAAGGGAAGCCATTGTCCCTCGGTCAATCGTCGCGAAAATGTCAAGTGAGATATCTTTAAGAAACGTTAAGAAGTTCGCCGGGACGAATTTCCAGACGTGGAAATTCTTAATGAACACGGTGTTCGTCGCGTACGATGTGAAAGACGTGGTAGAAGGAACGAGAGGAGGACCAACCGAAGAAGGCCAAGAAAGAAAAGCGTGGGACAAGGACAACGCGAAGGCAATGTTCGTCATTACATCATCCATTAAAGACGAACATCTGCAGCCTTTGTTAACGTGCTCAACGGCACAGGAAATGTGGACGAAATTGGCCACGATACATGAGCAGAAATCCGAGTCGAGCAAGCTGATATTAAATCAAAGGTTTCATCAGTACAAAATGGACGCAAGTGATTCGGTAGTGAAACACTTCGCCAAAGTACAGAACATGGCTCGTCAACTCGAAGACGTCGGAGAAAAGGTATCTGATGTAGCCATTATGGCAAAAATATTGGCAAGCCTGCCGTCCAAGTATAATTCGCTTATCACCGCGTGGGATAGCGTGGACGCGGAGAGCCAGACGCTGAATAACCTTCAATTAAGATTGTTGAAAGAGGAAACTCGTTTAACCGCCGAAGAGGAAACGGCGCGCGCGCTAGCCGCCACGAGCGTCAGTAAGAAGACGGGAAGTTCTAAACAAAGCCAGAATATGAAATCGAATGGTAAATCTCGTATGGGATTTAAGTGCCACTACTGTAAGAAGCCCGGCCATTATGAGCGGGAATGCCGGATAAAGAAGCGAGACGAAACGTCAGGTAGCGAGAAATGCGTCTACATGATTGCGTTATCTGGCAAAGAGCGCCATATTGGTAAAGTAACCCCCACGAGCGCAGACGAGAAGACATTGTTGTGCGCAGACGTCAATGACGTGTGACTCACAGATAGCGGGGCCTCACGACATATCACGAGTCGTCGCGAGTGGTTCGACACCTTCACCCCCACTACAGGCGAATCGGTATCCCTCGGGGATGACGGTGTGTGCAAGGCAGCAGGAGTAGGAACAATCCAAGTCGAGGCACTAGTGGGAGGAAAATGGCGCGAAGCCAAGCTCGAAAATGTTCTGTACATACCACGTGTGCGGAAAAATCTCTTTTCAGTAAGTGAGTGCGCATTAAGAGGCTACAACATAACCTTCGAGGATCGACGCGTCGCGGTAAAGCGTGGCAAGGAAGCATCACAGCATCCATCACAGCAATTGGAATCCAGCAAGCAAACAACTTGTACAGAATGTTGTTTAGAGTCAAAAAACCCTCAACGCAGGATGTAAACGTAGCAGCAACTCTCAGAACGTGGCACGAGAGACTGGGACACGTTAATACTCGAACGCTGGAAGAAATGGCCAGCAAGAAACTGATTAAAGGAGTCTGACAATGACAGACGTCAAGAAATTTTTCTGTGAGGCGTGTCAGTTGGGAAAGGCACATCGACTAAAATTCACACGAAGTAATTGCGAGCGATCGGTTATGAAACCAGGAGAGTATATACACTCTGACGTATGTGGACCTTTCTCAACAAACTCTCTTAGCGGATCGAGGTATTTCGTCACATTCAAAGACGACGCCTCAGGTTTCAGATTTGCTTATCTTCTAAAACATAAATCAGATGTTTTTGACCGGTTTAAGGAGTTCGACAAGATAGAAACCAAGTTCGGACGTCGAATGAAAAAGTTACGAGTAGACAATGGAAAAGAATACGTCAATGCCTCAATGAAGAACTATTTGGCAAACCGAGGTATACAAATGTTGACAACTGCACCGTACACGCCAGAACAAAACGGCAAAGCGGAGAGGGACAATCGAACCATCGTCGAGAGTGCTCGCACGATGTTGCATGCCAAGCAGTTACCGTTGCTCCTATGGGCTGAAGCCGTATCCACGGCTATCTACATTCTTAACCGAATGACATCCAGTTCGAGTTCGACTGCAACGTCGTATGAAGTGTGGATGGATAAGAAGCCCGAGTTGTCACATATTAAGACCTTCGGATCGGACGCATATGTATACGTCGACAAACAGTTTCGGAAGAAACTCGACCCGAAAGCGAAGAAGATGATCCTTGTCGGATATCAAGCAGAATCTACGAACTACCGACTGTATGATCTAAAGTCGAAGAAAATCGTTGTTTCTCGCAACGTCACAATACACGAGAGTCGAGAAAGCCGAGTCATAGAAGACGAATCCAGCACAGAAGATTCGGAACTCCCTGCAATCCTAGCAAACGAAGACCAAGAGGACAAAGACGAAACAAGGAATGCAGCAGCCTTACGAGATGAATCTCACTTTAGCGACGCTGAGGACGAGCCAGCTCCAGCTAAAGAGAAAAGAGCGCTACGAGACAGGACTACTCTAAAGGCACCGGACAGATATGAAGTACATGTTGTAGAATATAACACACCATGTACATTCCAGGAAGCGATCACAGGGCCGGACTCCGATCAGTGGAAAGAGGCAGTCAAAACCGAGCTAGAGGCACACCAAAAGAACAACACTTGGAAGATCGAGCAGAGGAGAAGCAGTCAAAAACTCATAGACTCGAAGTGGGTATTCAAAATACTCAGGGATACAACAGGAGAAATATGTCGATACAAAGCTCGACTATGTGCACGAGGTTTCCAACAACAGCCTGGGTTGGATTACAAGGAGATTTTCTCGCCAGTCGTACGCTATGACTCACTCCGTGTGATGCTGGCGTTAGTAGCTACGAAGGATCTCGAACTGACACAGTTTGATGTGCAGACAGCCTTCCTCTATGGTAAACTGGAAGAAGAGATCTGGATGAAAATTCCCGAAGGTCTAGATGTAAGAGACGAGAAGGACAATCTAGCTTGTAAACTCGTGAAGTCGTTGTACGGTTTAAAGCAATCTCCCCGTTGCTGGAATCAGAAATTTTGTACATTTCTAGAAAACTTTAACTTTAGATCCAGCGATGCAGACAATTGTATTTTTCGGGGAATGGTAAATACCGAGGAAGTATATTTAGCACTTTTCGTGGACGACGGTCTACTAGCCTCGAAATCACAACGCGTGTTAGATGATGTAATCAAAACTTTAAGTTCATGTTTCAGTATTACAGTCGGAAATGCGAAGGTGTTCGCCGGTTTACAGATTGAGCGTGACCGCAGTAACAAAACCGTGTTTCTACATCAGCAAGCCTATACGCGACGAATAATAGAAAAATTCGGAATGTGTGATGCTAAAGCCGTCGGTGTACCTTTCGATCCCCATGTAGAGTTGTGTAATGCAGAAGAGGAAGAGTCAAACCAAGAAAATGTACCTTACAGAGAAGCGGTAGGCTCCCTCATGTTTTTAGCAACAGTCTCGCGACCAGACTTAGCTTACGCGGTAAACGAAGTTAGTCGTTACTTGAACAAGCACACCCACAGTCACTGGCAGGCTGTAAAACGTATTATTCGGTACTTAATCGGAACAAGCGGTCTAGGCATCGCGTATAGAAGCGGCGGTAGCGAAACAGATCTAGTAGGTTATTGCAAATTATGCTAAAGATGTTAATACCCGTCGTTCAACCACCGGTTATGCGTTTTTCTTGACAAACGGTATCGTGACATGGTCGTAACAGTTACAAAAACACGTCACTCTGAGTATCACGGAATCAGAGTACGTGGCGGCTGCAACAGCAGCAAAGGAAGCCATGTGGCTTAGAAAACTGATTAGCAATATCGAGGGCACGAGCCTCAACACCACGACGCTGTACGTCGACAATCAGAGTGCAATTAAACTCGCACGAAATCCGGAGTTTTATAAGCGAAGTAAACATATCGATGTAAGATATCATTATCTGAAAGAACGAGTATCCGAAGGCGATATTCATGTTATGTATGTTCCTACTGAAGCACAGCAAGCCGATGTGTTTACTAAGCCCCTACTAAAAGATCGGTTCAAGCTGTTATGTTCCATGTTAGGTTTGGAAAACCTTGAAGCACTCAAACGGCGGGAGTGTTGAAGCAAATTGTTTTGCGCGCCTCAAGAAAGAGTTAGATAAGCGCCCACGTGCGAGCCAGTACGATACGAGATGGCGTTTCGTAAACAAAAGGCATGCTTGCGTCCCTCCCATGCGTGCGTTTAGGCGATAGCGTCGCTCGCTCGCCACTTAACGCGTACTCATGTTAGAAGTAACATCCGCGTTGATCCGCATTGTCTTACAAGTATAACTGAATAAATAGTTTTGTGTTTCCCTTAAAACTGTTCCGCCTAAATATTTTCATTCACCACCCCGCGTAATCTCAACAAACCCAAAAATAGATAGTGTTAGGTTAGGTTAGTTTTTTATGATGGTAAAAGGGGGAAAGGGGGAAGGCCAGTTCCCTCCTCAGAACCCCTCCCAGCGGGAAGGAAGGAGGGGAAGATTATTCCCCCCCTCCTGTCTACTCCAGCAATGGAGGTGGAGAAGGAGGGCGCATCGGGGAAAGGGAAGAGAGGAAGGGAGTTTGCTAAAAAGCAGGCCCATCCGATGCTTTCGCTGCCTGGCGAGAGGCCACACGCAGCAGAGGTGCCCGTCCAATGTGGACAGGGTCCTCTGCTGTTTTAACTGCGGTGAGGGGGGGCACAAAGGGGGGGCGTGTACGCGCCCCGCCCGATGCCCAATATGTGTGGTGGCGGGGAGGAAGGCGGACCACAGGGCGGAGTCGGAGAATTGTTTTCCGGTCCTCCCTGTGCCTCTGGGCTCCCCTACCAAATCGAGACCAGCCCCTCCCCCAGCGCGTAGTGAGGCCACCATGCGAGTAATTCCGTGTGTGGTCCTCACAGATATCGGGGGAGTGAAGCCACCGCGGGCGGGGTCCCCTGAGCCGAGCCCCAGCAGGGCCGGTTCGAGCGAGGGCGTCAGGGTTACGAGGGCACAGTCCTCGAGAACCCTCACCGAAAAGCGCCCTAGGGGTAGTGGGGGAGAGAAGTCAGCCCTCCCCTCCAGCCCCAGAAAGTGCGTGCCCTCTCCGCTCCTCGGTTGCCTTTGGGTAAACCGGGCCCGAGAAGCCGGAAAGAAGAGGGAGGGTCCCCTGCGGGCGGTGCAGCGTCTGACCGCACCCCCTCTGATTGAGGGGGATGCTGGTTGCTGTCCGTCCGTAGGCGGGGCTATCGGGCCGCGGCCCGAAAGGTTAGTACGCGGAGAGTGGGGGGGAACGTGGGACTTTCCTCCACACATTTTTGATTGCGCCGGAGTTCCGGCAGTCGGGGGGGTGGCCGGATGTAATGCGTTGCGGTTCCCGGCCATCCCCCAACGGCGGCTGATGGCAGCGTAACGGGGGTGGAGCTTAATGGGTAGGCGCCAGGGGGACTCTCGGCTTCGTATCCCGAGTCCCAGGCAAATCCTACACTACCCTCTGGCAGTGGGTCTCTTACAAACCCACATTGCATGCCAGTGGGTGTCTTTGGAAGATTCTCTACCACCGGGGGAGGGAGGGGGGGCATTGCCCCCCTCCGCACAAAAAAAGTTTTTTTTATGGTGGAGCCTTCCGCACGGGGGCGGACACACTGCTTCCACGCATACACTTTCCACGCAAAGCGAAGTTCCACATGGGTTTACGAATTTCTACGCAAAGCGAGATTGAATCCACACCCTATGTGTATAGTATTAGCACAATTGTATTAGTGTACTTTATTTCTTTAAATGTCGTGTACAGTAGTTTTAAGTTACTACAACGCATGCGTATGTGCTCGCAGAGCATGCGCGCGTGACCGCAGCGCATACCCATGTCACTATATTTTGTCGGTATGACAGGTTTTGTAACCTGAAAAGTGGTCAACTTTAACGATTAATATCTCGCTTCGCGGGGCAGATCGACACTTTTTTCAAATAGAAAAGTTTCATTTATCACAAAAACGCGTCGAATAAGCGTAATTGGATCAAAATCGGAGTAGAGGTAGCGATACTGTATAATTATCGAAAGAACATCTTTCAACATATATTTTATCTTATTTTTTTTTAAATGCTTAAAGTTAGTATTAAGAATTATAAGAATATGTATCGGGGTGCTTGATTTACGTGAGTTCCCTTGCCTCTCACTTTCGGGGTTGCTAAATTTGCTAAATTTCCTCAAAAATTATGGATTTTCATGAAAAACGTGTCAGACAATTTTAATGCAAAATTTTATGTTCTTTCAGAATATGCAATAAAAAATACTACATTTTATTTAAAAAAACAAAGTTGACCTTCATATGACCTTCAATTTTACCTATATCAAAAACTCAAGCCCACCATCTTGTGTCCCCCTCCAAACCCTACAACTTGTGTCTGAAACATTTTTCTCTAAACTTAACAGCGTTTGAAATATTCGCCTTTCTAGATTAAAATGAAACACCCTGTAGTATTCTTTGAAAGTGTAGTGTAAGTTTTTCATTATGATTTTTAAATGTCTTTTTACGCTCTTAACTGCCGCTTTCCACAGGCCACCAAAATGGGGTGAACGAGGAAGTATGAAGTGCTAATGTATATTCTGTGCAGCGCAACCTGATAAAATGCTTTTTTCGTTCTGTCGGAAAAGTTCCGAAAATTAAGTTGCGCATAAAATAAATTGGACACAGCAAGTTGAATGAATCAAACACAGTGTCAATCGGACACAATAGAAAACGGACACAAGATGGTTGCAATCGGACACATAACAATCGGACACAATAGGAAACGGACACAGTAACAATCGGACACATTGAAAATCGAACACAGTGCCAATCGGACACAGTAACAAATGGACACACGATAGTTGCTATCGGACACAGTGCCAATCGGACACAGTAACAAATGGACACACGATAATGGTAATCAAACACATAACAATCGGACACAATAAAAAACGGACACACTGTGGTTGGAATCAGACACAGTGATAGTCGGACACAATAGTAATCGGGCACAGTGGCAATTGGACACATTGAAAATCGGACACAATGCTAATCGGACACAATAGAAAACGGACACATGATAATCGGACACAACAGGAAACAGACACACGGTAGTTGCAATCGGACACAACAGGAAACAGACACACGGTAGTTGCAATCGGACACATGCTCCGTGACAGTTTTCCTAACCCTAAAAACGTTACAACTTTGTGAACCTTGGTTAACCTTGTTAGGTTTACCTTGTTAGGTATAACCTGAGTAGGATTTGTTATTTGTTTTACGCGGGAGAGAGACTTCGCCCCGTAGGGGCGAAGTCCTCCGCCGCCTACGCGTGAAATTTCCAACAAAGCGAGGTTCGATTATCATGTATCCAATTGCAACCATTGTGTGTCCGTTTTCTATTGTGTCCCATTAGCATTGTGTCCGATTTTCAATGTGTCCAATTGCCACTGTGCCCGACAGCCTGTCTTTAAACATGAGCCATTGATCGTAGTTACCATTAAACCTTGATAGTTGTAGAGTAGGTAGTTTAACAGAAAGATGGTTTACCTCTTGTTCCGGTGGATACATTACTTGATTTGCAATATTTACCGGTGCAGGTTCTAATAGTCTCCTGGCTATTGCTAGATATTTAAAATAGGCATCCTCTACCGACTGTTGCTCTCTCACAATCTCTGATTCTAACGCTTGTTTCTCTTCTTGTGTTGGTGGTGGATCTTTCGCCAGCATAGCTTCTATTTTTCTTTCCGCGATCTGTGACTGAATCTCATTATAAGTGTTATATAAATCCTCGGCTCGTTTTATTCTATTTGGTAATTGATCTTTACGGTCTTGCCCGTAATCTCTGACAAAATTTACAAATTGTGTAATTTGTCCTTTGATGTTAGTCCTTTTTGCTCGTAGTTTTTGTAAACCATTGTTGTTTCCATTTTATAGGATGTATGATGCAATACTTACGTGGACTTAACCTTTTTACGCGATTGTTACCTTACTGTTTCTATTTTCCTGCTTTTTTGTACTATCTCCGGTTGATCCGATTAAAAAAACCAATGTTATGTATCGGTTGGATATTAAATGTTGTATTCAATGTTTGAACAAAAGAAATGCTTTTGTTAATGCTAGAATGTTTTATTTTTAATGCTTGGGTATCTAACGAACCTTCGTTCAACTGTTACACGTGTCAACCGACGTAAACTAACGCCATCTATATCTAAGCGCCTTAAATTATTTATTATTTAGTTCGCAGTGAATACAAATTCGCGACAATATAGTTTTAATAAAGAGATACATAAATATTGCAGAGACTATGATAAAGTAAAATAATCGTTTGTGTATTAGTCTTAACAATATCTACAGGGTGATTCAAAATAAGTGTATGTCCTTAAAGAGACGTATTCCTCAGCGCATTCTGAGACAATTTTTCCTTTGGCAAAAATTTTTCCGGAGCTTAGTTTTTAAGATGCAAAGGAAAATAGGAAGCGTATCATGAGCCGAGTACAAGAGACAAGCAGGGCCGGCGCATTCACCGAAACGCGGGTGTTTACGTGAGGCGCCTGCTACAATCAGCTGACAGCTGACGATACACAAATTACACACACATACATACACACATACACACACACATCTCTCTCTCTCTTACGCATACGTACACACACACGTACCGCACACGCTCATGCACCGCAGACGCACCACACACACATCACGTACACGCACACACCACGCATGCAACAGACAGACAGCACACGCACGTATACATGTACATTTATTCATGCACTTAAAAATGCGCAAGGGAGAGAGAGAGAGAGAGAGAGAGAGAGAGAGAGAGAGAGAGAGAGAGAGAGAGAGAGAGAGAGAGAAAGAAATGTATCGAAGAAGTTTCAACATGTTTACTTACGTATCATTCTGTATAAACAATTGGTTGCTTCCGCGATGAGACAAATCCATATCGAGTAACTGTTTCCTTTTTCTTATTGTTTACATTTCACGTTTCGAAGCACACAACACATTCACATCTCTGTCACTCACTTTATCGATAAAACTAAATATTCAACTACTAATCACTCAGCGCGAAAATTACTCGAAAAAGAAACACGTTTTCGACGAACACACGACACGTGTTTACTCGACGATGGCAAGCGGTCGACTGATCTGTTTAGGACCTAAACTTTAGGTTATTTATTGTTACCACACAACCACGTAACTTTTCGCGGGAAAAATCTTGAGAGCAAACGGAGAGTAATCAATTAAAACTGTCAAATGTGAACGTATGTGTATGATGACTTGAAATCTCAGAACGCGCACAAATAAAAAATAAAAATATTAATTAATATAATTTGATATTAAAATAATTTATTAAAAAATATTGCAGCTATTATTTATTATTCATTATTTATTAAAAATCGAAAGAAATCATTTTTTTAGTATTTTATTTATCTTTGATTTGTAATAAATTGCGACCTTCGAGAAAATGTTCTTCGAAATGAAATATTTGGTTGTTCTAAAAAGGGCAGATTATTTTTTTCTCTTGAAAGAACTTCCTTTGTAACACATTTTTGGTTTTTAATAATTTGCGAACTCGGAGAAAATGTTCTTCGAAACGAAATATTTGGTTGCCCTGAAAAGGGCAGATTATTTTCTTGGAAGAGCTTTTCTTCTTTACAGCAGATGTTCGAAGTGACCACCGTCTATTGTAACGCAAGTTCTCATGCGTCTCAATAAATTTTGTTGCATCTTCTCCAAAATATCATTATCGATGGACCAAATGGCATAATGGAGTTTGTTGTTTAAATCATCGACATCTTCAAGAAGCCTTCTGTAAATTTTCTCTTTGCAATGTCCCACAGGAAAAAATCCAAGGGATTAAGATCCGGGGATCTTGCGGGCCAAGATATTGGGCCATACCGGCCCATCCAACGTCCAGGAAATTGCTCGTTCAAGTGATTCGTAACGACTCTGGCGTTGTGTGGTCCAGCACCGTCCTGTTGGAATATGATTTTATTCCTCTCTGCTAATGGCACGTCTTCCAAAAATTCTGGCATATTTTCTGCCAAAAATTCTTTATAAAATGCGCCATTTAAGATATCTGGTAGAATTACTGGACCGAGTATTTTCGTGCCCATTATTCCTGCCCAGACGTTGAGTTTCCATCAAGTTTGAAAATTTCTGTCTCGAGTAACTCGAGGATTCTCGTCGCTCCATACGTGCATATGATGAGAATTAAAAATTCCTTCTCGTGTGAACAGCGATTCATCGCTGAATATCACACGAGAAGGAAATTCTGGATCTTCGTTTACTCTTCTCAAGACATTTTCACAAAATCTCTTCCTCCGAGGATAATCTTCTTCTCGTAAATTTTGCACGCGGCAATAATGAAATGCGTGCAATTTTTCTTCTTTTAAAACTCTCTGTACTGTAGAGTAAAACAAATCATGCTCTCGAGTAATGACCCGAATACTAGTTTCAGGCTCTTGTTCGATTGCACGAAGAATTGTCTCCTCATTTCGTACGTTTCTTGCGATGCGTTGTCTACCGCAGTCTTTTTTATTCGGTAAGACGCTTCCGCTCTCGTGTAACCGTTGAGCTGCTCGAAGTATTACGTTGGCCGACGGATGTCTTGCTCGATTTGGGTATAATTCTGCATATCGTGTTGCAGCAACGTTATGCTGTCCCTGATACTCACCAAGTGCCATTAGCATGTCGTAATATTCTTCGTTTGTGTATGCCATCTCGTCCAGATAATTCTTCTAATGATTGAAGGATTATTGAGTGAAAAATCGATCGCCTAATCTTATTTATACAATCTTCGCGGGGGTCCATGTCCCCCACTGTGTCCCCCCCGTCAAATCGCGAGTCGCGACGCTATCCGCGGATCGCGACTCGCGACGTTAGCCATACCTTTCGTCCCACCGCCGCCCCATTGTCAAATAGAAAACATCGTGAAAAGAAACGTACGAAATGAGGAGACAATTCTTCGTGCAATCGAACAAGAGCCTGAAACTAGTATTCGGGTCATTACTCGAGAGCATGATTTGTCTTACTCTACAGTACAGAGAGTTTTAAAAGAAGAAAAATTGTACGCATTTCATTATTGCCGCGTGCAAAATTTACGAGAAGAAGATTATCCTCGGAGGAAGAGATTTTGTGAAAATGTCTTGAGAAGAGTAAACGAAGATCCAGAATTTCCTTCTCGTGCGTGTGCTGTCTGTCTGTTGCATGCGTGGTGTGTGCGTGTGCGTGATGTGTGTGTGGTGCGTCTGCGGTGCATGTGCGTGTGCGGTACGTGTGTGTGTACGTATGCGTAAGAGAGAGAGAGAGATGTGTGTGTGTGTGTGTGTGTGTGTGTGTGTGTGTGTGTGTGTGTGTGTGTGTGTGTGTGTGTGTAATTTGTGTATCGTCAGCTGTCAGCTGATTGTAGCAGGCGCCTCACGTAAACACCCGCGTTTTGGTGAATGCGCCGGCCCTGCTTGTCTCTTGTACTCAGCTCATGATACGCTTCCTATTTTCCTTTGCATCTTAAAAACTAAGCTCCGGAAAAATTTTTGCCAAAGGAAAAAATTGTCTCAGAATGCGCTGAGGAATATGTCTCTTTAAGGACATACACTTATTTAGAATCACCCTGTATGTAAAAAGTTAATATCATTTTGTATATTGTTATAATTTTTATTATATTTTTATAATAAATGTATATGTTGTAACGGTACGGTGTTTTACGCGGAATAACTCGTCGGAGTCAGGAGTTCGGTCGGTTGGGGGCACGTAAAAGAATGCTCGGATGAAATGTGAGTAAAGCGAAAGAATAAAATAAAATAAGATTTATTTCTCAACTGATGAAGTCTGCTATATACAAATCCGCGTGGATACAGAGCGTTTAATATCTTTGTTTGAACGCGGGTTATAATTTTATCTCGGTGGTGTCGAACAATGTGTAACGGTGGTCGTGCGGTGACGAGCAAGTGTCGGCGCAAGCGCGGGTGCCGCAATTGTCTCTAGGCGACTGCGAGCGCGTGGATCGATACGTTCGAGCGGCGTCGATGGTCGATCGACTGATCGATATGCTCGGGCGCGTGCGTGGTGATTTCGATGTTCGCTGTTGATTCGATTAGTTCGCGATTGCCTGCCGGATTTGAGGACCCGATTTTAAAAGGATGAAGACGAGAGCGAAGACGCGCGTATTGCCCGCGTCTCGAAATGGCTAGTGTTCTAACGTGGAGCCGAGTATTCCCGGTGGTATACGGGTAGGCCCGTATGTAAGAATGAAGCCGAGTGCGCTCGGTAATATATGAGTGTGCTCGTATTTAGGTAACGAGACCGAGTATGCTCGGTTATAATATGAGTGCGCTCGTATGCGAGGAAACGAAACCGAGTATTCTCGGTAACGTGCGAGTATGCTCGCAC
The DNA here is from genome assembly GCF_040581485.1 of Linepithema humile. Lineage (NCBI taxonomy): Eukaryota > Metazoa > Arthropoda > Insecta > Hymenoptera > Formicidae > Linepithema > Linepithema humile. Next base: position 11,138,975 of record NC_090130.1, on the reverse strand, counting down.
GACGGAACGGAGGACGGTTCCTGGCAGCCGAGTATGCTCGGCAGGAATACGAGTATTCTCGTATCGCGGTCTAGAGCCGAGTATGCTCGGCGAGGATACGGGTGTGCCCGTAACGTGGAAGCGGTTCCTGGGGCCGAGTATGCTCGGTTGGTGCACGAGTATGCTCGTGCTCGTGAGGCTGCTGGACATAGACTTCGAGTATTCTCGAAGGATTACGAGTGCTCTCGCAATAGGACGTTCACTGGCGAGCAATGAACGGGATCTGGTGGAAAAGCGTACAGCCGGGCCTCTTTTATACCCGGCTGCCGCCCGACTGGCGAAGGATCGGCAAGCATCGGCGGTTTAGCCGGCGGACCCCCACCTGGTAAATTTCGAAAACGGTCGGGTGTGGGGGGCCGTCCGGCGATTGACCGTCGGTGTTTATATGAAAAGTTTATCGGCGCGCGATGCGCCCTTTTTGGCTACGGACGATGTTCGGTCCGTAGCCGTGACGATGCATGCTGCATCGTTACAATGTCATATAACTTATATCATATATTAGTAATATGACGTATGACATATGTCATATAACTTATTTATAAAGCATGAAATATAAAGGTATTTTTAGTTTCTTGTATGTATCATTTGTAAAATAATTGTCTCCTGGATAAAGAGTTGCCAAAATTCGAGAGAATTAAAGGCCCCACAGACTTAATCGAACATAACATTTGGTTAAAAGCCAGGACCTTCAATAAAACAGAGATATCGGCCACAAAATCCGGCCATACAAAAAATAATCAATGACGAAGTCCAGAAAATGGAAAGCGAAGGCGTAATCGAAGCATCAATCAATGCCTGGAATTCCCTGGTAGTAGTAGTAAAAATGAAAGACGGAAACTCACCGATTCTGTATAGATTACAGAAAATTAAACGATGCTTCGGAAAAAGACGCTTATCCACTGCCGCACATCACTGCTACCCTCGAAAAATTAAGAGGAGCTCGCTATCTCTCGACTTTAGATCTGAAAAATGGCTATTGGCAGGTGCCCTTGTCTAAAGAAAGCCGACCAGTTACTGCATTTACCATACCTGGCCGAGGACTCAAGCAATTTCGGGTAATGCCTTTCGGGTTACACTATGCGCCCGCAACTTTCCAGAGGCTACTCGATACCGTTATAGGACCAGAGCTCGAATCGCACGTGCTAGTCTACCTGGACGACATCGTCGTCGCTAGCCGAACTTTCAATGAGCATTTAAGTCACCTGACTGAAATATTTTGTCGATTGCAAAAGGCTAGATTACGGTTCAATCCAGAGAAATGTCATTTTTGCCGTGAAAGCCTGAAGTACCTCGGACATATAATCGACAAGGAAGGCATTCGCACCGATCTAGACAAAGTAAGCGCAATTACAAATTGGCCAGCTCCAACGACCGTGAAGAAAATAATACGGCAATTTATCGGAATGGCCTCCTGGTACCGACACTTTATAGCAGACTTTTCAACTGTCGCTGCACCTCTTATGCAATTAACTCGAAAAAATGCACGATTGAGGTGGACAGAAAAAGAAGAAGCCGCTTTCCAATACCTTAAGCAGGCTTTAACGACAGCACCAGTACTTGCCTGTCCAGACTTCACAAAATCTTTCGTGCTGCAAACTGACGCCAGCACTCAAGGCTTAGGGTCCTTACTCAGAACCACGAAAAGGGCGAACGAGTAATAGCATATGCCAGCCGAACATTTAATCTGGCAGAGAAAAATTATAGCGCTACCAAACTGGAATGCCTTGCTGTCGTGTGAGGAATTCGTAAAATGAGTGACTACCTCGAAGGGTATCACTTTACCGTATTAACCGACCACCAATCTTTACGATGGTTACAACGATTGGAATCTTCCACTGGGCGACTTGGCAGATCGATTTTTGAATTACAACAATACGATTACGATGTTCAATACCGTAAAGGCGCACTAAATCGCGTTGCCGATGCTCTTTCCAGAGAACCAAAGATAAATGCCGTCAGTCGAATCATAGCCTGCCGATGGTATGATAGAATTAAGGCAGTGGTAGAAAATAAACCAGAAGAGTTACCAGACTACAAAGTCATGAATAGGCAATTATTTCGGCATATAACACACGATCTGAATTTCCATGAAACACCAAGTACCGAGCAATGGAAACAATGTGTACCACAGAATCAGCGTTTGTCCGTTCTTACTCGTCTGCATGACGATCCTACGGCAGGACACCTTGGCATCGCCAAAACTATAGCCCGAATTGCGCAAATCTACTATTGGCCAGGTATGTTCCGGGAGATCGCAAAATATGTACGTCGCTGCAAAAATTGTCTAGCGTTTAAAACACCACAAGAAAAACCAGCCGGGAATCTACATATCGCTCTAGTAATCGCACCCTGGCAACAAGCTTCCGTAGATCTAATCGGTCCTTTATCGCGTTCCAAGCAAGGTCACACATGGCTACTAACCATGATAGATAGATTTAGCAAGTGGATTGAAATAGTTCTATTACGCCGAGCTACAGTGACGAATCTCGCCCGTGAGGTCACAAACCGTTTAATTTACCGACATGGCTGTCCTGATCAGATTATCTCAGATAATGGAACTCAATTTGCGTCCCGTCAATTCCAGGATCTTTTAAAAGATTTCGGCATCAAGCACCGTACAACTCCAGTCTATGCATCGCATTGCAATTCCGTCGAACGAGCAAACCAGACCGTAAAAACAATGATTGCTCAATACGTTGGACGGGATCACCGAAATTGGGATGAGCGAATTCCAGCATTGCAATTTGCAATAAATACCGCGAAACACGAAACCACCAGCTTCACACCGGCTTATCTCAATCACGACCGAGAATTATCTCGACCGCATCCAGAAGACCGGAGTAATAGATGCGATATAAAAGATCCTGAGAATAACCGTAGACAACTCAGTGTTCCGATTAGAGATCGGTTGTATGCGCATGTGCAGCTCTGCGCATGTGCGGTAATGGAGATCCAGTGCCGTTATATGTTGTGTGTTGACCGTATGGCGGGATGTTTTGACATAAGGAGGTTAGGTGACTACAAATAAGGTAAGATTTATTTATTTACAAGAATAGAATCTACGGCGCCAGCAGCTAAAAAACCAAGAAGTAGAAAATTTCAATTAATTTCAAAAAATTTTGAAATATTTTAAATGTAGGGGTGTAACGGTGCCTTGTTTAACTTGTATGAGACACTGTACTGACACCGTATTGCCGCACATGCGCATACAACCGGTCCCTAATCGGAACACTGAGACAACTAGAAAACGCTTTCGAACTAGTAAAAGTACAACTAGCACGCTCCTTTCAACGGCAAAAACATTTTTACAATTTAAGACGACAAAATTGGCGGCCTAAAATAGGAGAGCACGCGTGGAAACGCGAACGACCACTATCCGAAAAAGCCGAAGTATTCAATGCTAAATTAGCCCCCAAATACATTGGGCCACTTGAAATTCGAAAACTCATATCGCCGGTAATCGTTGACCTGCGAGACTCGGAAGGCAGATGGTATCGACAGATACACGTCCAGAACCTAAAGAAAGCATCTAACAAAACAGAAACAATCAGAGAATAAACGGAGTTAAAAAAAAAAATTAAGAGCCGACGCCATTGTACCACGGCCCCCCAGAATCTACGCCATTGTATTTAAAAAAAAAATAAATAAAATTTTTCACCCTATAATAAAGGGCTCCCCCCTAAGGCGACACCCGTGGATTACAGGTCCCCAAGATCCTACGCCTTTGTAAACAACCCGTTACTATGCAGCCCACTCAGCGCGGTAACTACCTTCTCGAATGCGCCACCTCGCGGTACCCGGGAATTTTTAGTATAAATAGCGCGACGTCACACAAAATTTTTAACTCAAATCTTCGCGTTACAGCTCATACGTACGAACTCATGCATACACGTCTAGAAAATGTCCGGATATAAAAATAGTCTCAAAACTATTCGGAGTTGTAATGAGCAATTACAAAAAGAAAGTGACCGAGCTCTTTGGAGTTCTCAGAAAGCTTCGAAGAAGAGGAGAAGGAAGTCGCGAACTGGAAGCGATTTCCAAAACCAGGGATCACCGTCCAGCGGTCAGACGCCGACCACCGCCGTAAGGCCGTATGGCTGACAACACCACCGCCAATACAGCCAAAACGGTGAATTAACGCCACGATGGCCTCTCAACGCCGCTGGTCAACTCCGGGAACCGTACCACCGACCAAGACTTCGGCGACAACACCGTCCCTGCGCCGGCAGATACTCCAGCGGGCGATGGAGACGAGGGCCATCGTGTCCAGACCGCCCGAAGCCCTGACCGCCACCGCCAGGAAGTCATGTGCGGTGACCCGAGGGCCGTCCAGGAATGCCACCACCCGGACTGAGGCCGTGACGAGGAGGCCGCCCGAGAAAACAGCGAACGCCGCCGTCGCTCCGACCGAAAATCTGGCACCACCACCGCCAGTTCGGATACGGCTGGACGACGGAACGACGGTGAACGCCCCGCATTACGCCGCACACCAGTCGCGGAAGTACCGGGCTTCCACGCCGACGGGCCGGTGGTTGATCGACCATGAAGGTCAGCTCCGGTCCACGCGCCGTCTATCAGAAACCTCCATCTCTAAGACGATGGACGAATAGTTTTTTATTCATAAATAGTTGTTTCATTTTATAATTCTTGCGTTCGTTATTTATATTAAAAGATTATCGCCTCCGTTCAATCGTTCTAAGCGTTTAGATTGCATTCATAGTTCTAATAGATTAATGCATCGTTTCATCTAGTGTAAGCCGTATAATTTTATTAAAAATCAACAAGCGTACCGTACTTCCTTGTTTTTACGTATCAAAAAAAAAATATTTATTTTTCTTTTCGGGGGGGGGAGAGTAGTGTAACAGTACGCGCTGTTACTAGGCGCCGATCGGGCTCCGCGTAAACACCCCCAATCGCGGGCCGCATTCCGATCCCCCAACTCGGGGATAGCAGCCCGAGAAGGGGTAGCTGCCGGGCAGGGTAGCACCCCAAGTGGGGATAGCGCGACCGGTATAAAAGCCGGCTCGCAGAGAAGACCAGTACCATTTCCCCGAGTACGACTTGGACAAGCCTCAGAGCGCACTCTGAAGCTGCAGTCGTACTTGCTCCCGTCCTAACAGTCGGAAAAGTAGCAGGGCGTTGTCTACTCCGGCCGGGTGTTCCCGGTAACCGACTTCCTGTCACTTCCTGTTGGCTTAGTAGTGAGGCGTTTCTCACTCCAGTCGGGTGTTCTCGGCAGCCGACTTCCAGCATTCCGTCAATCTAGTAGTGAGGCGTTCCTCGCTCCAGTCGGGTGTTCCCGGCGATCGACTTCCAAACTACCATCGGCTTAGTAGTGAGGCGTTCCTCACTCCAGTCGGGTGTTCCCGGCGATCGACTTCCAGACTACCGTCGGCTTAGTAGTGAGGCGTTCCTCACTCCGGTCGGGTGTTCCTGGCAGCCAGCTTCCAGAATCCCCGTAAGAGAGACGATTCTCTCTCTCCGGACGCAGCGCACCGACAACCGTCTACGACGCATCCAACTCAGATACACGCGGTATCATGATTTGCTTTATATTTGTTCCTTACTGTATTAACCGACCGAATTAGATTATTAGATTAGATTTAATTAGATTTATGTGTTTAGGTCCAGAAAGAGCTCCCTCCGTGCGAAAACGTTATTTATTTGCGCGCTTTCGCTGTTTATTTCCGATAGTTCATTTATTTTCGTTTCCGACAACACCGTTGCAATAATAAGTCACGGTAACAATTATTCATGTACTCATTGTTATTTTCTTTTATAATTATATTTCATCCTCTGTAAATACTCATTTGAATAAATTTATTTTATTTAATTTACATCTATTAATTTGGAGTCTCCCGACAACCACCCGAACGAATCCTGACGAACCGTCGAGCTATTCTTCGCTTAGCAAAAATCCGCTTCGTTACAAGTTTCGCCGACAAAAAGTATCGAAGGAACTTGAAATTTGAAACAACCTCCAGTGAGACATTTGTTCCTCACTATTGAAGGAAGGTTTCTGGGAATTTTCAGATCGATCGGAAAATATGCATTTTATAAGAAAACATGCGACGCCGCCAATGATAGTTCCGTGAACGCTAAGCACCATCAGGCAGCGTACGCGCTGTTCGGCTTTCCAAGACAGCTTGCGAAAAAAATGTTATATGCTTTCCCTATTTTTATTCTTATGTAATTAATACAAAATAAATAAATAAGTTAATTATTCAATACATACATATATATATATTAAATAGTTATCTTTATTTTGTATTTTATATAATTGAAATGATATATACTCTCATTATTTCAGTCATTATCATATAAAATACAAAATAAAGATAACTATTTATTCAATATATGTGTATATGTATATATTAATTAAGTGATTAATTAGTTATTTTGTATTTACTACATAAAAATAAAAATAAGAAAAGTATATGACATTTTTCTTCAGTGATATATATAGTATTATATGTATATTTTTCATTTATTATTTTGTCATATTTAGTTCATATTTATTTGATTGTACCTATGTATGGTATGTATCTATTCCAAAGGTGGAATTCGGCATATTTCTTCCCTTATTCAAAAAAAAAATTTCAAATTTTATCAAAATGGGTGATCGTACTCAGAATAAAAAATCCTTTCAAAAGAGATGCCACACGACCCATGTTGCGATTTAAAAAAATTGATGAAGTAGTATAGCTAGGCGGGTTCTAACCCAGGAGCAATGAGGGGGGTGCGGGGGAAGAGGGGGTATCGGATTACGCTGCGTCAGCACTTTTAGAGGGGTGGGAGGTATCAGATTACGCTGCGTCAGCACTTTTGGAGGGGAGGGGAGTATTGGATTACGCTGCGTCAGCACTTCTGGAGGGGAGGGGGGGTATTGGATTACGCTGCGTTAGCACTTCTGGAGGGAAGGGGGGTATTGGATTACGCTGCGTCAGCACTTTGGAGGGGTATCGGATTACGCTGCGTCAGCACTTTTGGAGGGGTATTGGATTACGTTGCGTCAACACTTTTGGAGGGGTATCCGATTACGCTGCATCAGCACTTTGGAGGGGTATCGGATTACGCTGCGTCAGCACTTTTGGAGGGGTATTGGATTACGCTGCGTCAGCACTTTAGAGGGGAGGGGGTTATCGGATTACAGCTCTTTGAGGGGAGGAGGTATCAGCACATATTACAGATTACGTCATCACTTTTTAGAATTTGCAGGCGCCATTTTGTGTCGTCAGCACTTTCAGCACCATTTTGCGTTGTTACAAGAATGATATTATTACTATTTTTAGCAGCAATCACGTCAGCATTTTTTGACGCCATTGTTGCCAGATTTCAATGTTTTAATCAGCACTTTTAATAGTGCCGTGTGCAAAAGCCCATAGCAACAGGCAGCCACGTCAGCATTTTGGGCGCCATTGTTACCAGATTTCAATGTTTTAATCAGCATTGTCAGCATTTTTAATTAGTGTCATGTGCAAAAAGCAGGTATAAAAAGTTCGCGAAAAATACAAATTATAACAGTTGTTCAAAATGGAGATGGAGCGTGATCTCACCGTTCGAGCTGCAAACATTAAAACGTTGGGAGAGTTCCTCCCATGGGACTACAAGTGTGACGAGTACCTCAATATATTGAGGGAAAAATGTCGCAAGAAACAACGCACCGAACTAATAAATTCTTTGGTGGCGCAAATAACACGTCTGGAGGGTGTAAGGAACACCCTGCATGAGCGATTCGTGCCCATCGGTGCTGGATATAGAGCGAAGAAAGGGTTCACCTGGAAAGAAATTGAGACGGCCTTCAGAAACCGTATATTAACCGGCGCAGTTATTAATTCGGACTATATCGAATCTTGTCAATTTTTGGAACAAATAAGAAGTACAATCATCGAGCGGATCCACAGCGTCATGGTGGAACATGGTAGTGTCAAGATCAACTTCATGTTCAACGAGGAATTTATCGCAGGTGACAAGACTGCCGTAAAGACCATCGCCACAAAAAACCGTGAGCTATTTCCCACATCTGATCTAAACGAGTGGTACACGAAGCATGTGGTTGACGCCATCCTGACGTCTTTGAAGGAATTTCAAGAACGTGACAGCGGTTGGGCGTTATCACGTATCTTGGACCTCACCATCAACGTCAACAAGTTTAATCCTCTGCACGCGGGATGCCACATCAAGTTACCGCGGGAAATTATGCTCAAAAGGGCAGTGGTCAACGTGCAATCGACGGACAATGCATGTTTCGCGTAGGCAGTCATCGCCGCTTTACATCCAGCGGCAAAACACCCAAAAAGAACAATCGAATACCCACACTACTCAACGGTACTGAATCTGTGTGGTATCGAGTTCCCCATGACGCTTCCGCAAATTTAAAAATTTGAAAAATTGAACACCATATCCGTAAACGTATTCACAACCGAAGGCCGTTCGATCATTCCTCTGCGTCTCACCGACGATAAAAAAAAGAAGCATGTCAACCTGCTCTACGTGCCTGGAAACAACGAAGCACACTTTGTATATATCAAGGATTTATCGCGGTTGGTCAGCTCGCAACTGAACAAGGAAAAACGTAAAAAGTACATTTGTGATCGGTAAGTAAAAACACATTTATAGAATAATTCAAATTTTATTCACAGTATTAATTATACAAATTATTACAGATGTCTACACTACTTTCGGACGAGCGAGAAATTGTCAGTCTACACCGTCGACTGTGGGAAGATGAACAACTGTGCCGTCATTCTTCCCAACGAAGACAACAAGTGGCTGACGTTCCGCAACTACAACCGGAAGGAGCGGCTCCCGTTTGTAGTGTACGCCGATTTAGAATGCACGCTCGAGAAGAAGGAGGGACAGGATCATACAACCTACGCCTACCAACATCACAAGGCGTTTAGCGTAGGATATTATGTAAGTTGTACATATGATAATTCATTATCTAGTTTTAAGTCTTATCGCGGTGAGGATTGCATAGCGTGGTTCGTCAACGAACTCCACGATTTGGCGCGCCGTGTGAAAGCAATCCTTACCACCATCGTTCCCATGGCGGATCTTACGCGGGAGGAATCGGAAAAATTTCATAGCGCTGTTATTTGCCACGTGTGTGAAAAACCGTTTGCACCGGAAGATACGCGGGTGCGCGATTATTGCCATCTGACCGGGCGTTACCGAGGTCCCGCGCACTCGTCGTGCAATCTAAATTACAAAGACTCCCACGTTATCCCCGTAATATTTCACAATTTATCCGGTTACGACGCGCATTTCATTATTAAAGATGTGGCTAACGCCTTTCAAGGCAACATTGATTTACTGCCGCTGACAAAAGAGCGATACATTTCTTTTACAAAAAATGTTAAAGATACGGAGAATAAAAATTCCAAAATTTGCGTCAAATTATGTTTTATAGATTTGTTTAGATTTCTCGGCACCAGTCTCGAAAAATTGGCATCTTATCTGACAATAGATGAATTAAAAGTTTCACGTTCCGAATTTAGTTATTTATCTGCGGAAAATTTCAATCTTCTTACGCGCAAAGATGTGTTTCCCTACGAGTATGTCGACAGCGTCGACAAGCTCCGGGAGACTTGCCTACCTCCGCGCGAATCATTTTACAGTTCGTTGACTGGTGAAACGGTATCCGAGAGCGATTATGCGCACGCGACAAATGTTTGGCAAACTTTTTTGATTGAAACTTTAGGTCAATATAGTGATTTATATTTAAAAACAAACGTTCTTTTGTTGGCGGATATTTTTAAAAATTTCCGAAATACGTGTATCAAAAGTTACGGTTTAGATCTTGCTCAGTATTACACATTACCGGGATATACGTGGGACGCCATGTTGAAGCACACGGGCATCAAGTTTGAATTACTCACAGACATTGATATGGTCATGTTCGTTGAACGCGGTATACGCGGCGGTCTTAGCCAATGCTCCAACAGATATGCTCGCGCAAATAATAAATACATGCCATCGTATGATCCATTGAAACCATCATCATACCTCATATACTTTGATGTAAACAACTTGTACGGCTGGGCAATGTGTCAACCGTTACCCTATGCCGATTTTCAGTGGGTCGAAAATGTCGCGAGCTTGTAATGTCCGTAACATCCGATTCGGCTACCGGTTATGTGTTGGAAGTCGACCTTGCATATCCGATGAACCTTCACGACGCGCACACTGACTTACCGTTCTGCCCAACGCGTGATAAGCCGCCCGGCAAGCGGGAGGTCAAGTTACTCGCTGTGCGATAAGCAGCGATACGTCATCCATTACCATAACTTGCAACAATGTATTCGATACGGGTTGCAGGTTACAAAGATTCATCGAATATTGCAATTCGCGCAATCTCCATGGCTTCGAGAATATATCGAATTAAATACACAATTTCGGACACTCGCGAGCAATGAATTCGAGAAAAATTTATACAAATTGATGAACAACGCAGTTTTTGGCAAAACTATGGAGAATGTGCGAAATCATACGGATGTACGGCTCGTTACACAGTGGGAGAGACGATACGGAGCGGAGGCTATGATCGCCAAACCAAATTTTCATAGCCGAAGCGTGTTCTCGGAGAATCTAATCGCCGTAGAATTGCGGAAACTCGAAGTGAAATTCGACAAGCCGATCTACGTGGGTATGTGTATCCTCGACATATCCAAAACCTGCTTGTACGAGTTTCACTACGAGTACATGGCACCTTTATACCGCGACAATTGTAAAATTATGTACACCGATACAGACAGTCTGATATACTTTCTACAATGCGAGAACGTATATCACGATATGAAACGCGATCTTTCAAAATTTGATACGAACGATTACTCCGAGGACAACGTTTACGGTATACCACGTGCGAACAAGAAGATACCGGGTCTGATGAAGAATGAGAACAACGGTGCGATCATGTTGGAATTTGTCGGATTGAGGGCGAAAATGTACGCGTTGAGAGTCACCGGCCAAAAAGACACCAAAAAGGTCAAAGGTGTAAAAAAGAGTGTAGTCACCAGAACTATAACGTTCGACGATTACATTCGATGCCTCAACGATGATATCGAGCTGATGCGGCGTCAATCGTGTATCCGATCAAAGATGCACGAAGTGTACACCGTGTCAGAGTCGAAGCTCGCGCTCAGTCCGTACGATGATAAGCGCTACATCGTATCCGGTTCTACTGACACTCTACCGTGGGGACATTATAAAATACAATTGTAGTATTAGTATTTATGTATAGTTTATTATGTTGTATATAGTTTATACATTATATTATTTATATTGTTTATACACTAGTGTTAATATTTATGTATAGTTTATATATTATTCAATAAATAACACCATTGCAGTACATGTATATAATTGTTTATTCTACAATAAATATATTTTTATTACAATACATAGTTTTTATTTATCCAAAGAGTTGTGCGAGGAATCGAATCCTAACCATTTTACAAACACTTCATCATCCTTTCGATGCAACACCTTCTCCACGAGATAAACATCGGGTTGAGCGGTCTTGAGCAATTCGTGTTCGTACAATCCTCCGGAGATCGGAATTCCGCGAGAATCTTTAATCAGATATGTCACGGGATTGGTTCGTTGCACCGCGACAATCTTAAATACCTCCGTAGACCAATTTGGTGTGTACCCTTTCTCGAATATAGTCTTGAATTTGCTGACGCGCACCGGATTGCCCACCTTAAATTTCGCTGGCGCGGCAATCTTTATTCTACTGTACACCGTGGACAAAAGTCTCTTTGCGATCGCAGGAGTGACATCGATCGGTCGCATGCCAATAGTTCGATGTTTACGATTATTGTATTCCAAGACTAATCGCGGTAAATCATCGATCCATCTATATGATCCATTGAGTGTAAAAACTTTCCACATCTCGTTCTTTAGCGTGCGGTTGAATCGTTCCACGACCGAGGCCTTCATAATTGAGTGTGTCGAGTAATGATTGATGTCATGTTTCTCGACAAGTTTCCGAAAATCTCCGTTGTAAAATTCTTTTACTCGATCGGTTTGCAAATTTTTCGGAGTTCTTTTGAAATCTCGAAATATCGTGGAAAACGCCTCTGTCGCTTCGATTCCACCTTTGGTCTTTAGCGGGATGGCCCAAGCGTGTTTACCCAACACATCGATGACGGTTAGAATGTATTTGTAGCCGCTGTTAAATCGCGAGTACGGTCTCATTTCGACTACGTCAGCTTGCCACAAGTCATCGTATCCTTTTACAACAACAGATCTACGTTTAAAGTTTCTTCTCGCTGATGCGTGGAGTTCATTCACGAGCACCTTTTTCTCCAAACTAATATAATTTTTCATTTTGATTCTTTCAGTTCGTTCTTTATTATTTCATGAAGATGCATAATATTATTTTTTAAAACACTATGAAGATCTTTAATCTCTTGATTAATCATTTGCTTTATCTGATTCATCAATTCCACATTATCCGCAGCAATTTTTCTGTTGGTTTTGGATATATCCTCATTGATGTAAGCCCTAAGCGCAGATCTGTAATTTGCTTTTGCAACGTTTCAAGTTTTGTGTGAATGTAAACGTTGCTATCCTTTCTCCAGTTCTGTACAGTATCTCCAAATTTTGAAGTTTCAAAAGCAATTCCCGTTTGGAATTTTCGCAAAGTAAACGATTTCTATTTATACGATTGTCCATGTCGTTACTAATAGTCTTGAAGCAATGATCCAAGTGTTGCTTGTTCACAGCATCGCTATCGGCTTCGGGGCTGGCGAGACGTCTAATTTTACGTGACTTGGCGTTGAAAACTTCGCCATCCACGCAGAGACAATTTTCACGTACGTAATTTCTAAAGACTCCACCGCTCCACCGAGCTTCTCCTCTCTTTGCGTCGTTTTTTACAAGCTGTATTCCAAACTTGTTGATAGACATTCCTGCAGCATTGCACAAGCGATACTGACATTAGTTGAAAGGTGGTGCTCAATTTATAATCAGACCCGCTTCACGCAGTTTCTCGATTATTGATAGAAACTCGTTGTCGTGAGCGTTGTTTCCCGCCTGACGGGAGGAGTCTAATAATCAAAGACGATCGATCAATTCATTCGGATCATCCTAGTGCACATAATCGACCGCTTTGTTGGTCACGGTCATGGTCTGCGGTGTAACGTTTCGTATCGTGCTACACTTGGGTAATGCGATATTGTGACGAGTCATCACACCTCCACCTCTCTTGTTGAGACACATTAGAGGTGCAATGATATTTTTATACTTGTATCCTTTATTTCCCGGTAAAAGCATGTTATGACCGCGTCTGTGAGCATTGGTCACCAAAAGTATGCTCCTGTATTTTTGTTTGTCATCCTCCGTATATATCGCATCGTCGGGAATTCTTTTGAATATCAATCCTGAATTCAAACAGACCGGGCGTACCCGCGTATATCACACTATCCACAATTATGTTATCATTTTTATCGATGTCAAAGCGCTTGTTTCCAAGCTGTGTACCCTCATTGTTAAAGTACACTCCGTAAACTTGATCCGTCTTCTTATCACCGCTCAAGAGCGCTCCGATGTACTCTTGCCCCAGCGGGCCTAGTTAACCGTACAACGCTTCTCGGCCATCGGACATTTGCATCGTCCGTCTCACAGATGTTACGAAAGATGGGTTCGTTGTTTCGAATACGCTTTCAGTCGATAAATTTGTTGGTGATTCAAATGTCAATTTTCGCGGTTGGAGCGGTGTCGAGGTCCGTATTGGTGATGAAATACTCGATCGCATCTGCTTGCTCTTTTTCTCGTTGCTCAACTGCTTCCGTTTGTTGTTGTAGTTCGATTCATCCATAACCTCAATATCGAAACTTGGTGTAACCGCATCCGTGATAACCGAATCATCGTCACCGCTAATGTTCTCAGCGATTTGTTTCAACGGTTCGATGATTGGTTTAAAATGCTTCTCCAAATCCGCCTCCTCCACCATCCTTCCAGTCTTCAACGCCCGATGCTTCTTGCGGATCGATTCGCTCGTGCGAGCAATCTTCTTCGCTAACTTTTCCCGCTCCTTGATATCTTTCGTGTCGAGCGTCATCATCGACGTCGAGAACAACTAACCACTCTGTAGTACCGCGAACTCGTTAAAACCACGTCTGTATCGTCCATCACCAAGCGCATATCCTTGTCTATCACAAGGAAGCCATACTTGTGTTGCCAACATGCGCGACACAATGTACTGAAATCTTCGTACGTCATGTCCGTATTTACATGCTCGTTGTAGATATGTTTAAGGTTGGTACCATCCTGCTTGAATAAGATCAACAGGTTCGCGTTGTCGCGTACAAGATGTTTAGGTATCTTCGCGTACGTTTGACACAGATAGAAGCAATCGACTTTGGAATGACGACCCATTGCAAAGTATTCCCGTATCGCATCCTGCTTATCGCAGGCTATGTCATTAAAGATAAATATAGAATTTGATAGCGCCTCGCTCGGATGTATCACAGTACAATTATCCGAGAATGTAAAGTAACCGATATCATCAATCAATCCGAACAATCTTTCGAGATACTGATATTTCGGCTGCTGTAATGATTTTGAGTACACGTACACGTTTTCAAAGCACACACCGTGCGGACTTTCCAACAGACTCAACATTACGTTTGTTTTACCGCAATTCGAGGGGCCGCAAATGATACCGCGTATCGTGTTTGGTAGCATTTGACCGTGTCTGGATGCACAAGCCCCTCCCACTCGCATCTTATCGTCCATGTTTTTTACACGAATCGTGTACGGTTGTCGGACAAACTTCATTTTTACTGATTGACGTTCGACGGATACCAGCTATTTATAGGTGCGCGCGACTCGAACTGTACAGTCGATTGTCTGTAGTAACTATGTTTCTTTATTTATTTGAATTACCGCCACGCCACGGCGTTCAAAAATACATATTAGTTAGCCGCATATTTTAGTTTCATCGTTAGCCGTCGCGGCGCTGTATTAACTCTCTACGTTCCTTCGTGCGTATGTAACGACGAGACGCATGGTACTAGAAACCACATGTAAAAAACGCAATAAAATGTTGTAACAAACACATCGAGTAATTATTAAAAGGGTTATTTACGAGAAACAGTAAAAACAAAAGAGAAAACGCGTGCTGAGCACCCGGCTAAACGAGAGCCGCATAACACGAACATTCTTCAGTTGGAAAAATGTTTTTCGTACTGGCGGACGATATTTTACTTTTGAGGTCGAGGAGTTGCGATTTATACCGAAAGTGATTCTTCTGCTAGAATTTGGTCGGTACGTGGAGCAACTGTGGCAGAAATTTCCTGAACATTTAACGGAGGATGCGGAAGTGCAAGGTTATCGTCGGTGTCTCAAACATTACAATCAACAAGGTGATCACATCGACGGACCCGCGCCGTATGTTAAAGATTGCGCTTTATGTAATTTATGAATTGCGTGATAAACGCGCTTCCGTTCGAACTACACATACCCGGGTATCAATTTCGTGGTCCGGGAACTCATCTGCGGAAACGGCTCGAGCGAGGGGATCGAGGAATCAATCCGCTGGACGCGGCGTGCCGCGATCACGACATTGCGTACTCACGTAGCGACAAACTAGCGGATCGACACGTCGCCGATCACGTTCTCGCTGGTAGAGTGTGGAAACGTATCATCGCTAAGAACTCGACTCTCAGAGAAAGAACTGCTACTACCGCTGTTTGGGCGGCGATGAAAGCAAAGACAAAATCGGGTATGGGAATGGCGAAGCGAAAAATAAAGAAAAAAGTGAAAAAGCCACTGCTCTCAGTAGCGAAACGTGGTGGTATCTTACCATTGTTACCGCTTCTTGGAGTTATCGGTTCGCTGGCCGGTGGAGCGGCAGGTGTCGCAAAGGCGGTGAATGACGCCAAAGCTGCGCAGCGACAACTCAAAGAAACGCAACGTCATAATCGCGCTATGGAAGAACGCGTATTTTATCTCGCTCCATACAAACAAGGCAAAGGAGTCTCACAGAAGAACAAGAAAAAAAAAAACGTCGAAAAGAAGATAAAAATGCCCGCGGGTGCCACCACCAATTTACAGTTGATGCAAATGGTGATACGTATGCTGTAACAATGCAGCATGCATCGTCACGGCTACGGACCGAACATCGTCCGTAGCCAAAAAGGGCGCATCGAGCGCCGATAAAGAATCTTGTAAACACCGACGGTCAATCGCCGGACGATCCCCCACGCCCGACCGTTCCGAAAACTTACCAGGTGGGGATTCGCCAGCTAAACCGCCGATGCTTGCCGATCCTACGCCAGTCGGGCGACAGCCGGGTATAAAAGAGGCCCGGCTGTACGCCTTCTCACCAGATCCTGTTCACTGCTTGCCAGTGAACATCCTATTGCGAGAGCACTCGTAATCCTTCGAGAATACTCGAAGTCTACGTCCAGCAGCCCCACGAGCACGAGCATACTTGTGCACCGACCGAGCATACTTGGCTCCAGGAACCGCTTCCACACGTTACGGGAACACCCGTGTCCCGCCGAGCATACTCGGCTCTAGACCTCGATACGAGAATACTCGTATTCCTGCTGAGCATACTCGGTCTCAGGAACCGTCCTCCGTTCCTCCGTGCGAGCATACTCGTACGTCACTGAGAGTACTCGGCCTCGATCCTCGCATACGAGCGTACTCGTATATTACCGAGCATACTCGGTTTCGTCTCCTAAATACGAGCATACTCGTATATTACCGAGCGCACTCGGCTTCGCTTCTTATATACGGGTATACCCGTATACCGCCGGGAATACTCGGCTCCACGTCCGATCACCGGTCACTGCAGGGCGCGGGCAATACGCGCGTCCTCGCTCCCGTCTTCATCCCTTCAAATCGGGTCCTTATAACCGGCAGGCAATCGCGAACAATCGAATCAAGTGATCATCGAGTCACCGCGCACGCGCCCGAGCCATCGATCAGTCGATCGATAAGCACCGCTAGCACGTATCGATCCACGCGCTTGCAGGCATCTAGAGACAACTGCGGCACCCACGCTTGCGCTGACGCTTCCATGGCACCGTACGACCGCCGTTACGCACCGTTTGCACCGCTGCTATAATTTATAATCCGCGTTCGCACATTGTACTAAAACGCTCCGACGGCTGTATATATTTGATCTTAGCATTTACACAATAAACGTTATTTTATTTTGTTATTACAACACCGAGCATTCTTTTTACGTGCCCCCAACCGACCGAACTCCTGATTCCGGTGAGTTATTCCGCGCATATAAACGTACCGTTTCAATGCAAATACCGTATTTCCGAGGCGTCTACATGCGTAACGCTTTACCGCACAAGATACATCGAAACGAGAGTGGTATCGTAAATTTGGATGATGCCGATGGACCGGGCACGCATTGGGTGGCGTACGCCAAGAAAGGTGATTGCGCCATGTACTTTGACAGTTTTGGTAATTTGCAACCACCGAAAGAAATTGTACGCTATCTCGGCACCGATACAACGATAACATACAATCGCACGGCCTATCAGACGTACAATCAAACAATCTGCGGACAATTGTGCCTATTGTTCCTTCGAGAAATGGATTTAAGAATTAACCCATCGTTGATCGACGTTAGTCGTCACTAGAATCATGTCACTGACACTCACACTTAGCGGCAAGAGCAGCCTCCTTACGGTGGACTATTTTCCACCGATAGATTTGAGCGATGAAGAATACGAACTCGGCTTAATCACATTGGAGACCTACACGATACCCAACGTGACGTTGACAAACAACAAATTTTACTTTGACGACAATGATGAGGAAATTACAATTCCTGATGGATCGTACGAAATGGACGCCATCGATGCATATCTGAAACGTGCAATTTTACAAAAACGAGAAAAAAGTGATGATGATGATGATTATCCATTGTCACTTTGTCCCAATGTTAATACTATGAAGAGTGAAATCAAGTGCGCTTTTAGGATAAATTTCTCTAAACCTAATACCATTAGACCATTGTTGGGATTTTCGACAGCTCGTATACTGGAACCGAGAAGAAGATACGAATCAGACTCCTCGGTAAACATTATCAACGTAAACATTATAAGAGTAGAATGCTGCATTACCGCGGGTGCATGCGCCAACGACAAGTCTGTGCACACGATACACGAATTTTCACCGAACGTGCCCCGGGATATAAAGTCTCGGAAACGCCAGCACAAATCATTTACCTTCCGGTCATCGCAAGGAGCGTTACTGATATTACACTACGTGTGGTGGATCAAGAAGGACGATTGATTGACTTTCGCGGAGAGGAAATTACCATCAGACTGCACTTGCGACGACGTGGTGCGAAAAAATGCTCGTGTTGAACGAGAGAGAACAGTGAGTGATTGAGAAAACAACGAAAATTGAGAAAAAATCACTAATCAAGAAGCTGAATACATCGAGTGTAAACTTTTTAAAATCATTGGGATTTGCTGTGAGAAACGCTTAAAGAGATGGATATACTCAACATTGCTGACGAGCCTGTTTTCGACAAACGCATCGTGAAATATGAGATGCACACATACAATCCGTACGCTAACACGACGTTGGAACACAGCGATGAGATACAAATACCTATACAGCAACAGGATTTGTACACGTTGCCGTGTGAGAGTTTTCTTTACATTGAAAGAAAACTCGTTACGAATCCTACTGATAAGGCTAGAGATAACGTGTGTATAATGGGAAATAATTGTGTCGCGTTCATGTTTGATGAAATGCGATACGAGCTCGACGGAGTTGAAATTGATCGTAACAGAAACGTTGGAATAACGAGCACGATCAAAAACTATATATTGCTGACGACGGAGAAGAGCAAGACGCTGAAATACGCATCGTGGAATCCGAATGGATATCCGTTGATCGATGGATACTTTAATTTTTGCATTCCGCTCAATACTCTTTTGGGATTCTGCGAAGATTACAAGCGGGTTGTAATCAACGCGCGTCACGAACTTGTATTGATACACTCGCGCAACGATAACAATTGTCTAATCGCACGAACTAGTACGAATCCAATGATTGAACTACTCAAGATACAGTGGCGAATGCCACACGTAGTTCTGAGCGAAGTCAACAAGCTGTCTCTTCTTCGAACTTTGGAAAGCGGAAGATATTTGAGTATGTGTTTCTGTTCGTGGGATCTGTATGAATTTCCCATGCTGCAAAACACAACCAAGCATTCCTGGGCAGTCAAAGCCGCGACACAATTGGAAAAACCGCGATACGTAATCTTTGCTCTCCAAACCGGTCGAAAAAATGTGCTCTCTGAAAACACTGCTCAATTTGATGCTTGTAAACTCACCAATGTGAGACTGCATCTGAATTCAGATTTTTATCCGTACGATGACATGAACTTGGATTTCGACAGGAATCGATACGCTATACTGTAGAACATGTATGCGCGTTTCCGCAAAGCTTATTACGGATTCGATAATACGTATTTGGATATCGATGAAACGACTCAACGACAGCGACAAAACGACTCTGTCAAGAGCGCCACCGTTGACGTGCAAATATGTAGAATTTGATTGTAAAGAAAATATACCGGCCAACACCACCGCCTATTGTCTCATTATACACGATCGAATGGTTGAATATAATTCGTTAAATAACGTTGTGCGCAGACTCGTATAAAAAGTTATAAATTTGTCGTGTGCGAATGGGAACGTTAGTTTTCCGATGATTGACAACGATGTCTGATGTACCAATTTTCGTCGACTTGCAAGGTTACGCGTTCAACATTTTTATTGTGAAAGAAGCAGCGGTACTTCGAGATGGCAAAACGTTATCTCATTACGTATTTCGTGAACCCGTACCATGGAATTTGTTGACAAAATCGGAAAAATCGTTGGTGTTGGTTACGAATATACCATCACGGTTTTCGATGGGAAGATGGACACGTTTCGTATAATCAGGTGAAAAGCCTTATCAACAGAGCCATTGGTACGGAATCACCTCTGATATATGTAAAAGGACTCGAGAAGAAGAAGTGGTTTTGTGAAATTTTGGAAAATGATGTAGAGATCGAAACGATCGATGTGGATTATGAGGATATTACGCATCTGAATGATTTAGATGTAATCGGAACCTTGCGTTGTGGATATTACACGAGACATTGCGCTATGCAGAATGTTTGCAAATTGTACAAGTGGTGGTTTGAGCGTAACAAACATGTAAAACAACTATGATTTATGTTAATAAAATGATGTATATTGCATTCGTACGACTTTTATTTCGTCTTTTATCCGTTACATGATCCTCCGTGTAATATGATCTATCGCTTATCCCGCGACATATAATAAATTATACGTAAGAACATTTATGTGATATGTAATATCATCTGTCGCTTATCTCACGAGACATAATAAATTATTAATTGTAAGAATATCTATCGAAACATCTTTCAGACATTTATTGAACATCTATCGAACGTCTCTCGTACGTCTATCAAACGGTTTTCAATATCTGTCGAACGTCTATCGAACGTTTATCGAATGTCTCTCGTACGTCTATCGAACGTCTTTCAACATCTATCAAACGTCTATCAAACGCCTTTCAACATCTATCGAACGTCTATCGAACGTCTATTGAACATCTCTCGTACGTCTATCGAACATCTATTGAACATCTCTCGTACGTCTATCGAATGTCTATTGAACATCTCTCGTACGTCTCTCGTACGTCTATCGAACGTCTATCGAACGTCTATCGAACGTCTCTTGAACGTCTATTGAACGTCTTTCAACGTCTGTCGAACGTCTATCGAACGTCTATTGAACGTTTATCGAACGTCTATCAAACATCTCTTGTACGTCTCTCGTACGTCTATCGAACATCTATTGAACGTCTATTGAACGTCTATTGAACGTCTATCGAACGTCTCTTGTACGTCTCTCGTACGTCTATCGAACGTCTTTCAACATCTATCAAACGTCTATCGAACGCCTTTCAACATCTATCGAACGTCTATCGAACGTCTATTGAACATCTCTCGTACGTCTATCGAACATCTATTAAACATCTCTCGTACGTCTATCGAACGTCTATTGAACATCTCTCGTACGTCTCTCGTACGTCTATCGAACGTCTATCGAACGTCTCTTGAACGTCTATCGAACGTCTTTCAATATCTGTCGAACATCTGTCGAACGTCTATCGAACATCTCTTGTACGTCTTTCGTACGTCTATTGAACGTCTATTGAACGTCTATTGAACGTCTATCGAACATCTCTTGTACGTCTCTCGTATGTCTATCGAACGTCTATTGAACGTCTATTGAACGTCTATTGAACGTCTATTAAACGTCTATCGAACGTCTATCGAACATCTCTTGTACGTCTCTCGTACGTCTATCGAACGTCTATTGAACGTCTATCGAACATCTATTGAACATCTCTCGTACGTCTATCGTACATCTTTGGGACATCTATCAAATTACATATGATGGAATATTCCTCTAGAATGTTCTTCGAGAGAGAAGAATTACATTTCGAGATTGCGTGAGAAATTAAGAGTGTATGCCTTTGTTATTTTATGCTGAGTTTGAAAATATAACTCCCCGTAGAGTAACTATATAGATTGCAATACATACAATGTGTTATATTCCTTCTCAAAAAGAATTAATATTATGTTACATTTTGAGATTACGTTAGACATTAAGAGTATCTCTCTGCGTTATATTTAACTATATCTTTTATTTTATGCTGAGATTGGAAAAGATAACCCCCCGTAGGATGGACACATAGATTTGTAACACATGTTAAAGATGTGGGTATAAAAATGCGTCGGAGACTAGGACCGTCATAAGTCTCCACGTACAGTTTGTGAGTGAATCAAGAGAGTTTGAAAAATGGAATTCTACAACGTCGAAATTGGACAAATTTTGGCATTGGCTACAATCGTAGCTGAAAGGGCTAGATCATTGACGGACGTGATGCATCGTTTTCAAATATCGGTGCAGGAGATGCAGCAAAATGTTCCGGATTCCTTCCGGATCACGTACAACGTAGAAGGAAATGAGCATGGGGCGATAATACTTTCAATGTAAGTAACTTTCTTATTACATACTCATTTTGTGTCACTCATACACATGTACAATTGTTATAACTTATAAATTCATTTTTTAATTGTGTATTTTATGATTTGTTTCCAGAGCTGATGTCAGGAATAACTTGGCAACGATGACACAAATAAATGTCATGATCACACTGTTCCAGCAGATAGAGCAAGATACAATCAGTACGAACAATGTATTAAGTGCTGTAATGGCTGTGTTATCTACAGACTTCTCCATTTAATTGTAGGTATTACAGTTTTTTTTCTTTTATTTATAGAAATCGTTTTATTAATAATTTTTTTATTTTTTTTGTTACAGATGATGATATCCAGCAGATTTTTTATATTATAATGTTTTCTTTTATATTTTTATAATTTATTATTTCAATATTTTTTTTGTTAAGTAATTTATTATGTCTTACACTTAAATTTACATTTATTACTATATATATTACTATATATATACATATACATTGTTAGAAAAATAAATTATTAATATTATAAACTTTTAATATTCTTATTCTTATTGTCCCCTCATTTCTTTCCTTCTCCTATCCCGAGCGGTAAATGGACACGCGCTTTTGTCACGCAGTAAGATAGGTCGAGACATAGGAACGATATACATTACCGCTCAAAAGTTTGGAACACCTTACAATTTTTAAAATAAAATTATATTTTTCTCACAGATACAATTATTTTATTTAAAATATCGATACTTATTTGTGAATGTACGTATTTGGATAAAGTTTAAGGAAAATAATAAAAAAAATTACATATATTTACAATGTTAGTGCGTAAAGTTAATTAAAATTATCTAAAAATTGTAAGATGCTCTAAACTTTTTTGTAGTGTATGGGGAGTCAGAATAATAAAAAAAATAATTTAAAATATAATCACTTGTTTACTCCTTCCTTTCTTTCATTCTCAGCGGTAACCTAACACGCTCGCTTATCTCATGTAAGGTAGGTCAGTGTAACATAACTTCTATATTGTTCAACATTGTAATCTCAAATTTAATAATTTATTATATATAATAGCCTCAGTTTTATTAATTTATTATTATTTTATTTAATATAAATAAGTTTATTTTAATAAAACTTTTCAAATTGTATATTTATTTAAACGGTTCCTTTATTACTACGGCGTAACTTGACTCGCGCGCTGTAGGATAGGTCAGTATAGTGGATAGGATGGGAAAGACACATAGTCGGGATAATACAAAATAATTTTAAATTGGAATAATATTTATTAAACAGATACACTTAAAATATATTATAACAATGAAACAATAAAGCATACGCTAAAAATTATCGCAATCTAAAGATTTGTGTTAACAGTTCGCAATCGATTATATCGTTCTTATCAAATGATTTGCCGTCACGTATCGCTGCGATGGGGTCCTTCACACCGCTCGCGATTTCTGAAAAGTGCGCGAACTTGACATCAACCATACCGGTAACGTTGTTCAACGAATGATTGATGCAGTCTACACAATATTCGAGTGCAAACATATTACACACGATTTGGCTTGACATGATTAAACATAATGCTGATGTTGCTAGGCGCATTACTTTTAGGTTGTTAATTTTTCCAAAACTTAACGTGCAGTGTCCAACGGTCTGAGACGGTGCTTTGTCCACATCATTCTTAAAGAAACTGGCGATGATGCCCCGTTGATTCACGAGTTCTTTCCATACGCCGTATGATAGACGTAACTCCTTACCATGGTTGTCACCGAGAGCGATTTCCACACGGCTCGGCGTTGAGACGTTGCTTCCGATGTCGAGATATTTGTAACTGGTTTTTGTCAACGGGTATCTTTTAGCCAAAATTCTGGGAGGCGTGATCATACTTCTATCGACGCTTGGCGAATTACTTCCTGTTTTTCAATTGTATTTCTGTGGAAAAAAGCTTGCGTGAGTTTAAAGTGTAACAATGGCGGTGAGTTTAAAAGTGCAAATAGTAAGAGAGCCAACTTACTCGTTGGGCGAATATTTCCGCTTCTTCGCGAAGGTCTTCACACCTTGCTGTTTGTTGGTCAGATTACTCACAGTTGTCTGCTGTACAGTAGAAAACATCGTTGTTATAATTCAGGTGAGGCGTTGCAGCAAAGTAGTGATTGTCCAAATGATTTCAGATAATTGTGACAATTTGTATTCTTCGCGAGCTTTTTATACCCGCTTTTTGCACACGACACTAATTAAAAATGCTGACAATGCTGATTAAAACATTGAAATCTGGCAACAATGGCGCCCAAAATGCTGACGTGGCTGCCTGTTGCTATGGGCTTTTGCACACGGCACTATTAAAAGTGCTGATTAAAACATTGAAATCTGGCAACAATGGTGTCAAAAAAATGCTGACGTGACTGCTGCTAAAAATAGTAATAATATCATTCTTGTAACAACGCAAAATGGTGCTGAAAGTGCTGACGACGCAAAATGGCGCCTGCAAATTCTAAAAAGTGATGACGTAATCTGTAAAATTTGTGGTCCCCTCTAATTTCTTGTAACCTGATATACACAACGCAAAAGTACTGATGTTGCGCTTTTACAACTGTAAACGTGTATACCCCTCCACAGTGTTGTAATCTGATACCTCCTCCCCTCAAAGAGCTGTAATCCAATAACCCCCTCCCCTCCAAAGTGCTGACGCAGCGTAATCCAATACCCCTCCAAAAGTGTTGACGCAGCGTAATCCGATACCCCCCCCCCCCCAAAGTGCTGATGCAGCGTAATTGGATACCCCTCCAAAAGTGTTGACGCAGCGTAATCCGATACCCCTCTAAAGTGCTGACGCAGCGTAATCCAATACCACCCTCCCCTCCAGAAGTGCTGACGCAGCGTAATCCAATACCCCCCTCCCCTCCAGAAGTGCTGACGCAGCGTAATCCAATACCCCCCTCCCCTCCAAAAGTGCTGACGCAGCGTAATCTGATACCCCCCCCTCCCCTCCAAAAGTGCTGACGCAGCGTAATCCGATACCCCCTTTTCCCCTCTTCCCCCGCACCCTCCTTATTGCTCCTGGGTTAGAATCCGCCTAGCTATACTACTTGATGATGACGTCATAACTATGACAGATGTCAATGTAGAAATGCATATCGCCAGAATGTAGAAAACTAAAAATCTAAATTGACGAGTTTTAGCGTTATTTTCGGAAATTGGCCGTTTCGTATATAGGGTGATTCAAAATAACCTGATGTCCTTGCAATGCCATATTCTTGAGCGAATTCTGAGACGATTTTTCCTTTTACAAAATTTTGTCCGAAGCTTAGTTTTCGAGTTATAATTGAAAATAAATAGCAACTTACGAGTTCGATACAACGGGCAGGCAGGGACGCGCAACGTATAATGAAACTGTCAAGTGTTTACTATCGTCTCATGACGCATTATACCGTCCCTGTCTGTCTGTTGTATCGGACTCGTAAGTAGCAAACTATTTTCAATTATAACTCGAAAACTAAACTTTGGACAAAATTTGTAAAAGGAAAAATCGTCTCAGAATTCGCTCAAGAATATGGCATTGCAAGGACATCAGGTTATTTTGAATCACCCTGTATATTTCGGTGTTTCCAGACTTTACTGCCACACTGTACAGGGTGTTGCATATACATATTGGGCAGTACGACGGGTTGCGCGGCATACTTTGCAGAGATAGGCGCGGTTCAGTGGGTAATGACAGTGTGATGTCCCGACAATGGTAAAATTCAAAAAACAGAACATTATTAAAGAGATCTGTACAAGTCAATCTAAAATTCATCGAAAGAGCAAGATTGAAGTTATGATTATAAGTGTTAATTGTATTATTAGTTATAAAATATTAATTATATTATAGCTATAAGAATACTGCATAACTGAACAATGCATTGAACAAATAAGCGAAGAGATAAGAATAACATAAGCAAAGGCAGATGAAATAATTTCACGAGAGATTAAAAGGCAACAACGGAAGCAAGTCGGCTTCGTCCAAAAAGGTTACCAGACACCCATCTTATCCGTCGACTATCTTCTATAAACGAAAACGAGCTGCATATCAACTTCCAGCCAAACGATATTTCAACGTATCAAGAAGCCGATGTGACGATTAAAAATCTATGCGATACTCTCGAGGGCCTACTCCCCACCACAAGAGGACCAACGTACATCATCGCTCGCAAGACAGTTCTCTTCCAGCAGACTCACTGTTAGGTCAGATTAAGTTCTATATACTATTTTTCTCTGCATTGTCCAGTTGAAAACACTGAGTTATTTGGTTCATATTTAGCAGTGTAATATCTGCATTATTAAGACGTATCTATAAGGCTTTGCTTCTAATTAAAATTAGGTAAGCTAATTTAATCGATTTTTATTTGATTTTATTCATATCCTTTCATACGATGGATCATTACCTCCTGTATCCCTAGTAAACCCGGTGAACGCAGGGTGACTAAAAAATAAGGAGGCATTTCAAATTTCGCGCTAATAGTCGATATTACAGAATTCTCTACACACGTCTAGTGATCAGACGTAACATAAAAATTGGTGGCAGCGGTGGGATATGATAATGATCTATCGTTCAATAATTTTGTTTAATAATAATATTTCAGTGTAAGTACTATATTCCACTGTGTTGTGATTTGTGAATTTAAAATGTCGCACGGTACTCGCTCGCAGGGACCGGTGTCGACCGACGCCGAAATAGACATTAGGCAAAAACATCTCGATGAACGTGAAAAACAATTACGCGCACAGCATCAAGCTTTGCTACGCGAACGCGAGGAAATAGAAAAACGCGCTACTGAAGCTATTGACGCGAATTCACTTATGCAAGTGCTTTCTAAAATACAAAGTGAACTCTCTCAGTTACAAAAATTGCCGGAACAAATAAATATGTTAGAACAACGCGTGAACGAAACTTTAAGAGCCGCATCGGCCTACGAAGAGTATCAAAGCATGCCGGCGCAGGACGAAGTGCCAGCATCATTTCCGATTTTAAAATTAAAGGATGTAGCTTCCAATATCCCTACGTATGACGGTTATAAAATTTCGGTATTTCAATTTGCCCGTGCTTGTGAACGTGCTCGTGCTCTATTATCCTCTGTACAAGAGCCTCAGCTAGTACAGTTTATTATTAATAAATTAGAGGGTGATGCGTACCAAGTTGTTGAAGGAAATATGTATACGCGTGTTGTCGATTTATTAGACAAACTAAAAGCTATTTTTGCACCAAATAAGTCAATTGCACAATATCGAGGTGAACTTGCTAATACTTACAAATTGCCGGCTGAAACAATTCTTAAATATGCGGGGAGAGTAAAAGATTTGAAGTTTGCTATATTGGATGGAAATAGACGTCAGGAAAAAAACATAAGCCGTACTTTCATAGAAGAAATAGATGGAGAAATATTAGAAGCTTTTATTAATGGATTGCCGTCTAATATAATAACTCGTATGGAACACCGGCAAATAACCGATTTAGATGTAGCCATTGAGTGGGCCGTCAAAATTTCAAATAATTTAGAAGTAGAAAAATTACGCGAACGTCAATCTTCGCAGAAAACTGCTCCTTTACTACGTTCTGACATACAAAGTGTAGAATCACCGCACGCTGAACCACCGAAGTCAATTTTGAAAAATCCTAACACACTGATTCCGCGCCCTTGAATTAGACCACTAATTCCGGGTGTACCAGGTCCAAATTCTCCTGATGTGTGTCGATACTGTAAATTTCCGGGGTATAACATATCAAACTGCAAAAAGCTAGCATACCGAAACTCTGTACAGAATCCGGAAAACTTAGAAAGCCGCCCGATAGCGAGCGCGGCCCGGGATACGGCTCATGTTACAGCGCATCCGATAAGTGTACAGGCAGAACCAATAATAAACGAAGGATGAATAATTCTGACGCAAATAATCAGGTCTCAAAATTTATTCCGGATGCAACAATAATAGTGGCAAACCCAGAGGCAGCTACTTTTTTGCCAAAAATAATACTAACTTGTAAAAATTTACAAGGATATTGCAAATTTATGATTGATTCAGGTTCTGCCATAAATATGATTAAGTTCAAAATCTTAAGAAACACTCCCATAGATTTAGATGATAGATTAATTTTAAGAGGCATTACTAAGGTTCCTGTCGAAACACAGAGAGCCGTAATTTTTGCAGTAGCCGGTAAGATAACAAAGTTTCACGTAGTGCAGGATGAAGTACCCATCCCGAGCGATGGAATTCTTGGCTCTGAATTTTTAAAAAATAATAATGCTATCCTAAATTACGATAAAGAAAGTTTGATTATTGGAAACATGTCAATTCCATTTTATAACGAAGAGAAAATAATAGTACCAGCCCGAACTGTGTTACCAGTCTCTTTTAATATTACTAATCCTGAAAGAACGGAAGGATACGTACCGCGTTGTGAACCCGTTAAAGGATTATATCTTGGTGAGGCACTTGTTACTAATTCACAAGGCAAAGGGTATTTAAAAGTATATAACGTCACTGAGCGTGACTACACAATAATACTGAAGCCCATGCACTTGATAGATTACTATTCTACCAATTTAATTAACTGTGTCAATTCTACTAACTCCACTGATTTTTCTGAATCCACTGAATTAAGTGACTTCACTAAGCCTACTAATTCCACTGCGCTTAGCTATTTCAATAAATCAAACATTGAAGATACAATTCCAGCAATTGAACACCGTTATAATAAATTAAAAAATCTAACAAACTTGAGTCATTTAAATGAAGAAAAGAGGAGACATGTAGAAACAACATTAGAAAAGAATATGGACTGCTTTTTCTTACCAGGAGATAAATTAAAATTTTCTAATATCACCAGTCATTCCATTCCTACCACTGACGACATTCCTACCACTGACGACATTCCTATTCATGTTAAACAATATAGATACCCGCCAGTCCATAAAGAAGAAATAGATAAACAAGTGAAAAAATTACTGAAAGATAATGTTATTCAACCTTCCTCTTCCCCATATAATGCACCTCTTTGGATTGTGCCTAAGAAATCGATTGGAGAAAAAGAAAAAAAATGGAGAATGGTAATTGACTTTAGGAAGTTAAATGAAAAAACTATCGGGGATGCATACCCCCTTCCAAATATAGTAGAGATCTTGGATCAGTTAGGAAGTGCTAAATATTTTTCCATATTTGATCTAGCACAGGGCTTTCATCAAATTCCAATGAATCCGAATGACAGAGCTAAGACAGCTTTTTCCACCCCGTATGGGCATTACGAATATTTAAGAATGCCATTCGGTCTGAAAAACACACCAGCCACGTTCCAAAGACTTATGGACAGTGTGCTGGTGGGTTTACAAGGAAACGAAGTATTTGTTTATCTAGACGATATTGTTGTGTATGCCAGATCCTTGGAGGAACATAGAATAAAAATTGAAAAATTAATGCAAAGACTAAGAGAAGCTAACTTACAGCTTCAACCCGAGAAATGCCAATTTTTGAGACACGAAGTTGTATATTTAGGCCATGTGATCAGTTCAATGGGGGTTAAACCAGATCCAGATAAAATTATAGCAGTAAAAAACTTTCCTATACCAAAAAATCAGAAAAATATAAAACAGTTCTCGGGCCTAGCTGGGTACTATCGTAGGTTTATTAAAGATTTCTCGAAGCTTGCCAAACTTTTAACCGATTTATTAAAAAAAGACATACCTTTTACATGGACTCCTTTACAGGAAAAGGCTTTCACTATCTTACAGGACGAACTTTGTAAAGAACCTATTCTCCAATACCCAAATTTTAACAAATCTTTTATCTTCACAGTAGATGCTTGTGGATATGCTATTGGTGGTGTGTTAAGTCAAGGATCTATTGGAAAAGATCTGCCGATAACATACACTTCCAGAATCTTAAACAGCGCGGAGAGGAATTACTCGACTATAGAGAAGGAGTGCCTTGCAATTGTCTATTGTGTAACCTACTTCAGGCACTATTTATACGGACGGCATTTTACAATCCTAACGGACCACAAACCTTTGGTTTGGCTGCATTCCATAAAGGACCCAAGCTCTCGGCTATGGAAATGGAGGTTAAAACTATCCGAGTATGAGTTTGAGATAAATTATAAAAAAGGGAAAACTAATACTGTCGCTGATGTTTTATCCAGAAACCCGCCAAATGCTATGATATTTCCTTTAAATGAATCGCTTTCTTTTCATCAAACTGCTATACAATCTTCTAGGCCTCCTATAGCTTCTAAATACGATAATACTGCTCTATTACCAATTACTAACCAAACATCTTCTTTAGCTTCTTTAGCTATAGAAAATCCAATGGAAAATGCCTTACTGATATATCCAATAACCATTAACGAACTCCCGTCGCTCCCTTCTGATCTTCCACACTCAGACATTGAAATGAACTCGGATGATGAGCAATCGACAAGTACGGAACCCGACTCCGTTGATGATGATAACGATGAACAACTTTTAAGGATAAGAGAGACTCGCGACTCTTTGTTAATGCAGAAAGATAATCATATCATTTTTGTAAATTTAGACGGTACACCTTTCGATAAGGGCTCTAAGGACTATCAAAAAGCAAATAAACTTCCGCAATATAGTAATCTATCTATCGGGAGAGTCCGCGTAACCGACATAGGTAACAAAATTTTAGTAGCCCTCGCGGTTAAAGCAAATAAACACATCCAAATTGAACGTGACGAAATAATAAATTGCATGAGATCTTTAACTGACGTAATTCAAGAACTACAAATAACCTCTGTTAGTATAGCACAAACAGACTTTTATGACAACATACCATGGGTTTTTGTGTATAGAAATTTAAAAAGATTTTTACTCGATCAGCCAATAACATTAACAATCTGCAAATCCTTGATACGTTTTCCTGAGATAAACGAGAGGGAAAATTTAATATATGAGAAACATGCAACAAAAGTAGGAGGACATAAAGGCGTGAATAAAACTTATAATAGACTCCGTCAGAATTTTTATTGGCCTACAATGAAACAGGACATACAAACCTATATTCAAAATTGCCGAAATTGTCAAATCAAAAAATTAACCAGAGTTAAGACTAAACAGCCCATGTTGATAACCGACACTCCGGGAGCCGCATTCGATAAGATTTCAATAGATATTATGGGTCCTTTGCCTACTACACAAAATAATAATTCATACATACCAGGGTTGGCAAAAAACTTGTTTTTTTCATTTTAAACAAAAAAAAAAGGTTTTTTTATTTAAAACAATATTTTTTTGTTTTATTTGTTTTTTAAGTAACACCAAAAAAAACGTGTTTTAAACAAAAAAACATGTTTTATACAAGCAAAAAAATACGTAATAGCTTTGATTCATATAAATATTTAAATTTTTAACCGGCGTTAAACTGAGTTTTTCAGTTTCAAGTTTTAACACTATTTACCACTTTGAAACAAGTGTAAGCGTGGACGTGCAAGTGCAAATGCACACATGTTTTTTGGTTGGTTCAGGTTGGTTTTAATCTGCATTTGAGCTTTGAGATCCGTATTACTTTTACCATTTGATTTATTCTTGAATTAATTAGTTACTAGTTTACATACTGCAACTCGATATGAAGTAGGTAAGTGGCGATAATGCGAATGTGTAGTATTGTTATTGTTGTTAGGTTAGGTTTTTAGTTATATATTTCTATAGTGTTACCTATTGTAATTATAATTTATTTAAAGTATTATTTTATTATTTTCAGTATTTTATTTACATTAACGATTACATTTATTCGTTTATTTGTTCTTAACAAATGCAAAATGACGGGAAGGAAGAAAGATTCAGTATGGTGTAATTTCGTTGAAATTAAAGAACACAACAAACCTGTCAAAGCAAAATGTAAAAAATGTGATATAATTATGGCAGGATTGGTCGCTAGAATAAAGATACATTTAAAAAAATGTAACTCTACATTAATTAATGTTGATGAAGATGGCTCTTCTGATAGTAGCTGCATTCGTTTTCAGTCTCTGTCTCGCTCAAATTAGTACATACATATTCTATTTTTTTATTTGGTATCTTTAAAGTATTAAACATTAACTACAATAATTTTTGTATAATTTTTCTTTTGAGACAAAAGAAGATTGTGTTATACTTTTTTATTACACTTTCAATTAAATTTTTTGTAATGTATAAAATTCCTTACAGTTTTAAATATTTTCTTTACAGCAACAATGACAGATACAATCACACATACTTCACCATCAACATCAAAATCTACAGTATCCACGCCAACACAGTTCAAATTAAGATCAACAGATATGGAACCATTTATTGTTAGAACTTCAATTGCAAATAAGAAAAAATTTGACGTACAGATAGCTAAATTTATTTACGCTACTAATTCGGCCTTCAGACATGTAGAACACCCAGAGTTTATAAAATTAATAAATTTGTTGCATCCTGGTTATAAGCCACCTTTAAGACGTCAAATCGGAAATGAACTTCTAGATGAAGTATTTGATTCAGAGTTGGTTAAAATAAAAACCTATTTAAATGAAAAAAATGTATGTATGACTCAGGATGGATGGAGCAACATTCACAATGATTCTATAGTATGTATATCAGTGACAGATATCATTGATGAAACTGTGCATTTATGTGATACTATTGATAACGAAGACAATAGCCATACCGCGGAATACTTGCTAAATTTGGCAGTAACTTCAATCAAAAGCTGTCAAAAACATGGTTGTAAAGTTAGAAGCTTTGTGACTGATAATGCAGCAAACATGCATAAAATGAGAGAACAATTAGCAAGGTGTGAAGAACTTGGCATGCCTGATATTATTACTTATGGATGCTCGGCACATATTTTAAATCTTCTTGCGCACGACATTGAAATTCCAGGAATAAAAAATCACATTAAAAAAATTATGAAATACTTTCGAAACACGCATTTTGCCGCTGCTAAGTGTAAACAAGCAGGTGGGAAAGCTTTAGTGATGCCACAAGATGTGCGATGGAATACTTTGGCCGATTGTCTGGAATCATACATTGATAATTGGCATATTTTGTCCAAAGTTTGCACTGATAATCGAGTAGCAATAAATTCGGATATTTCATCCAAAGTTAATGATATAAACTTAAAAATTAGTGCAACTAATTATTTGGAAAAATTAAAAGTAATTTTAGTTGCTTTAGACAAAGTTCAACGAGATTGCTGTACAATTGGTGAAGCTACAGAAATATGGATTGAAATAATAAACCATTTTAAACTTCAAGAAAACAATTGCTTGGAGTCTGATCTTAATTGTGTTTTGCAACGTTTCAAAATGGCAATGACACTTGCACATTATTTAGCAAATTTACTAGATCATCGATTTAGAGGACTTCAATTAAGCCAAGAACAAGTAGAAGAAGCTATGGAATATGTTAATTCGTACCACCCTGCAGCTATACCTGACATTATTTTTTACCGAGCAAGAACTTCTCCGTTTAAAAATTATCTTTTTCTGAGGAATCCATTAAAAATATTAAGCCCATAACATGGTGGCTTGCGTTAAAAAATAATGTCAATACTGTAACGTTTGATTTAGTAACACAACTTCATACAGCAGTTGCTTCTTCTGCTGGCATAGAAAGGCTGTTTTCAGCTTTTGGTTTAGTGCACACAAAACTAAGAAACAGATTAGGCGTAGAAAAAGCTGCAAAATTAGTAACAATTTTGAAGGCACTCAACAAAAAGAGTGAAATTGATCAAACTGAGTATGAGATTGAGGCTGATTGTGAGTAGTCTTTGTAATCTTTTAACAAGTATTTTCAATAATAGAAAAAAAACTATTTCTTTCTTAATATTTTATTTTTGATTAATAAATTTAAAAGGAGATATTAAAAACTTTATGCAATAATTGCAATTGCAATATGTCACCGTCCACTTTTTGTGATTTTTATTTTTTAGTTGTAGGATTGGCATTATATTTTATTTATTATTTATAATGAGCGCTAAAATTCAATGTTTATTTTTTTTTTAATTTTTAGTTTTTAAATGAAAGAAGAATTAAAGTTTTTTTAATTTACAATTTATGTTGAGAGTTAAGCATTATTGTTAATAAGAATAATAACCAAAGAAAGAGACTATGACTACTGTAACTAGACTACTGATCTGTTATGAGAACTATGAGTTATGTGTTATGTATTATTAATTTAAAATGCCAGTCAATATTTATTAAATAGTTTTTATGTGTATTTTTTGTTATTTTATTTTTATTTGTGTATTAAAATTAAAAATTGAAAAATTAATAACCAAAAATATTTTTTTTTATAATATATAATATAACTCATTAATTCTATTTTATTTATATTTTTATATCTATATGTTATATCAATATAAATAAAAACAAGAACTTTTTCTGCAACATATACTCCAAGTTTTTAGTTTTTTTTATAGTGCCTTTTCCAAATTATCAAATATTAATAGTAATGTTTTAAACAATTTTAAACAGTAGTTTAAAACTGTTTAAAACAAAAGTGTTTAAAACAATGCCTACTGTTTTAAACAAGTTTTAATCATACAGTTTTAAACATATTGTTTAAAACATGCCAACCCTGATACATACTAACCATACAGGATCTTTTAACAAAATATTCAGTAGCCTCACCCTTGATGAGGGCAGATTCCATTTCAATAGCTGAAGCATTTGTAAAAAATTTTATTTGCATCTATGGGGCCCCGCGAGCATTATTAACCGATCAGGCTCCTACCTTTTTTACCTCTTTAATGAAAGCAATCGCTTCACATTTCAAAATTAGACAGTGCCGTACCACCGCTTACCATCCTCAGTCGAATGGTTCGATCGAAAGATCACACCACGTGTTAACAGAATACTTAAAAATGTATACTAACAATAATAATGAATGGGACGAACATTTAATGACAGCTATGTTTGCTTATAACA
Source organism: Linepithema humile (assembly GCF_040581485.1). Taxonomy (NCBI): domain Eukaryota; kingdom Metazoa; phylum Arthropoda; class Insecta; order Hymenoptera; family Formicidae; genus Linepithema; species Linepithema humile. Next base: position 11,103,943 of record NC_090130.1, on the reverse strand, counting down.
CTTCTGTGCATGAAGGAACTAACTATACACCATACGCTTTGGTCTTTGGACATATCCCTAGGGTACCTTCCTCTACCACTATTTTAGAAGAATATATAGAATTACCTTATCAAGATTACTTGACCAATCTTTTTAATACTTTGAAATCAACTCAAGAAATAGCCAGAGGAAATCTAATAAAATAAAAAAAAAAAGTAAAAAATATTACGATCAAAAAATAAATGTCCAAAAATTCAAGATTAATGATAAGGTTTATTTACTAAAAGAACCCATGAAGGGCAAATTTTCTGATCAATATTCGGGACCATACAAGATCATTGAAATGTTACCTATGAACAATGTAAGAATTAACTTTAAAGGAAAACATTGCGTGGTACATGTTAATAAACTAAAGTTATCCAAATCTGCGCATACAATTGAACCGGGATGAAGGAAAGTGATAATTAATCATGACTTAAGTTGTAAACACAGCCCAGATTCCCGGATCTACGTATAATAAGAATATAGAAACGCGTTATAATGATATCATTAGTTAACCATTTAAAATCATTAATTATTAATTGTTATCAATTCATTGTATTAATTAAAATATTTTACTCACAGGCAAGTTTCGCCATCCTACTGACTTCAACCTTGCTCTCTGGTACGAACGCCATTATTGCATACGATTGCGGAGGAACCTACCTCAACGTAACCACAATTTCTTTACTAAGATCAGGTGAATGCGATTTGAATATAGACACACTGATAACTACGACTTCATATATACAATTACTACAATTAGCCAGCTACACACACACCGAAGTTATACAATGTAAAGTTGAGATCATGCGAACCATATACCACTGCGGCATGCACTCTCATATTGCAGCTGTGCATAATGGATACGCCAGTGTATAGACATGAGCTAGTGCGCTTAATGACCATTAGAAAAAAGGGTGAGAAATCCAGAATGGAATTATACCGAATGATCTGATAACTCGTCGAAGCAAAAGAAAACCATTCATATACTATAATCAAGATAATTATTATTTTAAGATTGAGTTGACAAAATTACAAATGCACAGATTAGCATATATCATAAATTACAATGCAAAACATAAAAATGATAACGCATGGTATTAAACAATCAAAGACAATGAAAATCTTGTTATTGTTTTTAAGAAAGTATAAAATTATAGATACTTTATGGCGCCATGGCAAAACTAGCATTTGAATGCGTAACAATTGTAATATAACTAAGTAGGAGAACGAAAGCGCCTGCAATCGGCTATTATTTATAATCAGTTATGTATCAAAATTAAGAAATTAACATTTAATTAAAAGGATGTGAGAATTCTGTCTCAGAGATACGCTAATAAAGCAAGTGACAATGCGTTATCCACCAATGAACATATATCTTTAGGTATATTTTTACTATACAATCAAGAATTAAAGGAAATAATAAAGTTTCGAGCGGCTCACCAATGTCGTACACCAAAATATTTGATTAAATTAATACTTCCAATTTATTCGTTTCTTCTTCTTTAGATTTCACCTGTCGGAATATTATGTTAGGTTATGAGTATTCCTCTGTGTTTTATGACCTGAGAGGAAAAGAAACAAAACATGGCCTTTCGGCAGAATGATTAAACAAAAGCCGCTTTGTGTCGTAAGCGTGATGAAATCGCACGATGCCACGTTGGCCTTGACCGATAATACAATGCCACTTTGGCTGGACGATAGTTCAATGCCACTTTGACCTTGACCGATAATACAATGCCACTTTGGCTGGACGATAGTTCAATGCCACTTTGACCTTGACCGATAATACAATGCCACTTTGGCTGGACGATAGTCTAATGCCACTTTGGCCTTGACCACGCGGTGACTCGATATATGTCTCGGACCGTCCCGATGTTTGTTGAGAAAACAACGGGATGGAATCTGGGCTCAAGTCCGAGAAATAGGTTCCCACGCCATTAAGGACTTTCTGTCGAGATCACCTTGATAACTTTGCCCGTTTACGCATCGAGGACACTTCGTCCGTTTTTCGTACCGAGGACACGTTGCCCTTTTACGCAGAGATCTCAGACGCACGCAGAAAAAATAATAGAATGAACAACTGCTTTTTTTTCGGAAGCGAGACATCGGACGCTCGCTCACGCCGGTGCCACTCGCTGTCGCACACAGCGCCGCAGTACCGAGCGCCGCTCGCTCGAGCGCCGCCTACATCCTTTTCTATTTCTAACATTCCGCCCGCCTTCGTAAACCTGGTTGACGAACGAAAAAGGCTAATCCTTATCAGTTGGAAGTAGGCAGAGTTTCGTAATTGGTCTCTTCATCTCGGAGGTTTGTGTCTTGACTGTAACTACTCTCACTAATCCGTCCGAGCCAGGGTGAATCTTGACGACCCGTCCCATAGGCCACTTTGCAGGTGGGTATCTCTCATCTACGACCAGCACCATTGACCCTTCAGTGATGGAGCGAGTAGCCTGATTCCACTTATAAATGGAGTGATAACGTTGGAGGTACTCAGTGGACCATCGTGTCCATAATGAGTCAAGCATCTTTCTAAGGAGTTGCCATCTTGATAGGCAAGAGGTTTTTTCGTTGTCAAGAGATGGTTCAGGGATCACGGTAGGTGCGCAACCCATCAAAAAATGGCCAGGTGTCAGGACTGTTAGATCGTCTGTCAACGCACTCAATGGCCTGGAGTTTAGGATCGCTTCGACTTGTATTAAAAGGGTATTCATTTCCTCATACGTGAGTAGGGTGTTTCCAACTACCCTTTTTAGATGGTACTTCATAGATTTGACTCCCGCTTCCCATTTGCCTCCAAAATGAGGAGCTGATGGAGGGTTAAATTTCCAGAGTGTTCCGTCCTTTGATAATAACGTTGCCAAATTTTGTGCTTCCTTGGACGCTGAGGAAAAGAGTCGTTGAAGTTCTGCGTTTGCTCCCTTGAGATTGGTGCCGCAATCACTGGTAAGAGTGGCGCAGACTCCCCGTCTACTTGTGAAGCGCTTGTACGCCGCTATGAAAGCGTCAGCTGTATAGTCAGTGACTAACTCCAAATGCACCGCCGAGGTAGAGAAGCATACGAAAAGAGCTACGTAGGCCTTGTATGTACGAGCGTTCTTTGCCCTCCATGTCTTAATGATGACGGGGCCTGCATAGTCCACTCCCGAGTGTAGAAACGGTCGTGATGGTGTGACTCGCTCAGGAGGCAATTGCCCCATCAGCTGTTGCGCCCTTTTTTGTCTGAATCTGGCACAGATGACGCATTTGATGATGTGACGTCTTACTGAGGCTCGACCTCCGATAATCCAGAATTCCTCTCTAATGAAGGACGTTGTAAGCTGAGTTCCTCCGTGAAATGATCGAAGGTGGGATTCGGCTATCACAAGAGATGAGAGCCTTGAGTTCCGTGGTAGTATTGCAGGATGCTTGGCATTATCAGACAAGTTTGATGAGCGAAGACGTCCTCCGACCCGAAGTATTCCAACGGCATCAATATAAGGTGTGAGCCGAATTAGAGAGTTGGATTTGGGTAGCACCTTACCTTCAGACAGTAACTTCAATTCACGTTGGAATGTGGCACGCTGTACTTCTTTGATCCAAAATTGTTTAGCTAAATGGAGTTCCGTTGGGGATATCGGAGTATGAGTCGGCGTGTTAGGTAGTAGTTTAAACCTTGCTACCGCTCTCTGGCATATGACAGTAATACGCAACAGTCTGCTTAGGTCTGAATACCGATCTAAAAGGTCCCATGGCTGGGGTGATGCTACATGAGCATTATTGACCCTAATGGGTCGCTCTTCAAGCTGTTCTCCGGTAAAATTTCTCTCTGGAGCTGAAGGCCAAAAAGGTGATGACTGAGAGAGCCATGTCGGACCATGCCACCACATGGTCATGTGTGCAAGTTGAATGGGTGTCATTCCTCTAGTGGCAAGGTCGGCTGGATTCTCGTTGCCGGGAACAAAACTCCATTTTGCCTGAGGCAATGTATCCTGTATGAAGTATGTTCGATTTTGTATAAACTCCTTCCAACGTGATGGACAACCTTTAATCCAAGTGAGCGTTATGGACGAATCTGTCCATAAATAGACCTTAATTTCTTTCCTGTTGAGCACTCGTAGTACTTGAGAGACCAGTTTTACTAACAGGACAGCTCCTGAGAGTTCTAAGCGAGGTATGGTTAGCTTTTTCAAAGGAGCTACTTTGGTTTTAGAACACACGAATTGAATTGCGACTTGTCCTTCTGAAGAGGTGGATCTGCTATAGACCACGGCGGCCATAGCGTCAGATGATGCGTCACAAAACTCATGAATTTCTAACAGAGAAGACGCATCGGTACCAATCCATCTTGGAAACCTGAGTTTGTTTATATCTTGACAACTAGTGATGAATTTAGTCCACTTGCTATTTGCGATAGGTGGTAAAGGATCATCCCAGTCAATTTTCATTGACCACGTTTCTTGAATTAATATTTTCGCGGTTATGATGACGGGTGAGAGAAATCCGAGTGGATCAAATATTCTTGCAGTTGTTGAGAGCATGATTCGTTTTGTGATGGTGTCCGTGGGGACCAGATCTAAATGAAAATAAAAGATATCCTTGCTTGGATCCCACATTGAACCAAGGGAATATATCATGAGATTGTCGTCAGTCTTAATTTTGTGAGAATCAAGGTGATTCTCAGGTGAAATTTCCTCCAAAATGTTAGGATTATTACTAATCCACTTTTGTAATGGGAAACCGCCCGCCATGCAGAGCTGATTTACTTGTTTCACGCATTCTTTAGCCTCAGTGATTGAATCAGCGCCTCCGAATAGATCATCTACGTAGCGACCTTTGGTCATAGTGGATATGACTTGAGGAAATCGTGTACCTTCATCTTCGGTGAGCTGTTGAATAGCTCGTAGCGCTTGGAAAGGTGCACAGACCAATCCGTAAGTAACAGTTGTAAGTTCAAAGGGAACTAATTGATGGTTCTGATCCTCCCAGATAATACGTTGATATTTCCAATCATCAGAATGTACGTTAATCTGTCTGAACATTTTTTCAATGTCAGCCGAGAAGACGTAACGAAATTGTCTGAACCACAACAACACGTCGAATATATCCACTTGTAATTTCGCACCTGAATGTAAGATATCATTCAAGGAGTACCCTGATGTCGTTGATTTCGATCCGTTGAAGACAACTCGTAATTTAGTGGTGTTACTAGTCTCCTTCCAGACACCATGATGAGGTAGATAGTAGGCATGTGGGGGAACGTATGTCGAATCCGATACTTGTCTCATGTGTCCTAGTTTCTGATATTCCGTCAAAAATTCGACGTATGCTTGTGCATACTTAAGATCTGTAGCACAACGTCGAAGTAACTTGTTACAGAGAAGGTTAGCCCTCTGTCTAGAGTCACCTAGCTTCTCGACTGAGTTCTTGAATGGTAGTCTAACGATGTATCTTCCAGTGGAGTTTCGAGAATGTGTGGTTTTAAAATGTGTCTCACACTCTTGTTCCTCAGGTGTCAATGATGAACGATGTATTGCTGGAACGGACTCTAGCTCCCAAAATCTTTGCAAGATTATACAAAGATCTTTATCCGGAGAAACATGATAGCTTGAAAAGGACGATTGAGAGAGACCTGTGCCTGTTGGGCCTGAAACGATCCAGCCTAATGTGGTAGATTGGGCTATAGGAGTGTTTGCCTGACCTCTAATGATTCCTTCATTTAGAATCTGAGCGTATACCTCTGCTCCCAGCAAAAGATCTATCGAACCTGGTGATGAGAAGTGAGGATCGGCCAACTGTAGTCCTTTTAGATGAGTCCATGAATCTTGATGACTTTCCATGGTAGGAATTGAGGAAGTGAGGCTGGGCAATATATGTGCGGAAATGGTAGTCTCAAAACTTGAGTCAAAGTGTGGCTTAATCCTGAAGTGAACAAGCCCTTTGGTCTTGTTAGAAGATTGAGCTCCAATTCCGACCAACGGAACCGAAGAGCGCTGGCGTGATATTTTAAGTCGTTGGACTAATCGTTCCGTTACCAATGAAACCTCAGAGCCTTGGTCTAACAATACCCTTGCTTTAGTAGTGTGTCCATCAAGACTTATGATCCGAATTTGAGCCGTTGCTAACAGTGTTTGCGCTTGAAGCGATCCATGACAAATATTGGAATGTAAAACTCTCGCTTCCGTTGTTCGTTCAGTGCTATCTGATGACTTAGTAGGTTTTTCATTCTTATCTCCTGATACAGTTGCTTGCGAAGGATCATTGTGTATTGAGGTGTGATGCTTTTTGCCACATTTCCTACATCGTCTAGTAGAAGGGCAGTTAGCGATTCGATGGGATCCTAAACAGTTATAGCACAGTCGATATCTCGCAATTAAAGAGAGCTTTTGAGTTCGAGACTTGCTGGTAAATTCATTGCACATAGCAGTTTAATGTTTGCCGGTGCAGATGTTACATCCGAGAGTATTGTCTGATTTATTCTCCTTTTGCTTCCCTTGGAAATGAGTTTTAAGGCCTTGAGAATGTGAGTCAGATTTCCCAATTTTTGATTTCTCAAATGCTTGTAGTGTTCGTAGCCGGGTGATCAGGAATCCCATGAACTGAGTCCACGTGGGTGGATCCGTAGTATTTCCTAGATACTGTTCCCATGCCTTTATTGACTCGTTGTCAAGTTTCTGGGTGGCAATGAAGACTAAAAAATCGTCACAAGCCGAAACCGGTCTGCCCAGGAGTTCCAAAGAGCTGTAGACTTGCAATATATTAGTATACAATTGTTCCAGCTCCCTTGCTGACTCTTTTATGATCTTTTTCAAATTTAGAAATGCATGCAAAGCTGCATTGACCAGAAGACGCTTGTTCTCATAGAACGATGTCAGATTCTGCCATGCTTTCTCAAAGTTGTCTCCACTAATCGAAACATTCTTGAGATGACGAGCAGCAGATCCAACTAGACTCGTTTTCAAGTATTGCAATTTCTCGACTGCTGTAAGCGTGGGATGATTCAAGACCAGTGATTGAAATAAATCCTTGAAAGAGAACCAGTCAGATGGTGTTCCGTTGAATTTCGGAATGTCTATCCGTGGTAATCTCGCTTGATAAGATACCACTATAGGATTAGAAGATGTCGTGCATGACGATTGAGAGGGTGTACTCTCCTTGCCGATTATTTGATCAGATTCCAATAGAGATTGTAGTCTTCCACAGTTGGTTATGTAATTCTTCCGTGTTGTGGTGAACAAGTTGTCGGAGAAATAGATGTGCTCCCTTATTTGATTTTCTTCCTCTAATTTCAACTTTGTTATTGCAATATTTATCGCGTCATGTATCGTGGCAAATTTCTGCCAATCTTCCCTTAATACATTTAAACGTAGAAGTATTTCATGATGTGAAGTATGAGTTATGTCATGTTCAATCAAATCATCATAAGTATCGGATATTAACTTTGTCAACTCAATTTGCTGCTCTATACGAGCTTCGATGTGAGAAAGTCTCATTTTTAAAAACTATTTAATGTCGAATCAAAAGAATCCGGCTCGAAGGACCAAAATATGTATAGACATGAGCTAGTGCGCTTAATGACCATTAAAAAAAAGGGTGAGAAATCCAGAATGGAATTATACCGAATGATCTGATAACTCGTCGAAGCAAAAGAAAACCATTCATATACTATAATCAAGATAATTATTATTTTAAGATTGAGTTGACAAAATTACAAATGCACAGATTAGCATATATCATAAATTACAATGCAAAACATAAAAATGATAACGCATGGTATTAAACAATCAAAGACAATGAAAATCTTGTTATTGTTTTTAAGAAAGTATAAAATTATAGATACTTTATGGCGCCATGGCAAAACTAGCATTTGAATGCGTAACAATTGTAATATAACTAAGTAGGAGAACGAAAGCGCCTGCAATCGGCTATTATTTATAATCAGTTATGTATCAAAATTAAGAAATTAACATTTAATTAAAAGGATGTGAGAATTCTGTCTCAGAGATACGCTAATAAAGCAAGTGACAATGCGTTATCCACCAATGAACATATATCTTTAGGTATATTTTTACTATACAATCAAGAATTAAAGGAAATAATAAAGTTTCGAGCGGCTCACCAATGTCGTACACCAAAATATTTGATTAAATTAATACTTCCAATTTATTCGTTTCTTCTTCTTTAGATTTCACCTGTCGGAATATTATGTTAGGTTATGAGTATTCCTCTGTGTTTTATGACCTGAGAGGAAAAGAAACAAAACATGGCCTTTCGGCAGAATGATTAAACAAAAGCCGCTTTGTGTCGTAAGCGTGATGAAATCGCACGATGCCACGTTGGCCTTGACCGATAATACAATGCCACTTTGGCTGGACGATAGTTCAATGCCACTTTGACCTTGACCGATAATACAATGCCACTTTGGCTGGACGATAGTCTAATGCCACTTTGGCCTTGACCACGCGGTGACTCGATATATGTCTCGGACCGTCCCGATGTTTGTTGAGAAAACAACGGGATGGAATCTGGGCTCAAGTCCGAGAAATAGGTTCCCACGCCATTAAGGACTTTCTGTCGAGATCACCTTGATAACTTTGCCCGTTTACGCATCGAGGACACTTCGTCCGTTTTTCGTACCGAGGACACGTTGCCCTTTTACGCAGAGATCTCAGACGCACGCAGAAAAAATAATAGAATGAACAACTGCTTTTTTTTCGGAAGCGAGACATCGGACGCTCGCTCACGCCGGTGCCACTCGCTGTCGCACACAGCGCCGCAGTACCGAGCGCCGCTCGCTCGAGCGCCGCCTACATCCTTTTCTATTTCTAACAGCCAGTTACTTACAAGAAACATCACGCAGTAGATGCGTTCAAATGCATAGGGAAGGGCTTCTCAGGATAGGAGAATCAGACATTATAGACGGATTAAAACCTAATAATACTTACTATCGTAGTGTCACTATAGCAGGAAAGATAAAAGTAGACGGAACTTGTAAGGGCGTTCAATACTCAGACTATTACGGTATCTGGGATGATGTAATAGTTCAAGCCACAGTAAAAATATCGTTAAAAATCGCTTATGTATCAGTAAAACTAAACGCAGGAAAAATAATACTAAAATCTGGCACAATTTGCGATTTGAGCGAAGAAAGTGTAGACTCGGATGATGGATATACGTTTTGGCAAAGCATGCCAATAACAGCTTGCGGGTTTGAAGCATATGATGTTTTATTTGAAGGGACTGCTACCAAGTTTCAAGGGTTGTTAGGCGCATAACACACTATTATATTCACTTTAGAGACACAGGACACAACTTTTGCTCTTACACAAACACGTAACCATACTACTTGCATACACATTACTTGGAACAGAACATCCCAAACTGTTCATCTTCGAGACTGAGAAAGGAAACATCTTTAAGACAATGTCAAAGACTGCCGTAACAAATTTGGACATGTTTACCTACGTAAACTCAAAATTTGTGTATGTGGAGAGTCATATCAGAAATCAGATAACCTCTCTTTACCAGGACATAATATTGCAAAAATGTGAACTGGAGAAACAGGTAATTCAAAATACCTTGTCTTTAGCAACAATATTACCTAATGAATTTGCATTCAGGCTTATGAAGATGCCTGGCTATATGGCAGTCACAGCTGGAGAGGCGATCCATGTAATTAAATGTATACCTATTGAAGTAACTGTCCGAAAATCAAACACTTGTCATACAGAACTACCGATCATTTTTAAAAACACCTCATTATACATGACTCCAAAATCACGAATCATTACTAAACATCATACACTTAGAGACTGCAACTCCCTTCTTCCAATACTTTACAATATTGACGAAAACTGGATACAGCTAAACCCAACACCTGCTATGACAACACCGCCACAGGAAATTAAACCATTAACAAAACTCTCTTGGAAATACTTGGCACCCAAATCTTTGGCTACTAGCGGTATTTATTCTCAACAAGACTTAGAAGAATTAAGAGATCATATTATGTTCCCCGCTGAAAAAAGCGCTGTTTTACATACCATCGCTCGAGGCTTTACAGGACAATCAATCCCTTCCGATACCGTTTTTTTACAAAATTTGTTAGATGAAAATTCCTTGAATAAAATTTACAATAATACTTTGTCAAAAATATGGAACGGATTTACTACTTTTGGCGCTGCAACGGCCGGAATATTTGGAATATTTATAATAATCAGGTTAATCAAAATAATATTCGATACTCTAATTCATGGTTATGCACTACATGCAGCATACGGATGTAGTCTGCATTTACTAGCAGCAATTTGGAGCTCTTTCACACACTTGTTATTATATCTCGCTAACAAAAAACAGAACCAATCAGAACCAAAGCAAGAAACACATGTAAACGAGAGCGCTGCGAATGAAACCACACACAATACGCCAACGATAATAAATGCACAACCAACAGAAACACACGCACAACTTACACAAGCCGTACCCATAGTCTATTCGTTTCGAGATTTACGGGCTAAATTAGATGGAAGTGAACAAATCCCTTAGTAAAGTACTATCGGTATTTGTTACTTAAGGGGGGTGGTGTGCACACATAGCAAAGATCTTCCCAGGACATCCCAATTTGATCGAAATAGTCCCAGTTTGATCCAGAACAAAACGTTATCCGTAGGATTACCTGAGGATATCCCGTGTAGCATGTCCTGTGGATATCTTATGTACGATCTCCGCAGGACATCCCATTTTGATCAAAATGATTCGAATGATACAGATCGATAATAAATAGTTATTCGTAGGATTTCCTAAAGATATTTCTAGCACAAAAAATATACGTACATTAAAATTGCTGTTTCTTCAAATTTAGCAAAAGATTTCTTACATAAATATTTTTTAGTAAGACATTTTTTTGCTTAATTTGAACAGAGAACAAATTTAATTTTGTGTGCATGCGTAAACACACATATAACATACAAATATAATTTTAATCCGTCCATTTGTTAAGAGCAAAGTACAAGTATATATATAGAGAAAATATTTATTTCTATTATATGACGATACTAGAACTTGGTCATCGAGTTCTTGGTTCGAGAAGCCAGTATATACAGTGATGGAAGAAAGTTCCGTAATGGTCAAATATCTTGGAAAATATTGATTATGGAAGAAAATGTTCAATACAAAAGTTTTAGTATATCAAATGGTCTATTATATGGTTATATTGAAATGATCTTCATGTGACCTTGAAAGACACCGCGAAGGTCAACTTTGAAATCTTAAATAGAATCTCCTATTTTCTATTACATATTCTTAAAGCTGGTGTTAAGACGTTTCCGAAACAATATAATAAAATTATTTTTTATTAAGTACTTTTCGAGTTATGAGGCTTGAAGGTTACAGCATTTTGACATAAAATACAAAATATCTTGTAAAATATTCAATTTTCAGAAATCTTTCAGAAGAAAAAATATGTAATTTGCAACATGCAGCTGCATATTTTTTTTTAAAAGCAACAATGTGTTTTCTTTATATCAATTGATTCGTCTCATTATTTTATGCATAAAAGTATTAAGGTAAGATTCCTGAAAATTGAATGTTTTACAAGATATTTTGTATTTTATGTCAAAATGCTGTAACTTTCAAGCCTCATAACTCGAAAAGTATTTAATAAAAAATAACTTCATTATAGTGTTTCGGAAACGTCTTGACACCAGCTTTAAGAATATGTAATAGAAAATAGGAGTTTCCATTTAAGATTTCAAAGTTGACCTTTGCGGTGTCCTTCAAGGTCACATGAAGGTCATTTCAATATAACCATATAATAGACCACTTAATATATTAAAACTTTTGTATTAAACATTTTCTTCCATAATCATTAATTTCCAAGATATTTGACCGTTACGGAACTTTCTCCCATCACTGTATAAGATTACCGCTTTTTGATTACCTAACCTTTCTCGAATCGACAACTCGAATCAAATTCTAGTGTTGTAGATCGGTGAACATTGAGATTAACGCAGACAGTGAAGTGTGAGTTTTGTGCTATGATTCTCCCTTAAAAAACGGAAAAAGGCGCATAAGCGATAATATAAGGCGTCAGGAACTATTAAATTGACAGATAATTATTAAAATCTAAAATTATTATATCATATGCAGGTCATCTTTCTATATATATCATAAATAAGGTTATGTTTGAGAGATGTTGGTTAGTAGAACACCGCTACTACAATTTTTATTTATATATTTTATATTAATTTTTGTGCTATATATATATTTATAGCACAATTATATATATATATATATATATATATATATATATATACATATATATATATATATATGTATATAATTTTTACAAATAAGTTAGTTTTACGTATGTAATATTATGTATATGTATAGTATAGTGAAAATAGGATTCAATATTATTGTTTTAAATTATATTGCAGGAAGAGTTTGCTTATTTACAGTAAAAAAAAGACTATAGATACTAATATTTAAGTCATCATTAATTATTGCGTAAACAAGGTAACATAATATTCTTAACTTATGGCATAAACAAGGTAACATAATACATGCATCTTTAAGAATAACTAGTTCTTTGAAAAATGACAAGAATTATGTATATGTAGGAAATATTAATGTTTGTTTTGTTAATAAATTTAGTGAATGTAAGTTTAGTAAATATATACTACGTATATATATATATATATATATATATATATATATATATACCCACACATACAAATACATAAACAAACACTTAAACACATAGATATTTACACTAATAAATCTATACATAATGCATATACATATAATACATACATTAGATTTAGTTATTAAATTATAAAAATTAGATTAACTTTCCATCTAATTCATTAAACATCTGGTTTAAAAAAATTAAAAATATATTGAGAGGTATATGTTTATATTTATGTTATATAAATGTTTATACGTATTTGTAGGTACAGTTCAATTAAAATACCCGCAAGCTACTGAGCACGAAATTTCGGAACCAATTAAATCATGACTTCGTCATGCAATTAAAAAAATAAAAAAACTGAATGCTGCACAATAAAATATTTAATACTTTTTTTTTATATTTTGTTCATGTGTATAAATTATACATAATATTAGCAATTTTATGTATAAAATATTATGTATGTAATATTATTCATATTAAGTTATAATATTTAGTAATATCAAGTTTATTAATTTATATCTAACACTGTGACTAGTGCAATTTTGAAATGTACAAGACGTATCTTTAGTTTTCGTTTTTATATATACAAATTTTATTTTTATTGTGACTATTTTTACATTATATAATAAATAAAAAATTTAAAAAAAAATTACATATTTTATAATAAAATGTGCTTCAAATGTACTATTATTTATATTACTTATACGTACTTTACCTTTTTTGAAATGTGTCTATTCTTAAAATAATGTAATATATTAGAAGCTTTTATTTTTAGAAATTTTGCTAATAATCTTTCCTTTATGCTCATAAAGATACTTACATGTCAAATGTCTATATAAAATATTTGAAAAAAATATGTATTTTGAAAAAATGTTTCAAAAATTCTTTAGTTTTAAAGGAGTAATAAAAAATAGTAATAAAACAATATCTTGATAGTGGTGTCATTAAAGCGAGATTGTCGTAAATTTTTAAAATATAAATAATAATTAATATGAAACTTTTCGAGAGAGAAAGAGAGTGACGTTACTTATTAAGATTACTGTTTTATTGTTTCCTTAACTTAAAACTAAACAATTTCTGTTTAAATCTTAAAAAAAAATATATTTTTTAAAGGCATTTTAAATAAACATTTAAAATAGATATTTTTCTGGGTGGTATTTATAGTCCAATTTTATATTTAGAATTGTCTTATGATTTCATTCAACTAATGAAATAATGTTGCGCAACCATTTTGTTGATTGAATGAGGTTTTAAAATGATTTCGAATATAAGATCGGATTATTAACACCATCCTATATTCAATAATTTTATTTGGATTTTATCTGGATAAAAAAAAATATCCAGGGGACATTGTTGGGATCTAATTTAATCATATGTAGGATATCCCAGGGATATCCCAGGGATTTATTTTTGGATGTCCTACGGATATCTGAAAAGCGGACATTCGGATATCCCACGGATGCCCTACGGATATCCTATGGCTTTGTACAGACATCCCAGGGATATCTGAAAATCCTTTACATTACATCCCACGGACATCCGTAGGATGAAATTTTGCTATGTGGGTGATGTCCCGACAATGGTAAAATTCAAAAAACAGAACATTATTAAAGAGATCTGTACAAGTCCATCTAAAATTCATCTAAAGAGCAAGATTGAAGTTATGATTATAAGTGTTAATTGTATTATTAGTTATAAAATATTAATTATATTATAGCTATAAGAATACTGCATAACTGAACAATGCATTGAACAAATAAGCGAAGAGATAAGAATAACATAAGCAAAGGCAAATGAAATAATTTCACGAGAGATTAAAAGGCAACAACGGAAGCAAGTCGGCTTCGTCCAAAAAGGTTACCAGACACCCATCTTATCCGTCGACTATCTTCTATAAACGTGTGACGATGCGCCTACCACTCATCGTCCCTACCGACCGACCAGACGTAGGCTCGACGCCTATGACGCCCACGAGCGCTCGCGCCCATGCGATGCCCCAGCGTGGAGACCGCTCCCACTGCGCGACCGATACTCGCGGGTGGGAGGCCCGAGCCGGGTATATAAGCCGGCTCGGCCAGCATAACGGCACCTGTCCCGATCCGGTATCCGACCAGACCACATCTCTGGGTGCTCCCGAGATATACCTGCTCCGATTTTCCGCCGACAGGGCCGGGTTCTTCCGCTCTGCTGCCAGGGTTTCTCCCGGCATTCGGTCTCCCCGATTTTCCCACCGACAGGGCCGGGTGCTCCCGCCCTGAAGCCAGGGTTCTCCCGGCTCGCGGCGCGCTAGGCCGTCCTAAAGGAGACGGGTGCTCCCTCTCCTAAAACCAGGGTTCTCCTGGTACGCGGTTGTATTATATAGAGTTATATAGAGTATTATATAGAGTTAACGTTAGTTTAAGTGAACGCCGTAGACCTAAGTGAGAACGTCCGCGCAGGAGCGCGCATTGTATTCCTCAGACAACTGAATAAACGAAGCTTTAATATATCTCATGGAGTGATTGATCACGCTTCCCTCCTTCTCTCGAATCCTGACTCTGGCGAGCAGATCCGCGGCGTCGAGAAAGGCGAACCGTTACAAACGAAAACGAGCTGCATATCAACTTCCAGCCAAACGATATTTCAACGTATCAAGAAGCCGATGTGACGATTAAAAATCTATGCGATACTCTCGAGGGCCTACTCCCCACCACAAGAGGACCAACGTACATCATCGCTCGCAAGACAGTTCTCTTCCAGCAGACTCACTGTTAGGTCAGATTAAGTTCTATATACTATTTTTCTCTGCATTGTCCAGTTGAAAACACTGAGTTATTTGGTTCATATTTAGCAGTGTAATATCTGCATTATTAAGACGTATCTATAAGGCTTTGCTTCTAATTAAAATTAGGTAAGCTAATTTAATCGATTTTTATTTGATTTTATTCATATCCTTTCATACGATGGATCATTATCTTCTGTATCCCTAGTAAACCCGGTGAACGCAGGGTGACTAAAAAATAAGGAAGCATTTCAAATTTCGCGCTAATAGTCGATATTACAGAATTCTCTACACACGTCTAGTGACCAGACGTAACAACAGCATATATACGTACTATAACTTAATGATCGAATTGATCGCGCGCATTTTTACTAATTTTGAGTTTACAGCGTTTCAATTACGACGAACTTGAATAATCGTTGCGATTATTACTAGAGAAACTAAAACACATTAAAGATAAAAAATTAAATTTTAGAAAGTTAACACGTTAAAAAAAAACAAATATAATACAACAAAATTTCTTTCTTTACCGCTCTATCGAAATTTACAACGCTAACACGCGCGAAAAGTAAAACGGTAAAGAAAGAAATTTTGTTGTATCATATTTGTTTTTTTTAACGTGTTAACTTTCTAAAATTTAATTTTTTATCTTTAATGTGTTTTAGCTTCTTTAGTAATAATTGCAACGATTCAAGTCTGTCATAATTGAAACGCTGTAAACTCAAAATTAGTAAAAATGCGCGCGATCAATTCGATCAATAAGTTATGATGGTACATATATATGCTGTCATTGCCCACTGAACCGCGCCTATCCCTGCAAAGTATGCCGCGCAACCCGTCGTACTGCCCAATATGTATATGCAACACCCTGTATAAGGCTTCTCTATCTAATACTTCCACATGTTCTCAACCAAATTCATGATGTTGTGTTCCAACTTGTAGGCGGAAATCACCGAAGGAGAATCCGGTCTTTTTTTAATGTCAGAACGGTGTTCCCTGATTCTTGTTTTGAGTTATCTCTTGGTCTGTGTAACATAAGTGGCTTCACAATTGTGGTAAGAGATCTTATAAACAACTCCACTTTGCTGCATCAGATCTAGGATGCCTTTGCCTGTTATAATAAATTTATCTAATTTGTTATTGCAATAAAAGGTTATTTTAAAATTTTGTTTTTTTACAATTGATAGAAATTTCTCGGATGTACCGTTAACATAAGGAATTGTAAAGAATTTCTTTTTTTCTTTCTTTTTTTTGAGATTCGTTGTTCTTATAAAAGTGAGACTTTATCCTGTTTCTGATTATTGTAAAAATAAAATCCAACAGATAGCAATTTTCTAATAATATTAAAATGCCTTTTTTATGAATGAGAGGGTGATGTGGGTGGAAATTAAGATATCTCCGAGAGAATGGAGGTTGATTTATGATTCAAATTGAAAACAAACTTGTTATTCTCAATAATGATCAGAGCGTTTAAAAAATTAATTTAATTGTTATTACCTATTTCCAAAATAAACTGTAACCGCTCGTGCATTGAGTTATAAATAAATAAAATTTCTCCCAAGTCCTCTTTGGGTGCAGCCAATAAAATGTCGTCTACGTATCTATAGTAGACCGAAAATGCACAAGGTAGGCGACCAATGGCCTCAATCTCAAGGTCCTGCATAACAATATCAGCTATTATTTGGGAATAATAATGAGCCTATCGATGTGCCGAAAATTTATTTGTACAGGATATTCCAAAAATTTTGACAAAGCGCTCATATGCAGGTGGAGTGAACTAAACTGAAGATACGATTAAAAAAACGGAAGACAATTATATCTCAGAATGGGCTTTGCCGCTTGTAGTAAACAACTCCCCGCGCGCCTAGCGACCATGATAGCTGGGTGGTGTTACGAGCGTATAGCTACGTAATAGATTATTTAGAATAAGTCGGGACACGTTTGTGGAAAAAGTCTTTATTCGGTGTTGCTGGTTTGAGCTTTGATCGAGAACTGAACTGACGAGAATTATCTTTGTTTAAGGTGCTGTAGGAAAATCGTAGCGGCGGAATGTTTATTGGAAGGAGGCGGTTTTGTCAAAAGGAAAATATGCGTTAGGCATAGGGACAGCGTTTATGTTTATTGCAGTTATCGAAGGGTCATGTGTTTAGGATCAAGAAGGAGTAAAGATAAAAAAAGGTTCAAAGGTTCGAATAAAAAGAGTAATCTAAGAAACTATAAGTTGCGGCACGTAACAGTGGTCGTATCTCGCTGCGCGTTTGCATTCGACGGTAGGCTGGGCGGATACGTGCTTATTCGGCGATCTTCAGTAATTAATAATTTGTTAACTGTTTCATAAATTGCAAAATGGTACAGGACTTTTCGACTCAGTTTAGTCCGCTCTACCTGCACACGAGCGCTTTGTCAAAATTTTTAGGACACCCTGTATATGATTTTGTCAAAGATAAAAAATGTGGAATTTAAGATTAAATTAATTCCAATTAAAAATTTATTCAGAGGTATTGAGTTCCATCTTTTAGGACGGTATTCATAATCCGTTTTTATATTTAAGATTGTCTTAAGTATGGTCTTAAGATGCTATGAACCAATCAGAAAGCTATATTAGTATCTTAAGACAACGACGATGACGACTTAAGATTATCTTAAATATAAGAACGAACTATGAATACTGCCCTTAGAGATGCTAACATTGGATGTTTCTACTAGGATGTTTGTGAATAATGACATCTAAAAAGGCTAATTGATAATTTGAATCAATAGACTTTCCATTTCAATTCCTTAACAAGATCAAGATATGAGCAAATAGGCCTAGTTTGGACTTATAATAGCTTTCATTTATTTATTTATTTATTTATTCATTTATTTGTAATTTATTAGATTAATAAATAAGCCCAATTACATTGATTAATATTTAGTAATATAGATATAGTGGTAGGAGGATCTCAAGCCCAAGTAGATCGTATATCTTGATATATATTCTTTATTACACCAATGTTAGAACAAACGTTTCGGCTGATCATTCAACCATCTTCCGTGTTCTTTTTAATCTAAATATTTATACATCTTAGTGATTTTATATATAAAATTGAGGTCAAGATAATAATTTGCTTAAAAATATTTTAATAAATAATTAATATTATGTCGCATACCTGTACTTAAAACTATGTTGATTCAATTCACCATTATTGAGGTCTATACTGGTGATCACTTATGTGATTGTGAGAAATTGCTGTTGCGGTGTTAATCTCAAGTCACCATGTTCTCAACTGTGAGTTAATGTTACATTTTAAAATTGAAGACCCGAAGGCATGTAATACTAGGAAATAAGGGAGAGGGAATCAAAGGAGAAGGGGCAATCACAATCCCAGCCAGTAAAACAAAAAATATTATTTTTCTAAACTATAGAGTAGGCAATAAGTTGAAAATAGGAATATAAGAATCAGAAAGCAAATCAGTGTCATCTTTGTTTGTTTAGACCGTGTGACTGTCTTTTTATGTTTATCATTTCTGAAGTTAGTCTTCTCACATATGATTTTTCATTATCTACAATGCTAACTCCTTCCCAATTCATTTGGTGATTAAATTCTAACCGATGTTGAGAAATAACTGAAGGAGAAGTGCTTTTTTTAAATATCATTTTTATGCTTTTTAATCCTAGTTTCCAACCTTCTCTTTGTTTGACCTATGTAAGTTGCCTCACAATCCACACAAGAAATCTTGTATACTACACCACAATGTAAAAATTTTTCTAAAATATCTTTGTGTCTCTTTATGAAGTACCTCATATCACATTCCCTAGCATAAGACATTCTAAAACCATGTTTCTTACTCATGGACGTAAATTTCTTAGATATGCCTCTAACGTATGGAATAGTAAAAAACTTATTTCTACGGTCCTCTGACACTCCACTCTCTCCACCTTGTATTCTTTTGTTGCCAAAAGAATAATATTTTAGTCTTTCTTCTATATTATAAAAAATAAATGGAAGAGGGTAATTATTATTCCGTAGGATATTAATGATGTTATTAAGATCATTTTGAAGAAAGCGTGGATGAGAAAGTCTTATACTACTATCAACCATTCCAAAGATAACTCCTCTCTTATGTGATATGTGATGTTGAGAAAGAAAATTTAGGTACCTCTCCGAGAAAGTCTGTTTATGGTACCATTTGGTAATAATGTTGTCACCTTCTACAATCAATTCTACGTCCAAAAAACTCAAATGTCCCTTGTTAGCTCGTTCACATGTAAATTTAATTCTTTCATGAAACGAATTAAAAATTTCTATTATTTCATTGATAACGTTGTTATGAGCCGCCAAACCGTTGTTTTTTCGCCTTACTGGCTGGGATTGTGGTTGCCCCTTCTCCTTTGATTCCCTCTCCCTTATTTCCTAGTATTACATGCCTTCGGGTCTTTAATTTTAAAATGTAACATCAACTCACAGTTGAGAACATGGTGACTTGAGATTAACTCCGCAACTGCAATTTATCACAATCACATAAGTGATCACCAGTATAGACCTCAATAATGGTGAATTGAATCAACATAGTTTTAAATACAGGTATGCGACCTAATATTAATTATTTATTAAAATATTTTTAAGCAAATTATTATCTTGACCTCAATTTTATATATAAAATCACTAAAAATTATAGATGTATCAGGCTCTGATGATTGTTAAAATCAATAAATTTGATAGGAGCGTAAAGAGCCAACAGCCAGATATTCGTGCGAAGGTTATCGTGTATTAATTTATAACCATTGAACAATACATTAAAGAACAAACGTTTCAGCCTGTCATCAGGCCTTTATCAATGTTATTACAAAATTCAATAAATACGCAACGCAAAAATTAAATACAAAAAACGAAGTAAAATTGACATAATAAACTGAAGAGTAGTTAAAACCACATTAAACTGTAATAAAAAAGAGCCAAATGAGAAAATTCCCGTTACAAATTGAGCGCAAACAGAAAAAACAGAAAAAAGAAACAATTTTTACATACTTGTGTTAAACATAGTAGAAAGCTCATCCACACAAGATGGAACGAGGTAGGAGAAAAAACTTAGAACCATATAATGTGATGGTTGAAACCTCAATGTACGTGATAGAATAACGATAAATTCAAGCGATGAAAGATTAGTGAGAGGGCGGTGGAGAAGGGGAGGACGGAAAGAACAAGGAGTATGGAGGGGAGGGTATAAGTACCTAGGAGGGGAAGACAGGAATTAATATATGAAAAGAAAAACGATACAATTATAACGGGGGAAACAAATTAATAATGGGGAGATAAGAGTCAGGTAACCGTTCTGTGTCATTTTGATTGTTCAAGCCTGCACGTTGTCTTTTTATGAACACCATTTCGGATATCAATCTCTTTCCATAAGAAGGTTCTCCGTCCAGAATTCTCACATTGTCCCAGTCAAAATCGTGAGAAAAATCCAATTTATGTTTGGATATAACAGAGGGGGAACAGCTCTTTTTTATGTCATTCTTGTGTTCTTTAATTCTAGTATTAAGCTGTCTTTTTGTCTGACCCACGTAAGTTTTCTCACAATCTCGACATGATATCATGTAAACAACCTGACAATGTGAAAATTTATTTAAACTGTCTTTCCCCGTCCGTATGAATTGTGTTAGATTGTTAGGAATTGAACATGATAATTTTAAATTGAAGCTTCTGGCTATGGAGTTAAAATCTTTATAAACCGAAGGAATGTAAGGAATGGTAAAAAAAGTCTTGAAGTCATTATTGTCATAAATATTGTTTGAACAATTACTAATTAAATTAAAGTCACTAGATTTTTTATGAATTAAAAACTTAAGCCTATTATGTATAGTCGAAAAAATAAAATTGATAAGAAAACAGTTATTAAGTAGGATATTGATTGCAATTGTAAAATTCTTGTTATGAAATTCAGGATGAGAAAGTAAAAAAATTCTGTCCGTTAAACTTATAATGGTCCCTTTTTTGTGCGATATCGGATGGTGGGAATGATAATTTAATAGTCTACCTGAAGAAGAAGGTTTCTGGAACCAGTCAAATGTGATAGTGTTATTTTTCACAATCAGAGTTAAATCGAGGAAATTAATCCGATTGTCCAAACCAACTTCCACAGTAAACTTTAGTCTCTCATAGTAGGAATTAAAAACGTCACTGATAAAATTTATAGAATTGTTAGGTGCAGCTAAAATGATATCGTCCACATAACGGTAATAAAAAGGTAACCTAAAAGGTAGTCTATCTAACGCACTGATTTCAAGGTCCTGTAGTACTAAGTCAGCAATCAATGGGGATAAAGGAGAGCCCATGGGGGTGCCATAAGTTTGTTTGTAAATTTTGTTGTTAAAATTAAAAAAAGTGGAGCTCAGTATCAAGCGGATGCCCTTCAGAAATTCATTAAGAGGGATGGAAGTATTTGGGGAAATTAAAACCCATCTGTTAGAAATGCTGTCAATAGCTAATTCTATGGGGATGTTCGTGAACATGGATACAACATCTAGGGAAATAATTTGAAAATCGTCCCCAATAACAAATCCCTTCAATTTGTCAACAAAATCGAAACTATTTTCAATGTGGCTATCAGGAAGGGGTAAACTTTTTTGAATAATTTTATGAAAATAAACCGAAAGAGCGTATAAAGGGCTATTGATGGAAGAAACTATAATTCTAAGTGGGAAACCAGGTTTGTGGATTTTTGGTAATCCATAGGCTCTAGGAAGGACGCCGTCACTTGTCATTAAGAGTCTATAAATATTGTCCTCAATAAAAGTTTAAAATCACTAAGATGTATAAATATTTAGATTAAAAAGAACACTGAAGATGGTTGAATGATCAGCCGAAACGTTTGTTCTAACATTGGTGTAATAAAGAATATATATCAAGATATACGATCTACTTGGGCTTGAGATCCTCCTACCACTATATCTATTGAAAATTACAAGCCTAGACTTCAAGTTTAGTAATATAATTTTATATTAACTACAGTAAGTGTAAAAAATGAGTGTAAAATGAAGGGAATTAATATATTTAGAAAAGTTAAGATTTAACATTTTCAAATACTTTTAATTGATGATCTTTCAAAATAGTGGAATTTTTTAACAATTTCTGGTATTGTTGAATCATCTTCTAGATCAGAGATGGGAATTAGTTGTAACTTTCGGCTCGATTTTCTGATTGACGCCTACTGTCCCCTCCTTGTCGCTCGCATGCTAGCAACGAGTCGCCAAACGCGCTAACAACGCCCGTAACCAAGGTGCGCGATACTCAGCTTCAGGAATGTCCATATCACAAATGCAACAAGATAATAAATATGGGACAATAGATTTCCACATCACCTGTGAGGTACTATTATTAACGCGTTCTTCAACAATAATACCTCACAGGTGATGTGGAAATCTATATTTATCCCATATTTATTATCTTGTTGCATTTATGATATGGACATTCCTGAGGCTGAGTATCGCGCACCTTAGTTACGCGCGTTGTTAACGCGTTTGGCAACTCGTTGCTAGCAGGCAAGTCGGGGGCAGGAGGCGTCAATCAGAAAATCGAGCCGAAAGCTACAACTCCCATCTTTATTCTAGATTATTACGATCACATTTTAATTTAGTGATCTGCTTCGAAACTGTCAACAATTTTTTGATTCAACAACTGTATAAAAACTAATTAACAGGATAACTTATAATTTTATGTGTTCTCATGATGAGACAGACCATTGTATTAATAATTTCATAATTTTATAAGTTATTCTATTGCTGTTTATACTTTCCTCCAAGAAATTTTTAAATAATCCATGTATAATATATAATTCAGTATCACAGAAACGACAATGCTATTACAGATATTATATTTTGAATAAACTTTTTATTTTATATAAAACTTTTATTGTAAGAGATATACATATGAATTGCATAAGTTTATTTTTATGTATAAACATAAATCAAAATCTAAAAAACCTAGGGAAAAATGTGCAAATACAAATAAAAAGATAATATTATTTTTTTACAGAATTATATAAATTAACGAAAAGATTTTCAAAAAGTTTAAGAGAATATATGTACAATCACAGAGGAGATTAATTAACCCCTTATGGTAGGCAGATGGTCAAAATTTTGCTGATGTATGGAGGAGCTTTTTGGTCTATTTTCACTTTGGCTATGAACAGAAGTACCAGCCTTGGGTAATTGCGGTAATACCATTTGACTATAATTAGCATTCTGAAAATACAATATATAACCATGTTACCCATCCTCTCTTTCTATACATAATATAAAGGATGTTTATGTTATATATTTTCGGGTAAATTTCGTTGAATTATAATAATTTTTTAATGAAAGATATTTCGCTAGATAGTAACTAAATAGTTTTTAAAATAGTATTTGCAAAACCTTGCAAGCAAGTTCCATTTGGTTTATGTCGCTTATATGCTATTATATTTTGGTGGAAAATTCTTAAATTTTTGCTAATTTTTTCTTTCGATAATAGTGTACGATAAAATCTGCATCAAACTTGCTTCCATATCGAAAAATCTTGTAGCAGATACTTCGCAAAATCAATCTTCAACAAATTTTGTTATTTGGGTTATTTTCTGAATGTCTTTTGTATATATTATTTATCATTAACTTACCCGAGAACGTTCTCGATATTTTTTAAGTTTTTCAAATTCTTCTGTCTCGACGTCCGGCATTTTGAAATGAAAATTATCGAAATAAGAATGTCGTAACAATTGTTCGCATGTCCACCTTTCATTTGGATCTTTATCTAAGCACTTTTTTAGGAAATCCAGCTATTGACAAAAAAAATTTATATTTAATTTTTATTTAATTATTACTGAAATAATTTTCAAGGTATATTATATGCGATATAATACGTTATATTATAATTGATATAATACAACAAGGCTCTAAATACTTTTCTTAGCAAATTAACGCATGTATCGAATTAAAAAACTATGAGGATGTCATATTTCGATAAATGTTATATGTTTAGCAGTACTACATTTTGCCATGTTTTTTGAAGATTATACTATTTTTAAAAATATAGATATATGCATTTCTATACAATTTGCATTTTCAGCAGTAGTTAAAAAAACATTACTAGACATATGTTGACTGAAGCTTTATTTTCTCAAAATCGAATTTACTATGATACCACAATGTCTTTTGATACACATTTTAAACTGTAGTCAAAACGAGTTATTAAATTGTTATTACCTGTAAAGAGGTGCTATTTCCACGGGGTAAAATGTCTTCGAGAGGTGTAAGCGTTTGCGGTGTTGGAAGAGTGATGCCAGTAAAAAATTCGTTCTGTTGAAAAATAGCTATGTGTCTCGGCAAAAGATCGCCCAACGTTCTTCGTATTAAATACAATTGATCTACGTCTGATTTTCCTGGCCACAAAGCTTCACCCCGTATTAATTCTGCAAACACACAACCGATTGCCCACACATCGACCGGAGTACCATACTGCGTATCCCCAACCTGCTTCGAAAAACATGCAGTTAAATTATTAACTGCTAGATAATTTTTTAGTCTCAATTAAAATTTAAAGTTTTTGTATGAAAAAGTTGCTTGATTAAACAAAATATTTGTTCAGTGACCAATTGATTCCATTGTGATCTTCAGTACAAATAGTGCTATTAAAAATTTTTCTTGTAAAGGAGGAGAGGTAAAGTAGGCCAATTTTGGCCCCTAACGACAAGTGAAAATGATATGTTTTTTTGTAGTTTTTGAGCTGCTGAATCTGAATCCGACTTTTAAAAATGTCTAATCTGTCAGAAAAGTATTAAAATCAGCATATGAAGCTGTTAAACATATAAGAAGCTGTTATGAGAATGGTATGTTAATGAAACTGTAAAATAATAGTGAAATATTTGATGAAAATTGATCAATATACTAACAACACAAATTAATAAATAACGAAGGCCTTATTTGGTCAAAGCAGATCTTGGTGCTTAAAAATATATTTTGCGTGAATCTTACAGTTTGTAATGATAAAATACTATATACATACTATTGTAGTAAAAATACTATTGTAGTATATTTACTACAATAGTATTTTACTACAATGTAGTATTTTTACTACAATAGTAAAATACTTTTAATGAACTGAAATCTATTATACACATGAGTGTGGAGAAAATCCTTCTAAGGCGTAATAAACAACAATGCTCTCAGGTGCAGTAGTTAAGATTTAAAATGGTTTCCATCGATAATGCCTCTGTTTTTAAATATTAATAATTTTTACTTTTTTTATCAAGCAAAATATGAACTATTAGAGATAAGAGTATTATCATGTGTTACTAGCAAAAAAACACGAATTAATACGTTCGTAACGCTCAACAATAATAATTTACGGTACTAGATATTTGACAGCTTTATATGCTGATTTTAATATTTCCCCGACAGGTTAGACATTTTAAAGATCAGATTCAGCAGCTCAAAAACTACAAAAAAACATATCGTTTTTACTTGCCGCTCCGGGGGCCAAAATCGGTCTATTTTACCCATCCTCCTTTGTTGGAAAATTTTACGATTATACTATATATACTTAAATGTTTACCAGTAATTCGGGTGCTCTGTACCACCTGGTCGCGACATATTCTGTATAGTTCTCTCCAGGACTAAGCATACGCGCGAATCCAAAATCGCATAATTTTACTACACCTTCGCCGGTGATAAGAATATTCTCTGGTTTCACATCTCTGTGAACACATCCAAGACGATGGCAATAAGCAATACCCTGCAGAATTTGCCAGGTGATTTGCCTCGTCGTAAGATCTGGACAACCACTTGGATATTTCTCCATTTCATTTAGAAGGGTGTTTTCACAATATTCAAATACTAGATGTAATTTCCTTTTCCGCCTGAAGACTTCCAGAAGATTAACTAAATTTGGATGCTTGAGATTCTAAAAGAAAATGTCATTGTTTAATTTTTATTTTAATTATATTCTACAGTAATATATGTAAAGCGCTCTCTCTCTCTCTCTCTCTCTCTCTCTCTCTCTCTCTCTCTCTCTCTCTCTCTCTCTCTCTCTCTCTCTCTCTCTCTCTCTCTCTCTCTCTCTCTCTCTCTCTCTCTCTCTCTCTCTCTCTCTCTCTCTCTCTCTCTCTCTCTCTCTCTCTCTCTCTCTCTCTCTCTCTCTCTCTCTCTCTCTCTCTCTCTCTCTCTCTCTCTCTCTCTCTCTCTCTCTCTCTCTCTCTCTCTCTCTCTCTCTCTCTCTCTCTCTCTCTCTCTCTCTCTCTCTCTCTCTCTCTCTCTCTCTCTCTCTCTCTCTCTCTCTCTCTCTCTCTCTCTCTCTCTCTCTCTCTCTCTCTCTCTCTCTCTCTCTCTCTCTCTCTCTCTCTCTCTCTCTCTCTCTCTCTCTCTCTCTCTCTCTCTCTCTCTCTCTCTCTCTCTCTCTCTCTCTCTCTCTCTCTCTCTCTCTCTCTCTCTCTCTCTCTCTCTCTCTCTCTCTCTCTCTCTCTCTCTCTCTCTCTCTCTCTCTCTCTCTCTCTCTCTCTCTCTCTCTCTCTCTCTCTCTCTCTCTCTCCCTCCCTCCCTCCCTCCCTCCCTCTCTCCCTCTCTCTCTCTCTCTCTCTCTCTCTCTCTCTCTCTCTCTCTCTCTCTCTCCCTCTTCCCCTCCCTTTCCCTTTCTCTCACCCTCTCCTCCCTCCCCCTCTTCTCCCACCCTCACCCCTCTCTCTTTTTCTTTCCCTCCTCCTTCCTCCCTCCTCTTTCCACATCTTCCTTTCTTTCTCCCCTCCCCTTCCCCTCCTCATTTCTCTTACTTTCTCTCTTTTTCTTTCCCTCTTTCTTCTTTTCACTCTCTCTTACTCTCTTTTCATACGCTCTTCTCCTTTCACTTTATTTCTTCTTTTTTCTCATCTCTTTCGCCCGTCTTCCCCCTTTTCCTTTCTCCCCTTCTTCACCCCTTCCCCTTTTTCTTTTTCTCTCTTTTTCTCTCTCTCTCTCGCAAAATAGATACTTATTTTTAAGAAACTCTTGTCTATCGAAGGAAATAACTTTGAAACAAAGTGTGAAGATATGGCAGTAATGGGGTATTATTTGAATGCGCATATGTTAGTGGCAAACTCGCTGATTGCAATGAAAAGGTTGGGTTTGTAAGACCAGAACACGCCAAGATATTGATTGCCTGCCGTGGTATTGACCGTTGGCTATTTCGTACAACCCGTTCTCATAAGCTTCTTCAACGTAAATAAGAACGCAACTTTCTGCATAGAACAATTGCTTTAAAAGTTCACTATTTCAATTTTACCGTAAGCAACACAAAATAAAAAATAAAAAAGGCAATTTTTCTAGATGTATTCATAAATAATTTGTTTACTAATTTTGCCCAGCTAAGCACATATATCTATTTGATATATTTTCAATTTGATATATTTTTCTGTGTGATGTTTCTTATTAAAGTGTTAAAAATTATAAGTGAACTCTTGATCCACTCCCACGATGTAGTAACGTACCATATCGCAATTTTCATATCGAGTAAGTTATGCTTTATATCTTATAAAATATTTAAGATATATTATAAATGACTACTATTTGGAATCAAGTGATTTCTGTTGAATGCAGCAACTATCATTGAATCGTTCAAGCTAAGAAAAATTTGTATATTGGCACAGAATCTAACAATGAAATAATGAATAACAATAAAGAATATTCCGACAATTTAAGTTTAACTATATATTTAAAAATGTAATAATGCAAAAAAAATGTAAACATAATTTATAGGTAGACGCAATATTATTTAGCTCTTGGGAGGTCAGAATTATTGCATCTTATTACCCTCTAGCTGAGTGGTAGCTAGCGGTCACGGATATACATTCCTCGGATCATTCACCTTTAAGAATGCAACTCTTAGTAAAGTTAGTTCAATCGATTTAGAGATTTGATAGAATTTTGAAAACTTGGAGAATCATGATAATGGTTTCTTTAATGGTTTTTTTAAATATTTGCTATGTTTATAAAAACTGACCTTCAAAAGACGGATCTCTCGTAGAGCGATCTTACGTATCAGTGGGTCATCTTCAGTCTGCTGAAATTTCTTCACAGCTACCAATTTTCCAGTTTGCCGATCCCTACACTGGAAGACAACGCCGTAGCTACCCTCGCCAAGTCGTGCTAGACGTTCGTAACGCTCCATGGCTTTGCTCGGCGCCCGAGACCTATGCAGACAATAATTTCCATTAGTATTATAAATTCCATCATGATATTTGAAAAGCATTCACAATGAAATTTAAAAAGATGAAAAATACGGTATGCATATCATATTTTCTTTCAAAAGAGATAGAGCAACAGAAATTTGATTGAAACCTAACGTATATGATTTAATATCAAGTCAGCAACTTTCTAAAATTATTAAATAAAACGTGAAAAAAAATAGTGTTTATGTACAATGTACATATATATATATATATATATATATATATATATATATATATATATTGCAATTTAAAATAATTAAATAACACATTTTATACTTGATTATTCGCAGCTTTGTATTACAAGATATACACTCAACATTATATGGTAAATCTTATAAACTGTATTGTTAAAATCATAAAAAATTAACTTGATCAATAGTTTAATTAATTTAATCTTTCGTGTTTAGGAATTTTATGTAGTTTTGTCAAATAAACAGATTGGAATGTCAAATATTGAATATTGAATATTAATAGAAACATTTTTTTCGAATTTATCTTCAAAAGTACAGTGAAAATATCAGAGCATACAAAATTAATATTTAAAAATTTTTTTCAGATCTTGAATACCCACATTTTATACTTGGCAAGGCATGGCAATGATGTTAACTGTTGCGTAAAAAGCATAGTATCACGATGAATGGTACCGGTTAGACTGTCTCAGTTCCAATGGATGACCAGGGGTCAAGCTGTCCCGCAAGTTCTACTTAAACCCACGAAGCGCAGACGCGGCAGACTACTTTGGTGATTGCAATATTGGTACTATAAAATAGCGAAGAGTACCAATATTTCGATATCCACGAATTATTGGTATTGCAATCACTATCGTGAAATACAGATACTACAATCACTATTGTCAATCAAATAAGATGTTTGCCAAAACAATTATATTAAAAATTTGATCGGATTATACGTTAGAGAACTGCATCGAGACTCAGAAATTTCATGAAGAATGAGGAAAAATTGCTCAACGAAATGAGTATTTTAATACTTAACACTTGACTGAACAAGATATTGATCTGGTACTAATAATTTCACCAACTGATATGATTGAGTAAATAATAGAAATGGGTTATATCATTCCTCATTAAATTAATAAAAAATTATTACATATAAGATTACATATAAGATTACATAAAGTGACCTGTTATTGATGGAATAACTGCGAAGACGATAACTACTAATCTGTCATTTAATTTATTTTATTATTATTTAAGGTAATAATGTAATTGTATAAATTAGTTTGGCAATACTAATTAGAATATTGGGAACATAGAATATTTTGAGTAATCTGCTTTATAATACGCTGCTACATAATATATATTTATTTATAACTCATATTCGAACTGAATTAAAAATCTCTTACCACTGTGGTATGCATTGCCGATAATTCGCAAACCGCACGTCGTATATCATTAATATGATTACATTATTATTATTTCGAATAAAATAAATTGTATGTGTTAATTTTGAAAATTAATTGTTGCTAGCGAATATATTCTTTGAGTGTGAATCGATGAACAGGCTATAGCTGTACTTTAACCAGGTTATATATGAGACGGACGCGAGAAAATGAGTAAGACATGAATTGTTAAGTAGCTAAATTCACAAACGTTTTGTCTAACAAAGATTGCAATTATAGTATAAGAAATTTTAATTAAATCATAAATATATTTGCTTTGCAAAAGTTTTAAATTAATATTAGAACTGTTAAGTTAGTTTTTACAATATCGATTTTATGTACCTTATTGTACCTTAAATAATACGCGCTTTATTTTTAGGACATTACCCATTACATATAGTTATTTAAAGTAGAAGAAAAAAATGGGATATTGTGATAGTCTTTTTTTCAATCTTTAATTAGAAAAAAATTAAAATAAAACTCATATATTTGAACAAAAATTACAATAACGGTATATTATTTGTATTTTTGTTTTATTTTGATTGTTTTAAATATTAAATACTAAAAGAAAGAAAGAAACTTATTTATTACGAATAAAATATCATTTATTCATAATAATACCTTTGTTTCAGAAGTACGATGTCGGCCATTAACGAATTAATGTCTTTACAGACTATGCGTATTTTTGCACTTTCTTTAGTTATCATACCACAATCTCTTATTTAATTAAATAAAATTTATTTCATATTTGATATTTTTAATAGATTATATAATAAATAATATGGCTAATATGACTAAATAATATGGCTAAATAAATTAAAAATTATCTATATAGTTTTTCAAGGCTATTTATCAACTTTATTCTAAAGATTTGTTTCGAAATCTAAGAATCTGAATACTATGCGGCACACAACGTTTAACGAGTGTTTCACAAGTGTTTAACACTTCTGAAAAAAATGTAGAAAAACAAAATAAATACGTACAAAAATCCAAAAATGGAGTGCATGGAGTACTCTTGCTAGATCACCCTCGTCGGCGGACATACCGGACAGTACTAACACGTCGAAGAAACTCAACGTTTTACGTTATTGTTGAACCCTTGATTATTGGCAATCGATATTACGTTCGTAGTACGCGTCTATATATTCTGACCGTGAAAGAGGTCGAAATATGTTTCTAACTGTTGGATGGGCGCTATAGCAAATGTTATGCAATACATACAACACAAAAATAATATGTACCCTATTGTGTTCTCGATAATCGAGGCAGGCGATGAAGAAAGGCGATTGCTGTTTGCAGTAAACATAGTTGCATAGCAACTTTATTCCTTTTGTCTTTAATATTTTATTAGCTTTTATTATCAACAAATGTATGCAACGATAGTCTGTACAAGAATCTTTATAAGTTATATTATAATGCAGTGAAAATAAAAGTAGAGATGGTGTTTCTACAAAAACTTTATTTTAGTAGAAAGCTATGAAAAGTATTTGGAAAATAATTTGTTGATGTAATATGAGTTCCGAATAAAACTATGTAAGCTAAATATTTTTAAAATGATGAAGTTGAAAACCGATTAGTATATATAATTCAATATACTTTATTATAATATAATATATTTATATATAAAAATTTAAAACATTACAATTATAATTGTTTTCTAGACAAGATACAAATTAGAACATGTCGATCTAGCGAGATTGAAAAAAAAATTTTTTTTCAGCTATACAGAGGGTCTTATTTTACAAACAACATTTTTTTCGAAAATGCATTGTTTTCGAGATATTTTGGTGTCTAAGTTAAAATGGGACACCCTGTATATAAGAAGGCTAATTTAGTATATTTTTGGTTTATTCTTGTTAAGAGCATTAGCAAAACTAAAAATTTTCAACTAATTATAAAGTATACAGCAGTTCCATATTACATGCTGTACTATAATAAAAGACTATTGGTATTATACAGTTCATAACATAAGAAAAAGTTTTAATGAAATTAATGTAAGTTGAAAATTTCGTATATAATACATTATTTAAAAAATTGCAACTATGTCAACTATTGAAATTGTTTAGGATGTTTTCACTAAATTTTTTTAGAAAGTCATCAGATAAATTTCTTCAATATAATCATAATACCAAACAATCGGTTTTTTTAGAATGATCAGAAAGTTAAAATTTATGTTTACATAAAAATGTTTGTTAAAGGCTACAGTTCAACACCAGAACAGACGTCCAAACATTAAAAACATTAGAAATGATTGAAAAATGTGAACACACGGAAAAAATAATGTGCACAGCAAATTTTACGCTATTATAACAAAACATGTTAGTTATTATATAAATAGCAAAAAGATTTGTTACGGATGCTAATTTTATTTGCTACAAATAATTTTGCTAAATCTTGCAAATTATATCGCTATTATAACAAATTGATTTTTACTTTGTCATCAAAATTTGTATTGGCAGCGACAATTTTGTCGCATTAGCGACAAAATACATTTGTTAGAAATAAATTATTTTATTGTAGCAGCAAATGTGTCCTTATGAAGAAATGTACTCAGTAAAATTCATCTACTCTATCAGCAAAATAAATTTTGCTGATATACTGAATAATTTAAAAAATTAGTTATAGTAGCAAAGTTTTTGTCGTTGTCACATCTAATATGCAATAGCAATGACAATTTTACTGCGATAGCAAAATTCTTTTTTTTTCGTGTATATAAAAAATAAGTTAATTTATTTAAGCAGTATAGTTCTGTGTTTAATGTGTGCTATCATCAGCGATTAGTATTTACCTCCTTGGTAGCAACGGCAGCGTGCTACCAAATAGCCAGAGCTTTCTATCTTGGAGCCATTTGTCCATTCGAAGGCTTCTCACAGGAATTTGACACCATTAATGAAATATTTATACTGCATTTTGACGCACTTCATTGCGATTGTTGCGGTCTTGAATCTACGCGTCGACATTGTTGACACAGCCTATTGTCAAAACAATGGTTTCTCTAATGGCGACACTACGTTTTCGATGAGAAGCGCGGTTTTCATCGAACACGCATCCGTTCTCTGTTCTTTTTGCATAAAACCATGTCGGCCGACCGATCAATAATCCTTAGAGTCAATTGCATACCTGCGGCATTTGTTTCGCTAATTTGACTATCCTTTATATATGTAAGCGGAAGAATCAGATTTATTGTTTGAGAAAGCACCGAATTTAAAAATATATCTCATTGTTTACATATATAGTCCATATTTTCTATTAAATTAATATAATTTTTTCTCTTTATGAATAAATAATTTTTAAATATATAAGTAATCTAAAGATATGTGATTATTATTATTAGAATTATTAAATGTTATTGTTGTTAAAATAAAATTTGTAAAAAATAAAACAGTAAATTTTTATTCAGAGATGAACTAAATATTTATAACACCTTTGTATTTTTTATATCAGATTTTCGAGAATACAAAGTAGGAGACATATGTTACAGTTAATCTTGATTAATTTATTTTATACAGAATAACATCATTTTACAACTCTACGAAACACAGAATATGATCAGTATTTCATTAAATAAATCCATCGCTTAATTTTACATTTCGTGACAAGAACTCTTTCTTTTCTAGTATCAAGTTGCAAGATAAGCGCAGCATTCGATAAAACTTTGTCTTTTTCTAATCATATTTTTTTCTCATGAGTCAATTACAGAAAATTTATTAACTATACTTGCACAGGTACGAAACTACAATCATTTTTACCCATGCACATAAATGTACAAATAATGCTATAGAAATTTATTTAATATATATTTAATTAGCAAAAAGAATTTGACTTTCTATTAAATATATTTAATATATTTAATAGAATTTAATATATATTTAATATATTTAAATATATTTAAAAATTTTGTTTTATCTGGCAGTTTTCTTATAGTTCTTATAATACTTTTGTGCGAGAAAAGAGCAAATTGTATCTCTATACAGAATGTTAAATTAAGAAAACAGATATTTAAATCTAATTTTTTAATAATAGGTAATAGCTAAAATAGACAAATGTTTTGATAAAAAAATGAATCACTATGTCGATTGACTATGAATGTATAACTCTCTACATTTTTTATAAAATAGAAAACGTAAGCCTGCTGCATTTTTTTAAAATATATTTTTTTACACATAATATATTTACGATTGTTAATATACTTTTTTTACAATATACGCAAATATATGATGTTATGTAAACCATTTTTTATTCGTGGGTTCCTTAATCAATTGAAAGTTGAATTTGCTTTAGTGACAATATCGAAAAGGATTAAAAACTATTTGGTGGTAAGTTATTATAATCATCTGTTGATTATTATGGATTGTAAGAAAGCCTATATACCCAGTCAGCAAAGTCTATTCGAACAGATATTGCCAAACGTCTGCTACAAATTTTTCTCAGCAGAAAGACTGCAGATTGTATACAAAATCTGTTACATCAGATGATGATAGCAGAATGTCAGCAAAAATGTTACAAAACCTGCTGACATAATTTGACAGCAGATCAGTAACAGAAACCGAGTAGGATTTGCTCGAAATTATTACAGCAGATTGGCGGCAGAAACCGAGCAGGACCTGCGCAACGCAGTTTGATATCAGATTGACGGCAGAAATCGAGCAGAATCTGTATAATGCAGTTTGATGTCAGATTGGCGGCAGAAATCGAACAAAATCTGCGCAGTGCAATTTGATGTTTGCCACTATGCGGCATGTTTCTTCATATATAAACTCGTACTCAAAATTCATCTACAGTGCATATAAAGTGTGGCCAGTGGCTTAATGAAGCTTGTCAGTTTAATACAATAATCTGATACAATCCCCATAAGAGATTCAGAATATTAGACTGATTTTTGAAATTGAAAATGCGCTGCGAGTTGACTCGATATTGCAGTGATTTCGGGATTTTGCCTAATAAATTTATTAAAACATAAGTATTTTTTTTGTCCCAATAAAGCAAATATATATTATATACTTTGCATACCTCATTTACTACTTTTAATAAGCGAAACGAGAAATGTTAAATTGTAATGAAGCATTTAAATGCCGCTATTCCATTTAAATTGTGACAGCAGGTTCTGCTCGATTTCTGCCGACAATCTGACACCAAATTACACTGCGCAGATCCTGCTCGTTTTCTGCCGCCAATCTGCTGTCAACTTATGTCGACAGATTCTGCCGACAGAACAGAAGCTTAATGCGGACACAGATGACACCGTATTTGCTGCCAAGTTCTGAGCGAATCTGCTCGCAAACTGTCAGCAGGCTGCTAACATTTTGTTGACTGGGTATATAGCTGAAATGTTTACACACTCTTTGCATTTCTTCGTATCGTACAAGATGATTTGGGTTTTTCAATATTTTGAGTTTCACCTCTTACAGTGAAAGTAACAAAATATCTTTTGGTACGATCCAATTTTTTAGTCGGAAGAGCAATTACTTGCTTTTCTTCTCCGTGCGTTACTTCCATCTAAAAAATAAAAATAGAAGAAATAACGACTAGAAAAAGCAGAATGAACTATAACCTGCAATACTCACACAAAAAGCTATGAAACTCTTTGTAAGTTATTTATTGTTGTCAAATTTGGATTTAGTTACATAATTTAAATTTGTAACTAAATTTCTTTATTGAACAATGTATTTTTTGTTTATATTTTTTAGAAAAGCTGTTTTTACTAGATTTTTGCAAAATTTCTATATGTTTATTATTTACCGTCATTTGTCCTTTGCCGCGACTTTCTATTTTCGGAAGATGATCCGCTTGATCTAGGGCGCCTCCACCCACTGCAATTATAATCTACATTTACACTAGAGAAACTGACTCTTTTCGGACTCTGCACACATATAGACAGCAAAGTTTCAAAAATTAAGCAATTTCTATAGTTTTTCGATATTACATTTGTACAAGTAAAAGAAACATGGACTGTCTTTAAGTCTAATTATTGAAATACCTTGTATCGATAATTAATTAATATATGTGTATAAATAATAATAAATTGAAAAACATATTTTGAAAGCGATATACTAGTAATATGATATACTAGCCCAATAATATTTTAACATACGATATGTATATACTGGAATACAAGTATAAGCACTAGTCGCATGATGGCAGCGATGAGTCTTTTGTGTACATTGCTTAGCTTCCGTACAAAAATCTGAAGTAGTAGGTCTTCCTTGCAGTCTTCTTAATTGTTCATATAAAAACGCTTCAAATTGTCTAATAAAGATATAATGTTAAATCATAGCAATAAAATTGTAAATTAATTATTAACAATCACCTGAAAGTTAATGGTCGATCGTATTTGACAACACCTAGGGTGGGTCCAGTCATACCTGATCTATGAAAAGCTTCCACCTGAAAAAATCACTCTGCAAACTTCACGAAATATATACTACGATAATGAAAATAATTCTGATAGTATCGGTAACATTTGCTTTCCTCTCTGGTAAACAATATAAGAGAGAAAGATGAGAAGGTTTACCATCCAGACAGGGTCGCTGCTGGTATATAGGCGCCTTTTGAGGAAAAAAAGATTTTCTCCAAAAAGGATTTTGATGTTCCCCTCTCCCCATTAATATTTTTATTTATCAATTTTTTTAATAAAAAAAACAAGTGCATTTTTAATAAGATATTTTTTAAAATAATTTGTTTAAATATCTTTAAAAGGGATGTAATTTTTCATTTTTGCTCCTAGTATACTAAAATGATTCAGCACGGCTCTATGTGTAAAAATTTTAGAGGAATCAGAAAATAAACAACTATCTGATTGGTCAATGATCTTAGATTTTATGATACGGTTTCTTTAAATTGATATACAGTACTAGTTTTGAAAAAAGTTATATCTGACATTAACGGGAAGAGGAGGACGTCAAAATCCTTTTTGTCAAAAGGCACACAGTCTTACCTGTCGTTTGACTAGGACATGCTCGTTCGCTCTACCGTGACGAATCTGCAATCTCTTCAGTTCCATTAATTGGAAAAAGATCTTCCTCTCGAGATGATAACGTCGCAAACTAATTTGTACGTCCCTAGTGATGGTTTCCATATTAAGGGCCTGCTGTTTCGCAGTATTTGGGCAACATCTCACATTTTGTCTACGCGGAATTCTCGACACTCTAGGACTCGGTTCTATTCCACTATCTCTACCTCCGCTATCGTGACGTTGCTTCCTCCACAATCGTTCCCGATGACCTTCGTCGGAATTCTCGATTGTAACGAAACGATTAGTTGTTATCAACGATTGCACCTGATGATAATAATATTATATTGATATAGACAGATATGATTAATATAGATTAATAAATTATTATTATATTATTTTGTTAGAAATTTTTAAATTACCCGAGGCAAAGAATTGATCCCGGAAATTCTAGATGCGCCTAAGACTGCGCTAGGAGTTTCTTCCTCACTTGTACTTGGCAAAACTCGCATAACACTAATTTCATTGTTCTCCTCATGCTCCGTCATGCTCCTCATGTCATGTTCTACATCCTTCCCGAGAGCTGCTCTGATCTCCTGCTCAACCGCTTTGCCTTCATCCCATTCTGGACTATCTATTACCGCGACTATCGCCTTTTGATACGAGGAAAGCTTTTCGGAACTTTCATACAGATGTCTTGTTAACATTTTCGAAGATCTGCTTGTTCGCCTTCCTGTGGATGGTCTTGAGTGTTTCATTTTCATCAGTTTTGAGGATTTTGGAGAACTCGAAGAACTGTCGTCATAGCGAAAATCTTTGCTTTCTAAAATTCTTATCTATTAGAGAAGTCGAAGG
Organism: Linepithema humile; assembly: GCF_040581485.1. Taxonomy (NCBI): domain Eukaryota; kingdom Metazoa; phylum Arthropoda; class Insecta; order Hymenoptera; family Formicidae; genus Linepithema; species Linepithema humile. The sequence goes on along the minus strand of NC_090130.1, from coordinate 11,066,076 downwards.
GTTGATGATACTGTTGATGATTTGATACACACATACTATTAAAAATTTACCTCTTTCATCCTCTGGTTCTTTATCGTCCTCTTGAGCATAATCCGATTTCTTTTCATGAAACGAGTCCGTTCTTCCCTGGGAAAGAGTCTCTTCTATATTCAACATTGACGTTCTCGATTCCGTCGATGATAAATCTATGGATTTCTCACACGCAGAATCATCCAAATCCCTGTTGTCAATCGATTCGGTTAGTGTTTCCATTTTTTGCTTTTTATCAATATAGCTATTGTTGTCCAAATCATCATCTTTCAAATCGCTTGTAATTTCATGTGCATCGGATTGTTTTGAAGACAACGTCTTGGATACTTCCGCAGTTTTCAAATCTTTAGAAATAAATAATTTTTCATTCTCCTTTCCTTCTAAAATACCAAGATTTTCAATAGGATTGGATTTGGAAACATTTATATAAGATAGTTTGTCAGATGTCTTGTCTTTGTTTGCTTTTTGCCTTATATGTAACGTATCGTCGCTCGGTGTTGTGTCTTTGAATGTATTTAATTTGTCTAAAAAAAGTCAGATTATTATAGTCAGTGTCAGTCAAATATATATTTATTAAGTGTATCTATAAATTCTTTTCATTAAAAAAATTTAAAAAATTAAAAAAAATTTTTTTTAAGTAATATGTCTTCACTCATTAAATCTTCACTCAGAAAGCTATAAATATCACTACAAATTTAATTGTTGAAATATTCTCTATTTTTGTCCATTACTTTTCATTTTTTATTAGACAATATATGTGATTTATTTTATAATAATAAATATGTTCAGATTCTTACCTTGTATTTTATCATTGATTTCTTCCTGTCGTGTCTCTTTGCATATAGGAATATTAGTTTTTTCATCTTGGACTTCTTCATCAGTTTGGGATCTTTCTTGCGTTACCCGCTGCAATTTTTCTTTATCTTGTGCAACCGTTTTGTGCGATGAGATCATCTTGTTCTTATCGAAAGAACTAATATCTCTGGAAGCTTCCTTTGTACCCTCCGTTTCTATTGTTTTGTTTTTTGAAGCATCAAGATTCATCTCTTTTGTCGTTTTTACATTTGACTTTGGAGTGTCAGACGTCTGATCCTTATGAACCATTGCTGTGACAATCACTTGTTCCACGGTTTCCTGACTGGTGCTATCCGTCGTGTCTTGTTGATATCGAGATTCCATCATTCTCTCGTTACCATCTTCGTCTTCTTCATGTGTTTTTGAAAATTGCGCTGGCTTCTCTTCCTTGTCTAGCGACTCGTCTCGATTTACTATGTCTTCATTATCAGACGTTCTCGACTTGACGGATCTGGACATTTTTTTACGTTTATGCATTTTAGTTAGTTTTGTTTCTTTTGTGCATTCTCGTGGAGTTTTTGACCTTCTTCCAGATACCACTTTCTCGCATTTTTTTTCCAGCGACTTTTTTACCACAATCACCTCCAAGCTATCGTCGCTTACGCTTCGATCGTCATCGTCTTCCTTTCTCAAATTATCTTTGTCTTTCTCTTGCCGCTTTTTTGTTTGTCGATGTATAATTTCCTCAGTTTTATCGCTATCGTAAGAATAGCTGCAACTGCCTAATTCAGCCGATGAATCTGAACATTCATATTTATGTCTTGTCGACCTTCGTTTACATCGCTTTCTACGTATATTGCGCTCACTATTGATGCTATTATCTTCGTACCTACTAATTTAATTTGTGTTTACACGCAATTATAATCGTTATTAAATACAAGAAACGTTTAAAGAGTAATACAACTTGCCATCAATATATATTTTAATTATTTTTTAAATTTACATTTAATAAGCAAAAACTTTTTTTTTTAACTATTTAGAAGAACACTAAAATTTTTTAATCAAGAGTCAAAACTTCATCAAATATTTATATCGACATTTTGAAACTAGATTGCCTTTTTACAAAGATGATAGATAGATACATAGATAGATTTTCAGATAATAAAGTAAATTTTGGAGTAAGAAAATTTTTATTTTAACATTATATTTTAAACGTGTCTCTCTTCTCGTGTTTTTCTGTTTTATTAATAAAAAAGATTATTTGTATATTTTACCGCGCGGATTCGCTTCGAGCTCTCCTTTCATCCCTTTTTGAGGAAGTCTTCGACAATTGCACTTTCTCTTCGCTGAGACTTCGACTGTCTCGACGAGCCAACTTTTTCAAATTACTTTTTCGCCGGATCCTTCTTTCTATCCATCGTTCCTCATAGTAGAGTTCGGGATCTTTATGTGCTGGGTTTCGTCTGCAAGGACTACTATCGCTCGCGGTGCTGCTTTCGCTATGTTTCACTCGAAACTTTGCTGTAAAAACTAAAATTGTTTCAATTGCATTTACTTTGCTAATATTTTAATAAATTATTAAATACAAAAATATTAATCCTTAAGTATCTTGAATTGTATTATATTTCCACTATTATAAGATTATATATAATATAAATAATCAATAAGTAATAATTTTTCTATATTTTATAATATCCACAACAATTTATTATTATTTTAAATAAATTTTTTAACCAGCCAAATTAGTTAAATGTCTATACATGGTAATTCAAAACAACCGGATGTGCTTGAAATGTTATATTCTTGAGCGATTTCTAAGACGATTTTTCCTTTTGCAAAATTTTATCCAAAGCTTAGTTTTTGAGTTATAATTAAAAAAATAGTTAGCTACTTATGAGAGAGAGAGTCCGATACAGCGGATAGACAGGGATAAGCTACACATGATAAGACTAACGCAACATTTGACAGTTTCATTATGTGTTGCGCGTCCCTGCGTGTCCGCTATACCGGATTCGTGAGTAACTGATTATTTTCATTACTCAAAAACTAAGCTTTGGATAACATTTTGCAAAAAAAAAAATTATCTTAGAAATTGCTCAAGAATATAATATTTCAAGGACATTGGATTATTTTGAATCACCCTATATTAATCGTATACTTATAATTTCTGACCTTTGTTCGGTGCAATCTTGTGCGTTTTCAGTTGCTGCGCCATACTACCGCCGTGCATCTGAATCAGTTTCGCGCAATCTCTGTGTCCTCTATAAAGAGCCGCATCCAACGGGGTCATCGAGTTACCCTTGCTAGTTCTGAGAACAGCGTTAATTTTTGCGCCGTGATCCAAGAGAATTTTGCACGCGTCCAAATGACCGTGCAAGGCCGCAACATGAAGAGGCGTCTTGCCATCGTGCATAGCGACGTCCAATGTGCTCGGTCTCTTTTTCGCTAACCATTTTATCAACTCAATCCTACCGGATGCGACTGCCTCATGTCCAATGCCTGTGCCTCGTACGGTTTTAGCGTGAAGCGAACCGCCGTGTTGTGTCAAAGTCTTCAAGGTTTCCAACTGGCCCTTAGCCGCAGCGCAAAGCGCTGGTCTAAAAGATGTTAGTTTTTGATTAATTTTGATATTTTACTCTAAAGTTGATACAGTGGTACTAGTATATAAAAAGAATCAATATTTGTAAATAAAGATTGTTCGTAATATCGTAATCTTACGTTCTGCCCTTTCGGTCTTGACGATTGGGATCTGCTCCGAGTTTAAGAATAAGAGCAGTCGCGTCAGCATGTCCTAAAGTAGCAGCGTAGTGTAACGCGGAACAACCGTTATCATCCACATGGTCGAGGTGAGATCCACACAAGTTGACTAATACTTCGACGCATCTCGCGTGGCCTCTAGAAGCCGCGCAATGAAGCGCTGTCAGTCCGTCTTTGTCCGAAGTTCCTGCGGCCGCCGACCCACCGGCTCTAAATCAAAAGAAAATTAATGAATCTTTAACTCTTTTTTCACGTTATTGTTTTATTATTTCAAAGATTGAAACCAAACATTGAAACTAGTACAAGACTCACTGAGTTTATTTACAACTTATAATTTTCTCTAAGTTCGAAATTGGAAAGTTGATCTTTACTGAATGATTAAGATTAAGATGATTTTTATAGTCATTTACCTTGCCAAAGCCAATACGGCTTCCACACTACCCGCACTTGCCGCCCATAAAATCGGTTGTCGACCATCCTCATCTTTGGCATTCACATCCGCACCGAATTCGAGAAGCGTTTGTAAAACCTTCAAACCGACTTTCTTGGGAACTGCGAGTTCAGCCGTGGCGGCCGCGCCGCAGCATTGAGCAGCATAATGAAGAGGTGATCCGCCACGTAAATCAGGGGTGGAAGGTTGCGCGCCAGCCGCCAAAACTAATCGAACGCACTCTGCTTCTCCGCAAACTGAAAATTATTTCTGTCTTTAAAATTTTTTCAAGATACTTTGAAAATCTGAAGAAAGGTGTTTTACGCTATTTTTCAACTACGATTTCTTTGATCAAGTTTGATTTAACCGGTTCAGGACGGGCGTACTATATATAGTAACTCGAATATCTCGAAAACAGATTAATATTTTTTAATGAATAAAGTATCATTTTAATCAGGATTTTAGACTCTACATTTTGATGTATGTCATCACCCATTTCCATCATACTTGCAATTTTCGACTTTTTAGGGTCGCGTTCGCTTATATAGTCATTTAAGGGGGGAGCCTCGTATGAATCGCTAAAACAAAGGTGATTTTTAGGAATTTTTTTTTAAGAAACAATGCAACGGATTTTTTTAAAACTTTTTAGTGTTTTATAACATATATTAAAAAGTAAAAAAAAATTTTTTTTGTTTAAAAATAATTGATTATAGAGCCACTATAAACAAATGTTGACGCAGTCTCATCACTGGAGTTGTGAATTGGCGGGAGTTGTAGCGTCTTTTGCATTCGTTTAAAACCAAAAAAAAAAAAAAGTTTTTCTTTTCTATGAAATTATCTAGTCGATGAACCTAAAAAATAAGTAAAAAGTTGAAAATTGAAAAAATGGCAACACTTTAAAAAAAAATTGCGATTTTGACCCACAAAATGTCACCTTATTTATGCAATAAAAATTGTTTAAATTAATTATTTTACTAATTTTATAGGTTCATCGACAATTTATATTATTAAACTACATGTATACACAGGGACAACTCGATTGATCGAATAGTTTTTGAGTAATCTTTCCCGCCAATTGCCAAAAACTGGTTTCGAGAAAAACGCGTTTAAAGTTTTCGGTATTGAAAAGTAAAAAAGAAAAGTGTAACAACAAGTTTAAAACTGAGGCTCCGATTTCCTGCTTCTTCGAATTTCACACTTTGCTTGCACTCTCCAAATTGCACTCTCAAATAAGTACTTCCGAAAACGCGCCAAAAACAGTTACAAATTCTATAATCTTATATCTTATGGTACCGTTGACCAAGCGCCCCGCCGCGCGCTTGTATATCTGCGCGCAAGAAATAGGCTGTGGACTCCTTAAAACTTCGAATTTTGTTTTGTAACTTTGGGAATATATTTTCTACATGGATTGCTATTGATTAAAGCAAAAAAAAATTTTTCAATTTTTTTAATCGGTTACACGAGGCTCTCCCCTTAATAGAATTCAAAAACTTTTCTTAATTTATTGTTATTGTTGAGAAAAGATAAAAATTTTATTGAGAATAGTATTAGAGAATAATAGTAGAGAATTTTATTGAGAATAGTAAAAAAAAGAAAAAATTAATTTCTTTGATGAAAAGAGTTCGATACATCATGTCTTCTAATTGTAACGTCAGGCTCTGTGTAAGTGATTGTTTTGAGGTTTATCACACAAAAACAAACTTTTAGTGCATTGTTATTTACTAAAATTATCATTTCGAATATAAATTTAAAAAAAAAAACCCGTCCTGAAAGGGTTAATCTTTCCTTAGCAAAAAAAAATTGGAAATCATCATTTATCGCAACTTTTCAACTTTCAATATCATACGTTGTTGTAACTCAACTTAAGATTTTATTAATGTAAATTTTATCGAAAATAAATTAAAGAATACAAATTTATTATTTATATGATGGCCTAAAATTTAATTTGCAAAAGACTTTTTTTTCTATTATGATTCGAAATGTATTAACATTTTCATTAAGGAAAAATTAATTTTAAATTGGTCAAACAATCTTATTCAAAATAATGTGCAAGTGGACATCGTTTCAAGTGCAAGAAGTTGGACCTTATAAGTATTGTACATCGTTTGATAATATGTTAATCTTTTAATGTCACAAAATTATGGTGACATTGTTTCAAAATTGCTGATACTTTTGCACGGATAGGACGGGTAGGATCGAGGATATCGTGCTCTTTCTTAGAAGGTCATTATCTGCGATTATAATTAAAGCTTCTTTCGGAGCTGGATAACGTATAAAATGCAATGCTTATCGTCTTCCGATCTTTGAGGAGACGAGAGGGTGTAATGGTCAAGTAAGGTTAGTAGGTCACTCTAGTGACGTCATTCCGGTTTGCCAACGATCACGCGAAAATACATATCGCGATTATTTGACCATAGAAGTCCTTGAGTTTTATATAACCGAAAATTTATGATTCTGTAAAAATGTGCCATCATTTATCTATAGTAGAATTAACAGATACATAAAAAGAATTTATTAATGTGTCGAACAGAAAGAAACGGAAATTAATACGAGCTAATATAACTGTGTGTGTATGTGTTCGCGCGTGCGCGGTATGCGTGCGCGCGCGCACATATACATTAATTAAATCTGTGACTGATATATTTATTTATTATTTGAAAAACATATTCATTGTGATATATAATAATATAATATGTGATCTACTTGGTGCAATTTTAAAAATATTAAAAGTAGTACCAGTAGCCCAATGAAGAACACTGTGTCCTTCTAGATCCTTAGCGTTTACATCGGCGCCGTTTGCTAAGAGAACCGCAACCAATTGAGTATCACCGGCGATAACAGCCAGATGAAGCGGTGTGTGTCCTTCGGCATCAGGAGCATTTACCAATTCCGGTGCCGCCGCAGCAACGGCACCACCAGTTCCCGCGTCCATGCAATAATGGAGAGCGTTTCGCAATGTGCGATCCCTATAAGCGATCGTTTCCTCTTGTTCCTTCAATAATCTCAATACTCTTGCTCTGTCGCTCTGTTGACAAGCATGCATCAACGGTGTCGCTCCGATGTATAAAATTCTAAAACAATATTTTATTTATTAAGCAGAAAACAAACGTTTGTACAAAAAGATTTATTCTACATTTTTTAAAATTTCCTCTATGTGAAATCCCCCTGGACTACCTAATATTATTAACTCCATATTTATAACATGGCAATTATTTGAGTATATATCATGTGGAATTGTCTTCATCAAATAGATTGATTTGCGAACGAAAATAGAAACGCAAATTTAACTAACATAAGTTCGGAACAAAATCAATATTCTATATAATGGCATGTCCGTACTTGTAAGGCCTCTTTTTGCGATGATCCTGATGTTGTACAGCGCAAGGTGGATTCTGTGACCACGTCGCACGTGGTGATTTACTTTTGGCACAATAATTCGGATACGATGTCAGCGGAGGCAGGGACACGTCGACTACACGTTCCACTTTCTTCAATTGAGGCTTCTCCTGCGACTTTAGCGGGATCGGTGGAGTCTTAGTGTCCATGCCCGTCTCTGGCACCTACTCACGACTACTCCGACCGGTTGTGCGGAAGCATCTTTGGACTCTTCGACCTCGGATCAAACTCATCGTGTCGAAGAGGACGCCTCCGCCTAAGTAGTACTTGGAAAGAATTTTATAGTTTATTGTAGACGCATAGAGTAGTATTTAAAATATAATATTAAAGAAAAAAATTCACAAATACTCATTCTAATCAGGTTTAATTATCTTTATTTTTTTAATTATGTAAAGGAACAAAGTTTGATTTTTATAAAAAAATCTCTTTTTACTAAAACGATTGTTTGTAGTATTGTACATCTGATAAAATAATTTTGCTATATATAAGCAGAATAAAGATTATATATGACCAAAATCGATAATTAAATAGTCATAACTTGGATGTCAACTTTATATGCATATAGATAAAATAGCGCATATAAGTAAATAAATAATATTTTGATATTATCTCCGAGCGTTCATGTTTCAGAACACGCAGCAATAAATGGAACTATTGTAAAAATAAAACTATCGATTTATACGTCTTTCTAAACGTGAAGAACGCTGCCGTGAAATCTATAAGAATGGTAAATCCGTATCCTGAAGAGTTGCCCCATTAAGTGTGACCCAAATTTTCAGATGTAAATCAAAGTTACTGACTCAGTTACTGACCACGTGGTAGACTGACCAGGTCACTTGCTACCATAGAAACCAACGGCCACAATACGCGGCTACCTATAAAGAACTGTAACGGCTGATACGGCACGGCAAGGTCACCACGTGTCGAATTCTAATCTTCACTTAGCGTAGATCATTGAAAAGCTGTCAAGCAACTGATTACCTAAAACACCTAGGGCTGTTTAGCCTTGATATATGCAAAATACATAGATTTTTTAAATCCAGTGTCACAATTGGGATAAAAACATCAATGTCTTTTCTGAAGCCTAGCTTCTTCAATTTTCTTTCGCTACAATTTTATATTGTTCATGTCATGTTAATACTATTTTTTATTGTAAACATATAATGGACTAAAATGAAATAATTAGAAATCAGTTTTATAAAGCAAGTTTTCATTAGCTCTATTTATCAATATATTGGGGATAAGTTTCTTAATTTTAAATAATTTTATAAAACTTAGAATACTTATTTTCAATATGTGATCTCCAAATAAATATTATCTAAAAAAGGAACGCGTAAAAGCGAGAGTTTTAAATTTGAGATAAGAATAAATATTTTTCATATCGTTCAATATAATCCTTCCGTTCCCACTGTAGTCATATAATTACGTATTTAAAATTATGAAAATATTATTGCCATCTATATTTCTATATCTGTGAATATGTATTAGTTCTTTTTAATCTTGTATACATGACTCTATATATAATAATTAATATTAAAAAATTATAATTTTCTTGTAATATTTTACTATAAATGGATCCATTAACCAAAAATAAGAGAAAAGGTTTTTTTTGGGTATAATAACTTTACAATGTAAATTATTGTACATAGTTGCAATAAAAATAAAATTTGTTGCTAAATAGTAATAAATAAAAAAGTCCTTAAACGTTTTTAAAACGTCAAAATTTTTTATGAATGATTTATTTGTTATGTAATGTACACAAAAATATGAACAAATATATTTTTGTAGCTATTAAATAATTTGAGAATGAAAGGAGTAAATATGTTAATTTTTAAATTTTTAAAAGATTTGTTTCTATTAAGATAAAATCTAATTAAAATTACATACTATGAATAATATAGTTTTGTCATTTATTTACTCCAGAAATTTAGAAATTATTTTTAATTGTTAATTGCTTGAACAGTATAAACAGACGATTCGAAATTTCAGTTGAAAAATGTCGTTTCTGTAATTGATCAAATCATGCTCAAAAGGATGGAATTTTATATTTCTTGTGTAGCTTATAGACTTACGATACATACGTGCAACGAACTCAAGTCGTAACACAGCGATGACTGGAAATCGTTATTTCGTTGATTCACCATGCCGCACTTCGATCGCTATTACTTCGTTAATAATTCGGCGAGACCTTCGTACATCGTGATTGTGTTGCATCGTTAATATTTAACAATAACACCTTCGTCTTTGCGCTACATATTTTGTCATGCCTGGATATCACGTGTTTATTGTTTACAAAATCCAAATTAATAATCAATTGAAATGCATAAATCATACACTTCCGACAAAAAAGAGAAATAAAATAAATGCATATCTATTTTTACTCTATGAAATAAATTTCTTATATATGACTTTTTTATACGATTAATGATATATATATATACACACACGCACGCGACCGCGCGCGCGCACACACACACACACACACACACACACACACACACACACAAAAGTAAATAAAATTTACACAAACAAAATAAAAAGTAATCAAATAAAAATCAAAAGGAGCGTAAAGAGCCACAATGCAAGTTCTTCATGCGAAAGTTACTGTATTCTCATTTAAAAGTATTTACAAACATTTCTGCCATCAGGCCTTCCTTAGTGTACAATATTAACAGAAGAATCGCATGCAGTAATTATAAAAATAAAAAGATGTGGATGATATTTTTCAAATCCATTCCGCGGATATATTGTTCGGATTATTAAAATGAATTGTTAATATTGTGATAAAGACATGCTACAAGCAAACACATCTGTCCAGAAGGAATGAAATGGAAGAGTGAATAACTATTGAAACTTATCAGTCAAAAGTTAAAATGTTAATGACTATTGATTAACTTTTTAATTTTTGACTGATAAGTTTCAACAGTTATTCACTGTTCCATCTCGTTTCTTCTGGATTTTCCGGAATGGATTTGAAAAATATCATCCACATCTTTTTATTTTTATAATTATTGCGTGCGATTTTTCTGTTAATATTGTAAACTGAGGAAGGCCTGATGTCAGACAGAAACATTTGTAAATACTTTTAAATGAGAATACAGTAACTTTCGCACGAAAAACTTGCATTGTGGCTCTTTACGCTCCTTTTGATTTTTATTTGATTTTATTAATCACTTGAGCCTTTCACATCATTTATAAAAAATAATGTTAGAAAATTTCAGGTAATCGAATAATTGGGACAATTAGGATATCAAGATTGAACGCTAAATAGTTCGGATCATTCTAATTGAAGATATATTCGAAGAGTTTAAACTGTTCTAACATACTTATAAAAAAAAAACAAATTTTTGAAGATTTTTATCACTATTAACGAGTTGTAAAATCGTGCGCGCACGTGTACATGTAGCCTACTCACACACGCACAGTGAATTTGTTTATTGTAGCCTCATATCAAAATAGTAAGGACCAATTTTCTAAATTGCCTTTTATTAAACGAAAATACGTAAACAGTGAACTTGACTTCTACATCGAAATTACTAAACTACAATAAACAACTTCAGTTTGTTGTAATAAATTGAAAGTATGTATACGAGTAATTGGTTTTATTAGTAAATATCTAAAAAAGTATTGAGTTTAGGTTGCATGTGTTCGGAATAACTTTAATGTAAAATGTTACGTTTTTTTGAATCCGGAAGTAAAATATACTCTTTTCCATTCAAAAAAACACAGTTGCCCTTGAAATAATCTTGAAAAACATTGCTTATGAAATTTTCAAGGTAGCAACTTTTGACCCCCTCGAAACCCTTAAACTTTTGTCTAAAACTTTTTTTTGTAAAACCCTTAGTATTCTGTATATTTTAAATGTGCATTTAAAATGGGACACTCTGTATATACGTATATAATATTTATCTCATTTGCATTTGTTACGGACTTACAAATATGCTTACAAATATCTTCTCAATGTGATTGTAGAAACGCATTTTTGAATACTTTCTTGCACACTTTATATTCTGCTTCGTTTTTATTAGGAAATTCATTAGAATAATTATTAATAAACTCCAATAAAAGGCTCTCTATTAATGTTCCTTAAACTGTAATATGAGTCAATAAGTTATAAGTGCGTGTTATTAATTTATGAATAAATGCTGTGTTGCTTAATATTTGTCGATAGATTACATGACTAAATTTATATTATTAGATTATAGTAAACTCATGTTATAAAATATTTAAAAAAAAAAACTAATTTTTGTTGAATAGAAAAATATAGAGACCTCTCTTTTTGTATTTTTTTTTTACATTTATATTTTTTAAAAATCTTGTGTATTTAAACTAATGAAATATCTTTGAACAATAAAGTTGAACAGAAAAATATATTTTAAGCAAAGGTTAGAAATAACAACATAAATTTACGCAATTAGTAAAAATTTACATTAATTTCAAGCATTGCATATTAATTAAAAATAAAGTAATATAAATTTTGATATATAAAACAAAGAATTAAACAGATACATTGTTCTGTTTCCATTTTAATTTCTTCTCTAAGAAAGAAATGCTTTTTTGATAATATGTCTCTAATAATACTATGTTATAAATTTTAGCCAATTTCTTGCACTTTTGTCATGAAGGATTGTTCTGTAGTAAATTGAGTACGCTGAATATAAATCTGACCTCAAAAACTGTCACGTCAGGTTTTCAAGAAAATAAGAGTTTCAAACCCCCCCCCCCCCCCCCCTACGCGTTTTTGATCACATTGATAAATTCGTAACGCATGAACCAGACGTGCCAACAACTTCAAAAAGATCTGAAATCGAAGCTTGAACCTTTGTCTTTATTTTAAAAAGTCAGAAACTTAAAATACAATTTCGTGGAAGCCACTCTCAGGGGGATGAAGTACTGTCACAAATTTATACAACAAGGGTGAAATGTGCAGCATGGATAAATGGATATTTTTTTCTATAATCTTCATTATTTTCTGAGCCTGCCTCTAACAAGAATTACCCAGAAATTACCCAGAAATTTGTTGAGTGTGAGATATAATTTTGCTATTTTATTATGACAGTGCTTGATCCCCCTGTAAGGATGGTATTCACGAAGTTGCATTTTAAATGTCTAATTTCTTCAAATAAAGACAAAGATTCAAGTTTTAATTTCAGATCATTTCGAAATTGCTAACACGTCTGGTTCATGCGTTACGAATTTATGAATATGATCAAAAACGTGTTTTCTTGGAGTTTAAACCTCTA